>NC_142688.1:85703750-86010000 GCF_056320005.1 Nelumbo lutea | reverse complement strand
TATCTTATTAGTATAGTCCTTGTTGTACATTACTCATGCTTCTTATTCTTCTTTTCTCTTTCAGCCCTATATGGGCATTCTTGTAATTGTACATATCTTTTAATATATGAGACTCTTTGAGGTGGGGGTCATTCATTCTTGACACCTCTAAGATTATTCTCGTTCTTCTCTCTATTCAGACAAGAGTGTTGACAGATTCAAACGGTTCACATTCTTTTGATTTTTTCTGAATGCCATGAATATATATCATTCATGGTGTTTTATTTACACTAATGGGTGTCGCCACATTGTAACAAGTGTTCTTTCTGCCGCGCCATCAAGTGCCATCCATCGTGCCTATAACAGCCACTTCAGTGTCCAAGTGTGTGTCATGGGTGGGCTATGCATGTACTTTTGTATGGGAGATTGCCAATGGCACTATTGTAATATTGTAGTATGCTTTTTCACCTTTTTGATGTTTCTTAATGTCACTCCCCCAAAAGCTTAACGTACTCTTTGAGGGGAGGTAGGTAGTCGAGTGAGCTCATAAGCGTGTAAAGGTTAAGCACGAGATCCCCTCGACACTGTACTGTGTGCTTGTGCTTACCACAGATTAAAGCAATACAAGTTGCCTTTTGTCTAATTTGTGTGCCTTCTTGTTGCCTTTTGTGTGTTGTTGCTTGCATTTGTAGGCTTTCTCGACCCCATCGAGCGCCGCACGGGGCCTCATCGTTTAGCCCCGTGACAGTTGGTATCAGAGCAGGAGCTCGTACACACACTCTGGACCTTGTCTTCGTCCCTACATCAACACAATGAAGAGCAACCGTGGCATTGCCAATGACACACCACATGGGTGGCCTCAAGCCCACGACACTGAGGAAGCTCCACTTGACAAACCTACCAAGTCACAAGCCCCAAAGGGCCGTACAACCAAAGCTAGCAAGCACGACAAATCAGTCGACCAACTAGCTACCGTGGACATGTGCCTCCTACGTTGTGAGGTGACAGTGGGAGAAACCTGAGATCGGGTTGATGAACTCCACCTCAACCTAGAGACGGTTGAGAATGCAGTGGTGGAACTAGAAGGACGTTTCAATGGCGCCTTCGGAGGCATGCACACCACCATATAGAATTCGGGAGCCTCAAGTAAAAGCTAGTCTTCGAGGACGAAGACTGAATTGAGTGGGGGAGACTGTAACAAGTGTTCTCTCTGCCATGCCATCAAGTGCCATCCATCGTGCCTATAACAGCCACTTCAGTGTCCAAGTGTGTGTCATGGGTGGGCTATGCATGTACTTTTGTATGGGAGATTGCCAATGGCACTATTGTAATATTGTAGTATGCTTTTTCACCTTTTTGATGTTTCTTAATGTCACTCCCCCAAAAGCTTAGCGTACTCTTTGAGGGGAGGTAGGTAGTCGAGTGAGCTCATAAGCGTGTAAAGGTTAAGCACGAGATCCCCTCGACACTGTACTGTGTGCTTGTGCTTACCACAGATTAAAGCAATACAAGTTGCCTTTTGTCTAATTTGTGTGCCTTCTTGTTGCCTTTTGTGTGTTGTTGCTTGCATTTATAGGCTTTCTCAACCCCATCGAGCGCCGCACGGGGCCTCATCGTTTAGCCCCGTGACAACATGGCATTAGGCCAAGGCCCCAATAATGAAATTCGGTTTTTTAATTGGACCTTTTTTGTATCTTCAGGAAAAGGCCCAATAGTTATTTATATATATTCTTTTAAATTGGGTCTCTTTTCCAGGTCTACAGGTTGATATGGCACCAGTATAATTTGTTTCAGGTTTATGGGTTGGCCCAATCTAGTGCCAACCATATGTCATTATATAGAGATACAGAGAATTGTCAATTTCAGGTAAATGGGTCAAAGTGGGTGGGTTAGGTTGGATTGCAATCTAATAACTTATGATTAGTATGGGTCATTATTGGGTGTGGGTTGCTAATGGATGCGTTGGCATTCAGCCCGCACCCAATCCATCCATTTGCCACTCCTAGTATAGATTGCTGTATTTTGTAAAATGGTTTTCACTAATTTTTTTCTACATCTTGTTACTTGCTCTTTTTGTGCTAGTCTGGAAAATGACCCAATTCTTGAAATATTATGTGGAGGAGCTTGAGAGGGGTGAAAGTTATAATCAGGACTCAGGAGGGTGTTTCTGCAGTTTTAAGAAATTTCCAAAATTTCAGAGGTTTTTTAATTGTAAATTCTTTAATTCTTTACTAGGTTTTCCATTAGTTTAGATTTTAGAAAACTATTGTTCGCTATTTAGAAGATGTAGTATCTAATGGCTATCCAGGGGGGGTCCACATGTTGTCTTGGACCTTAAGTTGTACTGAAGTTTATCTTTTTTCCTTTATGAAAGTGCTCTAGTAGGAGGGCCGACCAACCCCTAAAACTGTCTATAAATTATCTTTTCCTGTTTAGCCTGGAATTTCAACCATCTGGATATTGCCCACTTTCCAGGTTGATTGGTTGCTGTCTTGGACTTTATTGTCTTTCTTTTTTCTAATAACTGTGCTTCTTTCTGTAGTCTTCTTTACAGTAAACCCTAGTTCTGTTTCTTTTGTCTTTTGTCTTTTTTATTTTCTGCAGTTAAGTAATTTTTTAATTAATTAATTAATTTAATGTTGTGACTTTAAATTCTTCTTTAAACTTACCAATTCCCTCTTCAGCCTTTAAACTTATCATAGGATCCTCTTTATATCCTATGTCAACCATGCCTTTCCTTTTCATTTGACCTTTCCTTTTATTCTTTCATGAAGCACATAATTTCTGTTATACCTTATTGTAGATGCATCAATATGTTTTATGTATTTATCATTTTTTTTTCATAATGTTTATGCTTATCTTGGACTTCCATTGTGCCATACCTGTACTGATGGTGAATTTTGTCTTTATTGATCTTCTATCCACTTGTACTATGCACATGAGATATGTGTTTGAATATCATTGTCATGGTTCACCATTTTTGTATTCTGAGCATTTGATTTAGTGATTATGATTATTAAGCAATTTTCTGTTCTCGTTTTCCATTTTATCTTTAGTTGTTCTCAATTAAGCTATATCTTATACTTTTTTATTATAGTTGTGTTTCACGGCTATTATCTTCTCTCAGTAATTTAGTTGTTATTTTACAAGATGCCAAACAAGTAATTTCTTTGCCTCTTTGGTCTCAATCTCAATTGTAACGTTTTATTCTAGCTTATAAAATTAGGTTTCTAGTGTTCATATTGGAAATTATTGATATCTTGTATTCAATAACTCCCTTGGCTGCCTTACATTTTGCCAGGTCTCTTTGATGGTGGAATCCATTAACTCATATATTGCTTGGGATTTCTCTTTAGGACAAGGAAAAATGGCCATGGTATTGTCACCAGAACTTCTGAGGGGTTTACATGACTTGTTTTTTATTTATGAACATTGATACATTGAAATAATATTGATGTATCAGTTTTAAATAGAGCTGAAAATGTGTAAATGTAGCTGAACATTATATGATTTATGGAGTTCTTTGGTGGATTGTCAAAAAAACAATTTTGGATAGACACCAATTCTTGAATACTTTAATTTATAATTTGTAAAATAATAGAAAAGAGAAGAAGAGAGAAACAAGAGAGCAAGAGAAGAGTTTTGTTGGGATAAAGAATCATGAGCAATGCTATATATCGATTCAACTTTACATTAAAAATACTGTTACACCCCCGGTCACCTATGACTAATTGTTGAAATCCAATAGTTTCTTATGTTTTTCTTGTTTTTAATCATTAGTTAGTGTTATGTTGTTTTTTTTTTTTGGAGCTGTTTTTGTGTTATGAACAGTAGCCACACATTAGTTTATGTTGTTTTTTTTTTGAAGCTGTTTTTGTGTTATGAACAGTAGCCACACATTAAGGGCATTTTTGTCTTTGTAATTAATATTTTTTATGAGTATATAAGATAATGAGTGGGGTGTCCAGATCATTATTTGCTTCTCCCCATCTCTTCTTCTCTTCTCACTAAGATCTCTCTCTTTCTCTCTTCTTTCTCATTGTTCTAAAATCAGATTATTGTTTTTTTTTTCTTTTCTACTTGGTACCAGAGCAGTTTTTTGGGGATTTTTTAGTCTTCCATCATGCAGCCCTAGATCAGCCGACTACATGGTGCATTAAAGAGCTGATCAATGACTTCAAAAGTGCCTATTTCTTGGATTTTTTGGTGGATCTAGAACCCTTTGCGTCAGATCTTGGGTTGATCATTGAAATAAGGAAGAACAGGAGGAAGAAGAGTCCTAATTGCAATAGGACTCTTCAATATTGACCTAGGAAGGGGCACTTTGGATTTTTTGGACTTCTTGGTGATTTCTAAAGAGGGCAGTTCAAATTTTGCAGTTTTCTGAGGTCTCTCGGGGGAGTGGCAACCTGTTCTCCTCTTTCTACCTTTTTTTCCCACAGAGAAAGGAATCTTTGTGGAGAAAGGTTTCTAAGCTCCAAAAGGGTGGTTGAGGCCTCTAAAGGGGGTAAATCTATTTTTCCTAATCTTCAATAGATTTCCTAAGCTATTATGGGAATTATGGAGGGTAGTGGAGTTGAATACAAGACTACAGGTGAAATAGAACTAGGTAGATTAGGTCTTAGTGACCCTTTTAGGACAGGAACCATAACTACAGTTAAGTTGGATGGTACAATCTACTTGGAGTGGTCCCAATCAGAAAAAATGGCTATTGGTGCTTGGGGAAAATTGGGGCATGTCACCAGTGAAGAGAACAAGCCTGAGACTACCCACTGGGTACAAGAGAATTACATGGTGATTGACTTGGTTGTGCAATTCTATGTTTCCCCATATAAGCAAGAACTTTTTATGGGCTAAAACAGCTAAGGAGATCTGGGATGGAGTTGTAGAGATAGACTGTTTGGAGGTTGTGGTTTGGGAGAGTAGTAAGATGTGGCCACATATAAGAAACTGGTAGAGAAGAATATAGTGTTCAGGTTTCTAGCAGGACTCAACCCAGAGTATGACATTGCACAACAATGCATTCTCTCTTGTGATAATATAACTCTCTCTCGAGCATATGCCTTTGTGTCTGGAGAAGAAAGTAGGAGGAATGTGGTGATGAGAATTTTAAACCTTGAGCAGTCAACTATGGTCAGTATAGTGGAACCTAAGCCTAGTAGGGATAAGGGTGGTAGTGATGATAGGGAGGACAAGGAATTGATCTATGACTAATACCTAAGCATACTAGAGATACCTATTGGAAGCTTCACCCACACCTTGTACCAAGAAAGGGAATGCTAATATGGCAGTGGCTGGTGATTTATCTGAACCACCTACTATAGCTTCTTTAGAGTCACTTGCAGCAGTTGCAGTTACGGCCAGGTGTAAGTGGACTGCAAGGTGTGGGTGAAGCTAGTTATTCTACTTCATTTGCACATACAGTTAGTTCATATGCCACTACAAATTATGCCTCCACTACAAGTAAGGGGGGATGTGGCAAGAAGTATGATGGTGGGCTCTACAATAGAATGGTGTTGCAAAAAGGAAGAACAAACATATTGTGGATGTGGCAAGAAGTATGATGGTAGTCTCTACAATTCCAATAGTGGCAAGAAGTATGATGGTGGACTCTACAATTCCAGTTTAGTTTTGGGGTGATGCAGTTCTTGCAGTAGTCTTCTTGATTAATCGAGTACCCTCTAGTGTTCGTGTGTATTTTTCTGGCATGTAGGAAATCAAAAGGGATATTGTTGTTATGATCCAATGTCAAGGAGTCGGTATGTCACCATGGGTGTCACTTTCTTTGAGTCCACACCTTTCTTTTCAAGGAGTCTTTCTCAGGGGGAGTGTTTTAGGGGAGGAAATGAGCAACCCACACCACTTCCTGTTCTAGCTCTTTTGCTTACTCCAATGTCTAAACTTGTTCCACCTACTTTGCCTGCTCTACTACGTCCTATTACTTAGTTTTTTACACGTCAGCACCTACGACAACATAGAGAGATTAATTTCACAACAGAGGAACCTACGCCACTTCCCATTAGTTCATTAAGATTCTAGGTTCAACTGACACAGACCTAGGTATGCCTTTTCCTCCATTTGATGTTTCAGTTCCTGTTGATACTACCACCCTTGTTCCTAACACCATTGCAAATGACCTAGACCTTCCTATTGCACCCCAAAAGGGGAAGAAAAAATGGACAGCCCATTGTATCTCACATCATCTTTCTTAAAGTGGGTTCTCTCTCCTACTGATCCTTCCTTTCTTCTCTTGACTCTATGTCTATACCTAGGATTGTTAGTCAAGCTCTCTCCAAACCCGAGTGGAAGACTCCTGTGCAAGAGGAAATGGCAACTTTGATAAAATCAAACATGGGAAATTGTGAATTTACCTGATGGGAAGGAGACAATTGGTTGCAGATGGGTTTATACTATGAAATTTGGGGGTAATGGAAGCATAAAATGATACAAGGAAAGGTTGGTAACAAAAGGGTACACTCGGAATTATGGGATAGACTACTTGAAGACTTTTGCATCAATAGCCAAGTTGATTTCATTTTGGATCCTCTTATCTCTAGCAGCTACTTACTCTCGGCCTCTCTACCAACTTGATGTGAAGAATGCTTTTCTTAATAGAGATTTGCAGGAGGAGGTGTACATGGACCTTCTAGCTGGTTTTTGTAGTGATGTGACCAAAGGAAAGGTATGTAGATTGAAGAAATCCTTATATGATTTGAAACAATCACTCAAAGCTTGGTTTGACAGGTCTAGGAGTGCATTGGTTGTGTTTGCATATATTCAAACCCGGTTTGACCATACTTCATTTGTAAAGAGAAGGGGATCATTGGTGTTAGAGTTGATAGTGTATGTGGATGACATTATAGTCACAAGAAACGACCTGAGTGAAATGGATGCATTGAAGAAAAACTTATAGTTGGAGTTTGAGATTAAAGATCTTGGGGAGCTGAAGTATTTTCTGGGCATTGAGCTGGCAAGGTCCAAACATGGGATCTTCATTTCCTAGAGGAAGTATGTGTTGGACCTACTACAAGAGACCGAAAAAATTGGGATTAAACCAATTGATACACCCATTGACTAGAATCATAGAATTAATGATTCAGATGGTGAGCTAGTGAAGGATGTTCGGAGGTGATGAGGGGCATTTTGGTCCCCCCATACAAAGAGCGACACTTGGACGCTATCGATAGCACAGCACCAAGTCTACAGGCATGCTCGACGGGTTAACCCGGACCACCTCGCACGGATCATCAGGAAGACGGCCGAGCTGGGATGAGCTTGAGCAACCGATAATGCGAGCTCTCCCAAACCATTTCGCACGCCTTGCCCTCGAAGGCACCGCCATCGCGACCATGGGAGCAGCTCGCCAAACCGTGCGCCACAAGTCCCGCAAGCGACCTGCAACCACCGCGTGAATCTAGCAACTGACACGGTAACGTGCCTTATATTGTGGAAACAGCTTCGCTAAAGGCTGAGAGACGTTTCCCAAGGCACTAGAACCCCAAATAAACTATAAAAGGACTCCAAACCCAACCAAAAAGGTATGTGCACTAATATACTCTAGCTCTCTCACACTCTCAACAGATTTCAATACCACCTTTCTGACTTAAGCATCGGAGTGTTCTCCCTGGGTAAAACCTACCCGGGCACTCTCACCCTTCTCTCCTTGCAGCTCGCTTTCAGCTTCAACATGCAGGCATCAGCTTGGCCCTGCCAGATCGGAACCCCGTTCGAGCCAAGTCACCAGACATGATGGAGCGACCAGATTGCGCATCATCAGGAGGTATCAAAGATTGGTGGATCAGTTGTTATCTTTGTGCATGACAACACCAGATATCTCCTGTGCAGTTAGTGTGGTGAGTTAGTACATGCATGCCCCACGAGTTCAACACTACGAAGCCATTGGCAGGATTCTTGCCTTTTTGAAAGGACATCCAGGCAAAGGAACATTGTTTGCTGACCATGAACATTTGAAGCTAGAAGTTTGCACAAATGCTGATTGAGCAAGGTGCCTAAGTGATGGGAAATCTACATCAGGAGTGTGCACTCTTGTTGGATGTAATTTGATTTCATGGAAAAGTTTTAAGCAATCAGTTGTAGCCAGGTCAAGTGTAGAAGCTGAATACAGAGCTATGGCACATGGTGTTTTGGAGCTTCTCTGAGTTTGGCCCTTATTAGGAGAGATTGGAGTTGATATAGAAGAACCTATGATGTTCTACTGTGATAATCAAGCAGCAATTAACATTGCTCATAACCTAGTTTAGCATGATAGAACAAAGCATATAGAGGTGGATAGACATTTCATAAGAGAAAGGGTGACATCTAGAGAAGTGTGCCTATCATATGTTGCATCTGATTTACAACTAGCTGATATTCTCACAAAAGGAGTTGAAAGAAATAAGCTTGAATATGATCTATGCAAGTTAGGAATGTGTGACTGTGACATCTACTCCCAACTTGAGGAGTTTTGAAATTCAACAGTTTCATATGTTTTTCTTTTTTTTAATCATTAGTTGGTGTTATGGATCATTGGTTAGTTTTATAAAATTGGGCCCAAGGCCCATTAGTTTCTGTTTTTTTTTTTTTTTTGAGTTGTTTTTAGTTATGAACAGTAGCTGCTCCATTAATAGCATTTTAGTCTTTGTAATTAATCTTTTTTAAGAGTATATAAGGTACTGAGTGGGGTAGCCAGATCATTATTGGCTTCTCCCCATCTCTTCTTCTCCTCTCACTAAGATCTCTTTCTCTCATTTTTCTCACTGTTATTATTGTTTTTTTCTTTTCTACTCTAATGAAATTGAAGATAAATGAGTAAAACTTTCTCAACATTCTCCCTTAAGCTGGGCTAAAATACAAAGCATACACAGCTTGCCTAAATTAGAATCTAACTTAAATCTTTTCATTCCTTTAGTAAATATATCATATAACTGCATATTAAAGTAGCAAAAGGAAGACAGCTTGTTGCTCATTTCCCCTTTTAAATTAGCTTGATGCAAAGAATGCCTTTTTAAATGGAGATTTTCCTAGGTATGTACAGATCTTCCACCAGGTCTTCAGGAGCCTAGTTTGAGAAGCTAAATGAATTTGTTTATCATGCTAACCGTACCTTGTTTAATAAGAGAGAAAGGGATCCCTTGACTGCTTTAATTGTGTTTGTTTATATGGAATAACCACCCAAATTTTGCAGATTGAAACAACTTTCCTTCTGAATATGAAATTAAGAGTTCATTTGGAAAGAGTGTAAATACAAATATGTTCAGTGCAAAACCTTGTATATGCTGTTTCTAAACCTTGTATTTGTACTGTACATATTTGTATTTGTACTCTTACTAAACTGAGCCTAAGGCTTTGTTTGTTTGCACTGCAAATCTGAACTGAATACAAATGTTGCTCCCAGTTCAGTTTTGCATCTGTTTGTTTGTGATTATGATCTGGACACCTATCTGATATAAAATTTGTGCTTTTTGTCTCATTTGCACTCGTTGGCAGTGCAAAAAATTTGCACCATCTTCTACATTAATTTTCTGTCATATAAAATGGGAACCACATCATCTTGCTTATTACATCACTCCCAAACAAATAACCCTCCTACTACCTCTATTCTCTTTCATACAATGTAGGGACTACATCGTTTTACTTCCTATAATCACAAACAAATAAAACAAAGTCAAATCTGAAGTAAAGTAAACCAGGATTTACACTCTACCGTTTTGCACTTCCATGCATTTGCACCAATGAAAATGAAATTTGACCTAAAGAAGCCAAAATATATTGTAAGAAGCTGTAAAATGAAATTTGAATACCATAAGAAGCTGAAACACACCAAGGATAAATGCATATGTAGTTATTATACCAGATGGTGGAAACAAAGATGGTGAAGAGAAACCATCTATAGAGCAACCGACAGTCGTAAAAGCAGAGTTTGAGAGGTATAGAAGGCTCATCAATCTTTTGGAGACTATAGTTACAGCTTCCAACTCCTCAGGCAACACCTTTTCATCCGCCTTTGCTCACTCAGTATTTGTGATTCTATAAATAATACTACTATGTCAAGTAACCACAAAATCCCTTGGATTATAGATTCTGATGCTTCTAACCATATGACCAGCATGTCTAACCTATTTTGTTCATATCAACTCTTTTTTTAGCCATGAAAAAAATACCCTTGTTGATGGGTCCCTTACCCTTATCTCAGGCAAGTGGAACATCAGAGCCTCATACTCCCTTGCTTTATCCTTTATTCTTCATGTTCCTGAACTTAACACCAATCTTTTGTCTGTCAATAGTTTAACTAAATCTATGAATTGCAACATAACCTTTTTTCCCTACCCACTATTTTTTCAGTACCTGGACTCCAAAGGACAATTGGGAGTGGCCATGAGGCAAATGGAATATACTTGTTAGGGGTCATATCATTTACCCGGTATGGGGGGTTACAAATACTCTATTCTTTTTGTTGATGATTTTCCACGCTTTACTTGGATTTATCTCATGTGGTCCCAGGATGAAGTACCAACCGTTGTACAAACATTTTCATTATCCTTACCAAGTTTAATACTCATATCAAAATATTTTGCTCTGACAATGTTAAGGAATATTTTGGGAAGAATCTTTCATCCTACCTTGACACCTTTTGGGTTATTCATCAAAGTTCTTGTTCCTACACTTCACAACAAAAGGGAGTGATGTGGTTAAGGTTGTTAGAAGCCTTCTCCTTGCATCTCATGTTCCTGTGAAATTTTTGGGGAATGTTGTTCTTTTTGCTACATATTTGATAAGTTGTATGCCCTCTCGGGTTCTGGGTTTCTAGACCCCCTTTAGCCTCCTTTTCCTTGATGAGGACTTTTTCTCTCTTCCTCTTCAGTTTTCGTGTGTACTTGCTATGTTCATGTCTATAAACACCAAAGGCATAAGTTTGAACCTAAGGCTTGTAAGTGTGTTTTTCTAGGATATGCCCCCACACAGAAGGGATATTGTTGCTATGGTCCAGTTTATGGCACTCGCTTCATTTCTAGGGATATCACATTTGTAGAGTCTATCCCTTTATTTGGAACTTCTCCCAAGGGAGAGCATTCAGTTGAGCTATTTGCATTGTCCCCAACTATTCCTCTTCTTGTTCCCATTGAGTCCTCGGTTGAGTTGCTTACATCTCTTCCTTTTGGTTCTCCTTCACATGTTCCTACTCCTCCAGCTCACCCTCCTACTTTTATCTCCCATCCCATTGTTTAGAGGTGGTATCAAAGACAACAACTCAAGCATGAGCAAGTTGTTTCCACTCCTTTAATTAAGCCTCTTGCACCTCCCATCACTAATGAGATGATAGGTCAGCCCTCCTCTGTTCCCATTGATACCTTCCTAGACCTAGACCTTCCTATTGCCCTCATAAAAGGAAAACAGAAGTGTACAGCCCATTACTGAAGGGATAGGATATCCATCACATGGATGCTCAAAGATTGCGGAATAAGGGGATGATTTTCAAAAATTTTTCTCTCCCTTCAACTGGGAATCGCATTCCCTATTTAGAAAATCATATTTTCAAGGGTCATTCTTGAACCATAAACTGAACCAGATCTGAACCAAAAGGAGTAGGGAGGGATAATACCTGATACGGAGAGGCATTATCTCCCAATGGAGGTGTTCATGCCCAAAGTAGGATCAAAAATCTGCTCCCACTGAAGATGGCACAGTGCAGGGTGGAGCAGAATCAACAATGTTCTTCCAAAAGAACTTGACCCTTCGCAAGAATCAACTGGATGGCCTGTGAATACAACTTCAACCAATCTTTTCTCCAAAAGATTGGTGTCAAGATCAAATCTTCATTTCTCCCAAGAACTAGAGATCGAACTGCTGGAGGCGGCGGTTGCAGGAAGGATGCGGCAGGAGAGTATTCGCAGGGTGCAGAATTCTCTCTTCTTGTGATCTCAGCTCTGAAAACAACAGTGTGTTGGTTGCATGTCTAAAGGCTGCCGCCCCCTCCTCCTTTTATAATCTTAAAGGGATCAGCTCCTAATCCCATTAGGAGTTGCTAATCCAAATCATGTTTGGATAAAAAGTCCCTTTAAGTGATAAGGGATAACCCTTATCTTATCTGCAGATCAGATCAGCCATCTCCTGATCTAATTAGGAGGTTTCCAGATCTAAATCTTCTTTAGATCTTGGACTCTCTAAGTGGATAGGGTATGGGCCCAATCCTATCAGCTGATCCATCTCGGAATTCGCCCCTTTAAGTGACTAATCAAATTAACCTAGTTCGAATGGGCTTAAGGCCCATTTAAGGTTATGTATTCACTTAGTCTTCCAAACTGCTGCCCAGTTGGGCTTCCTTGTATGGCGTGGGACCCAAACATTGATCTACACATCAACCACATGGGTTTGGCTCAGCCTTTGTTACAAGGCCTGGCCGAATACACTGTTATGGACAGTGCACCCCCTGAAAACCATCTCATGGTCTCTATGGGCCCAACGCTTGCCCTAAGTGGTCCCTGGGCCAAGCCACCTTGTAACACCCAGGGACTATGGGCAAATGCAAGATTAGCCCATCAGGTATTATCCTCAATGGTCTTACACTTAACCTCTCAGCCCATAATGATCATACAATGCCCGACAAGAGAGGACCTCTCCCTCGGCTGCAAGGAACAGTGTTGCACTCAGTGCTTATATGGATCCCAGGAATTAAAACCTTTTGCAAATTATTTTGAAACCATAATATATATATTTTTATATCTCATATAAAATATATTTTGCAAAACAAATCTCAACGAGTGAAATCGGCTACCGGCAATCTTGGTTTCCATCAGTGAGAGTGCATCCCCGATCATTACCTTTGACCGACAAAGGGGCTGATCCTGTCACTATGATCACCCACTCAGATGAATTCTCAGATTGTCCCAACATACCCAATTTTTTACCCCACTAAGGATCTCACTGAATGGTATATCAAAGACAGCCCAATCCGACACCCAGTGCAGTATCATAATCGAGTCTAGGGGTCGGGTGTAACTTTCCAATTTTGCCCATCAATCTCCAAAGTCCAGGGCAATATTGGAAATCTGATCCAGTTCAAAGATTCAATTAATCCTACACTGTATGTGCCAAGGGTCTCACCCTGGCAGTTGAGACAGGCCACCCCAACCGACTTGGTGGCACCACAGTGTCAGCCTTGTCAGGATAGGTCTCCCCAGACCGACCCACTGGCTGTGAACATTCTAAACTAACACGAGTCTCATTAAGTGTCCAGTTTAAGGGTATTACACAGAAACATACCAAGGGAACAGTAGAAGTTCAGGACTGTTATCAGTCTTGAACTCTAATGGATTTCAGGATCGAAGATAAGAAGAAAGGTAAGAGGAAAGAAGAGGAAGAGGGAGGAGAAGTAGTCGAACACAACGGTTGAAAGGAGGAGCAGAAGCTTGATGTTCTGCCGCTGCCACTTTAATTAATATTTATAGGTTATGCTCATTACATGGAAAGACAGATCTGCCCTTAGTCTTTACATAACAAATAGAGCAAAAATAAGACTAAAATAAATAACAGAAACAACTGAATGACCAATAGCTAACCCTAGGCAAACTAGAACATCTTCTACCCTACGAACACAGTGGGACTGTAGTTGTGGGGCCCACATCAGTGTTCTCTACACTCCCCCTCAAGTTGGGAATAAATGTTTATCATTCCCAACTTGGATAGATCTGCCTCTAGCTTCTTCCGTGGTACAGCTTTGGTGAGGATATCTGCCAATTGCATATTGGAGGTGATGTATGGGAGACACACTTCTTGTGAGGAGACCCTCTCTCGTACAAAGTGTCGATCAACTTCAATATGTTTAGTCCTGTCATGTTGCACTGGGTTGTATGCTATATTAATTGCCGCTTGATTATCACAATACAGCATCAGGGGCTTCTCATACTCAATACCCAACTCCTCAAGTAGTGATCTCGGCCAAAGAATTTCAGCCACTCCATTAGCCATTGACCTATACTCAGCTTCAGCACTAGATCGAGAGACAACACTCTGTTTCTTACTCCTCCAAGAAACCAGGTTACCTCCCACAAGAGCACAATATCCAGAGGTAGACCTTCTGTCATCAACACTCCCAGCCCAATCGGCATCCGTATAGACTTCCACCTTCATGTGCTCATTGTTCTTGAACAGTATACCTCTACCCAGACATCTCTTCAAGTATGCTAGTATTCTTTCTGCTACTAGAAGGTGCATGGTTCTAGGAGAATGCATGTACTGACTGATAACACTAACGGCATAACTGATGTATGGTCGGGTGAGGCATAGATATAGGAGCTTTCCCACTAACCGCTGGAACATAACTTTGTCTTCAAGCAACTTCCCACTCTCTGCACTAATCCTGTGGTTCTGTTCAATGGGTGTATCTACAGGTTTGACACCTAGCTTTCTAGTTTCAGCCAAGAGATCTAAAATATATTTCCTCTGAGAGGCAAAGATCCCCTGTTTAGATCTAGCAACCTCAATACCCAAAAAATACCGTAGTGTACCCAGATCTTTCACCTCAAACTCTTGATGAAGGAGCTGTTTGAGGGACTCAATCTCATGGTTGTCATTTCTTGTCACCACAATATCATCAACATAAACTACAAGTAGTGTTAGTGACGACTCCACCCTCTTGATGAACAGTGTATGATCTGACTGGGCCTGTACATAACCAAACTTCCCAATGGCTAGTCTGAATCTGTCGAACCAAGCTCTAGGTGACTACTTCAAACCATACAATGCCTTATTGAGCCGGCAGACCTTCTTACCTGCCTCTGTATCATAGAATCCAGGAGGCAACTGCATATAAACCTCTTCGTGCAAGTCCCCATTCAGGAGGCATTCTTAACATCCATTTGGTACAAAGGACAAGTGTAGCTTGCTGCAAGAGATAATAGAACCCGAATGGTGGTCATCTTGGCTAACGGGGCAAATATCTCCAAGTAATCTATACCATAGGTTTGAGTGAACCCTTTTGCAACTAGTCGAGCTTTGTACCTCTCAATGGAACCATCCACATTGTGCTTCACAGTAAATACTCACCTGCATCCAACTGGTTTCTTTCCTTTGGGACAGGGCATCCATTTCAACTTGCATTGCACCTCTCCACTCCGGGACTGATAGGGCTTCTTGCACTGTTCTCGGAATAGGGACATCAGCAACGGAGGTGAGATAGGACCTGTAGGAGGGAGATAGGTGATCATAGGACAAAAGCTAGGAGATGCAGTGGGCTGTAGATGTGGTGCAATGCCGTTTTCCTTTACAGAGGGCAATGGGAAGGTCAAGGTCATCTGCAGAGGGTGAGGTAGCAACAATGCAAGGAGTCTCTGTGGGCCCTGGGACTGTAATATCTGGACTTGGAGCCGCATAAGAGATTGGAGTGGGCTGGGATTGCTGATGATCGGGAGCAACCTGCCTGCATCGCCTGTGATAGACTCTCAACTCCCAATCCCTTTGACCACCCTCTCTACAACAGCCCTCATCACCAACTGGAATAGGTAAGGGAACAGCCCCAAAGGTATTAACCATGTCGTCACTGCACTCCCCTGAAGAAAAGGACTCAAATCTCCACGCTCACTACTCTCCCCCTGAGAGACCCGAGAATAGTAGGGTGTCTCCTCAAAGAAAGTGACATCCATGGATACAAACTTCTTCCCTGAGACAGGATCATAACAACAATAACCCTTTTGAGTTTGTGCATAAGCAAGAAAGATGCATTTTGAGGCCTTGGGTTCAAACTTGGAGTGATGGGAACCGAGAAGTTGAACAAAACAGGTACAACCAAATGTCTTTAGGGGAATAGTGAACAACTCCTCATTGGGGTATAGAAGGGAAAAAGGAGGTTTCATATCAAAAACCCGAGAAGGAATCCGATTAATAAGATATACCGCCGTAAGGATAGCATCACCCCATAAGCGAATAGGGACATTGGAGGTAAACATAATACTTCTAGCCACCTCCAAAATGTGCCTATTCTTCCTCTCTGCAACCCCATTCTGCTGAGGTGTATGAGGACACGTGCTCTGGTGGATAACCCCATGATTAAGGAGGTACGATGCCAATGGCTTAGCAAAGTATTCCTTTGCATTATCAAATCTAAGCACTTTTATCCTGGCATCAAACTGGGTTAAGATCATTTGGTGGAAGTTTTGGGTCAGGGCAGGCACCTCATCTCGTGATCGCATAAGATAAACTCAAGAAAACCGGGTGTGGTCATCAACAAATAAGAAAAAATACCTATACCCACCCATAGAAGGAATGTGATATGGCCCCCAAACATCAGTATGCGCAATATCAAAAAAACTATTACTCCTTTTATTACTCAATGAATAAGAGTTTCTACAATGTTTAGCAAACTCACAACTTTCACACTTCAACTGAGATGACTCAACAGACTCAAACAAAGTAGGAAACAGACTCTTCAAGGACCGAAAAGATAAATGACCCAATCGGTTATGCCAAAGCATAACCAGACTCACAACCTGAGAAACAAGTAACTTCTTATCCACTGACTCCTCCCGATGAGAACTCTCCCCGAGCAGATAGATCCCATTCGTCTCACAGCCTGTCCCAATCACCTTCTTCGTCTCCAGGTCCTGAAAAACACATCGGTCAGGAAAGAAAGTTACTAAGCAGTTCAAATGTTTGGTAATACTACTAACGGAAAGGAGGTTAGTATCCAGTTTAGGAACATGCAAAATAGAGGACAAGGATATAATATCCGACAGTTTGATGTCACCCTTGCCAGAAATAGGGACAAGAGAGCCATCAGCTATAGATACTTTATCCCCACTAGAAGATAGGTGATAAGTAGTAAACAAAGAGGGCAAGCTAGTCATATGGTCGGATGCACTTGAATCTATTACCCAACACGGTTCAGTAGTACCTGGAGCGGAGGCATGTTAGGCTGAGGCTCGAGTACCTGAGTGTGCAAAGGTCGATGTGGCCGGAGCTGATGATGACTACGGTAACTGAGTTGAACTGCCAACTTCCGTCTCCAATTGTATTAGAGCAGCCCGAACTGCAGCTAAGGTCTCTAATGGTGTGCCTCTCGTGCCAGATGAGGATGTTGAATCAGTAGTCATAGCCACATGAGCATTACCCTTTTTATTTCTCAACTTTGCCGGAACCAAATGTGGATGCAGCTTCCAACATGTTTCTTTTGTGTGTTTAGGTTTCTTGCAATGCTCACACACCACATCCCTTTTATCTTCCTTCTTTTTGTCCCTCTCTGAATCACCCTCTGTTTTGGGTTTGACAGCTACCAAGGCAGGTGTAAGCGGCTGAGGTTGCATCATGACTTTTCTCCTGGTCTCTTCACTGTGCACTAAGGAGTATGCCTGAGAGAGGGTCACACTATCTCTGGTCAAAATCTGCTGCCTCACAATATCATATTCTGAATTCAGTCCTGCCAGTAACTCAAACACTCTGTTTGTCTCGATGTGCTTTCTATGTATCTGAGCATCTTTGGGACTCTCCCACTCAAGAGCCTCTAAGTGATCAATCTCATGCCATAGGGACTTCAAGGTAGAGAAGTAGACCAACACCGGTTTCTCTCCTTGTTTAAGGGAATTCACCTCACATTTCAACTCATATGCTCTGGCAACATTAAGGGGTTGGGAGTAAGTCTCTTTCATCACATTCCATATCTCCTTGGTTGTCTTTGCCCATAAGTAATTTCGGCTGATATGGGGCTGCATAGAATTACAGAGCCATGTCATAACCAAGTAGTTTTCTTGGACCCACTTGTTATACATAGGGTCTCCCTTGGAAGGTTCTGCCACATCTCCCAAGAGATACCCTACTTTGCCCCTTCCCCCAAGAGCCATCATGGCTGATTGGGCCCATTCCAAATAGTTTGATCCATCAAACTTTACGGTTGTAATCTGAAAACTTGTCTCAGAACCACCACCATAACTGTTGTTCCCAAAACTGCCTTCTGCCTGATTCTTAAGCTCCATTTCGGTCAAGAACCAGAATTCTCAAAATTATGGTTACTACAGTCAAAACCAGCACTAGGATTCCCAACCACAGTCACAAAACCAGTATAGAACCAATCTGTACTCACGGTAGATGTGCATGAAACATGTATAAGACTGATCTGAAATCAATAACCACACACAACAGCAACAGTCCGAACTGTTTTCACCCCTTTAGAAGTGTTCAAAACCCCAAAAGAAAACTGAAAAACAGTTTGAAGAGCAATCTAATATGCTGAAGCTAATATGAGGTTATAATCAGTCCTAAGAGCCGTACGGATAAGGTTTGTATTAGGGTTAATATGAAACCCTAAAACTGATCAATGTTGAGGAGAACTATTAGGGTTTGCCGCAGAGATAAGACAAAACCCTAGAGTGGTTCGGCCACCCTTGCTGGATAGGTCCAACCTATCTTTTCTGATGTTACTTCTCTCAGAAAATAAAAGACTTACAATAGGATGTAGTTCGCTGCCTACCAAGGTTACCCGAACCCTAGCCTTCTCTGATTATTCCTAATCACCAACTTGCTGTAACTGTGGCACTTCTTCAAACAGCTGCTAATCCTCTAGAGATCTCCAAGAATCAGTCAACGAACTCTGTTTTCTCAGCTTCCAGCCTTAGATGGTTCTCATGTGGTCGGCTGGACTAGACTCACATGAGACGCCCTAGCTCTGATACCAAGTAGAAGTTCAGGACTGTTATCAGTCTTGAACTCTAATGGATTTCAGGATCGAAGATAAGAAGGTAAGAGGAAAGAAGAGGAAGAGGGAGGAGAAGCAGTCGAACACAAGGGTTGAAAGGAGGAGCAGAAGCTTGATGTTCTGCCGCCGCCACTTCAATTAATATTTATAGGTTATGCTCATTACATGGAAAGGACAGACCTACCCTTAGTCTTTACATAACAAATAGAGCAAAAATAAGACTAAAATAAATAACAACTGAAATAACTAAATAACCAATAGCTAACCCTAGGCAAACTAGAACATCTTCTACCCTACGAATATAGTGGGACCATAGCTGTGGGGCCCACATCAGTGTTCTCTATAGGAACATGAATCAAATATGCACTTTTATTCATTTACAATAAACTCATAAAGTACATCATCTTGATTGAAGCTAAGGGCATACAAAACTGTCTAACAATTACATCTACAAACACTAGTCCTAAAGGCTTCTTTCTCCGACCTATTATTTCCTTCCTAGCCTTTGTTTCTACATAAGCAATCCCTAAACCTGTTCGAAAATCCTTATCCAAATCAGAATGGAGGGATGCTATTATGACTGAGATAGATGCTTTACATAAGAACAATACCTAGGAAATTTTGGATTTGCTAGAGGGGAAGGAACCAATTGGTTGTAAATGGGTATTCACTATTAAGTACCATGCTAATGGCACTACTAAGAGGTTTAAGGCTCGTTTGGTTGCTAAAGGTTACGCTTAGATGTATGGTATTGATTACTTGGCGACCTTTGCTCCTGTGGCTAAAATGATATCAGTTCAGGTTCTGTTATCCATGGTTGCTAGTTTTGGTTGGGCACTGTATCAATTTGATGCCAAAAATGCCTTCTTAAATGGATCTATATGAGGAGGTTTATATGTCTTTGCCTTTAGGAGAAGATGTGTAAATTGAAGTGATAGCTATGATTATAACCCTAGCAAGTGCAATAGTTATCAAGTAGTATAAAAATATCGTTCCCACGAGGATTTAACAAAATAAGTATTAGAACTACAGCCTTCCCTAATTATTTGGACAATCGAATTTCAGATTTAAGAGTAAAAGCTACTGAAAAACAGAAAAAGAAAACAAGAGCAAGAGTATCAATATTGAAGTATGCAACGATTGATTGAATTCGCTAGGACCTTTGGTCCGCCTAACCATTCCAATGAATAGCAATAGATGAAATTATCCAAGATAATTTGTCATTCCCATAAGCTGAAGTTTTTCCAATTTTATTCAATATTCTTTCTCAAGATATATCAAAACTACTTCTATCAGGTAACCCCTCGACCTCTCAACTAGAGTTCTCAAGATAGAAATGCATTAAGTTCAAGGAAAAACTATTACATTCAGATGAATCATGTGTATACACCCCTATATACCATTCAATTCACTCCATGAATTATTTGGTCTGCTATATGAATTCCTCTCTCGATTCATTAACATAAATCCAATCAATTAAGAGATAGTTACTCCTAATAGCATTAACCAAGATAACTCATAGGCTATATGGAAATCACGATCTTGGAAAAATCAGAATAAAAATATATTCATTGTTATGATTAGGCTTTCCACAGCCCTAGCTATAAATAAATCAGTTCATACTAGAGGAAATAAAGCAAACAAAAGGAAAGAAAGAACTCATGGTGTCACCCTTGGAGCTGAGATTTCCTCTTTTCCTTGCCGCCACCTCCTTCTTGAAGTCTTCTTGCTTGATAGATTGGTTGCTTCTCTCCTTCCTTCCCCCCCTCTCTAGTCCGCCCCCCATCCCTTTATATAGCTTAAAGGGGAGGGGGTGGTCTCCAACTCCTTCGTGGAGTTTATCTTTCAAAAATAGTAAGTCCTAGTCTAATCCTACTCTTATCTCTTTATCTAGTGAACTCAGTCTCTTTATCTTTCTAGGATTACATCACAAATTTAAATCTGGTAGGACTCTTCTCAGTTTCTTGTTCTTGCATTCGTATTAGGCTTCCTCTGCGAATTCGGCAGCTGCAAGGCTTTTCTGCAAGTTGGGCTTCAGCTGCGAATTGGGCCTTCCTACGAATTTGCCTCAACTTCGGGCCCGGATTTGACTTCGATGCAGGCCGAATCTGCGAAAGCCCAAAACATGAAAGTTGTAGCTTTTTCTCTTATCTTTCCAATGAGTCTTGAATTAGCCCAATCGGATCTCGGATACGAGAGGTAGGGCCAGATTACTGAATGGTGCCGAAACTGTGAAAAATCATCCGATTTGCCTTGCTTTTCTCCCGATGCCTTCTTTCATGCCCTGAACCATAAATCAAGAAATATGAGTCCAAATAAGTACTAATTCAGTATAAAATACTGAATATTTGGGGATAAAAATATGATAAATTTTATTCTCATCATGAAGAAGTCCCTTTATGGCCTCAAACAGTCTCCTAGGTTGTGGTTTGAGATATTTGGGCTGCTCTTGTTACCTTTGGATACACACAGACTCAGTTTGACCATACCCTCTTTGGTAATAGGAGAGACTCTTTGGTGACCTTTCTCATTGTCTATTTGGATGATATTGTGGTTACTAGTGATGATACACAGGAAGTACTTAGCCTAAAGAAGTTTCTTAGCACTGAGTTTGAAATCAAGAGTTGGGGGAATTTAGATATTTTTTGGGAATTGAAGTTGCTCAATCCAAGGAAGGCTTCTTTATTTCTCAATGCAAGTATGTCATTGATCTCCTTGTTGAGACTAACAAACTTGGTGCTAAATCAGCTTCTACACCTATAGACTTAAATCACAAGCTCTTGGCCACTAATGGTGAACTATTGGTTGATAAGGGAGTGTTCTAGAGACTGCTTGGGAAGTTGTTGTATCTCTGTATGACTCGACCCAATATTTCCTATGCAATGAGTATCATTAGCCGGTTCATGCATTCTCCTAGAGACACAATATGGCAACTATTGAGAAGATCTTGTGTTACCTGAAAGGTAATCTAGGGAAGGGTATTCTTTTTGCTAAACATGGACATATAAAACTAGAGGCACACACTTATGTAAATTGGGTCGGATGTATTGATGATAGGAGATCTACCTTAAGTTACTGTACTATGGTGGCAAGGAACATTGTTTCATGGAGTAAGTAGCAATCCGTGGTGGTTAGATCTTCTACTAAGGCAAAGTATATGGCAATGGCCAATGGAGTTTCAAAATTATTATGGCTTAGTTCACTTTTGGAGGAACTAGGTATTGATTATGAGAAGCCAATGATGATGTATTGTGACAACCAAGCAGCCATTAACATTGCACATAATCCCATCCAGCATGATAGAACAAAGCACATTGAGGTTGATAAAGATTTTATATGGGGGAGAGTTGCTTCAAGGGAAGTTTGCTTGTCATTTATTGCTTCTGAAGAATAGTTAGCTGATATTTTGACGAAAAGAGTTCCAAAAGGAAAGCTAATATATTATATAAGCAATCTGGGCATGATTGACATCTATGCTCAGCTTGAGGGGGAGTGTATAGAGACTAGGCCAAATCAGCCCTAGTGTTCTCTTATTTTCTTATTAGATGTTTCTATGTTAATGGGCCCGTTAACTATTTTTGCTCCTTTTTATGTTTGCTTATGAGCTAGCCGCCCCATTAAGGGCATTATTGCAATTGTATCATAAAGGTTAAGTTAATAGATGTGATTAGGAGTAAGGGGAGAGATTAGATTCTTCTCCTCCCTTCTTCCATCCGAGAGATTAGATTGAACTCCCTTCTCCTCCCTTCTTCCATCCTCTTCTTCTTCTACTTCTGATTTCTGCTACTTCTTCTTATCTTTAATTCCAGTTCTCTTTTGTTATTTCTTATTGGACTAAATCACATCTCCAATGATTTAACAAAGAAGGTTATGGAAAGCAGTGTTTTATGTTGCTTTAAGATCCTTCTCTAGCTATGTTTGTTGCATCCACTCTACAGTCGAAGTGTGTTGAAATAGCTGTGGGAATACCTATTCCTTTTGTCATTGGGGCATATGAACTTTTAATCCTCGAGTTCTTCAAAACTCGATGACAAGTTCTTTTGAACTGGGGAAGAATGATGCAGGAGCTGAAGAGTTATTGAATAAGAATTATAAGAGTTATTGAGTCTTTGAATTGAAATAGCATAATAGACTTTTGTTTCTTAGTCCTACTAGGATTTTCTTATGAGTCTATAGTTTTGTTTTAAGTCCTACTAGGATTCATAAGAGTCTACAGTCTATAACTGTGTATGGACGTTTTACACAAGGATCAATAAAGTTTGTCAAGTTTTCTTGAGCTTATGCTAATTATGGTGAGTGATTCCTATACCCTAGAGTGATTCTAGGCACCTCATGAGTGATCCTAGGCATTCTCTCTCTATTTTCTTTCTTCTTTAATAAGGCATTACAGCCATCAACGGCCATAAACCTCTGATCAAGGAAGGTCATTCAACATTCGCAAAGAGCTGGAAGTGAGCTGATCCTACATCAGTAGTAAATTGTAAATCACATGGCCCTAGACAATTGTACATCCTTATAATTAATAAAATTGTCTGGTTACTCACAAGAAAAATCACATGGCCCTAGACAATGGAATGGCAAAGAATGATACAAGGAATCCTTCCAATTCCTATTTTTATTTTGGTGGGGGAGGGGAAGTTGGGGATTAGAGGGCAAGGGATTTGACATACAAGTGTCCTTGTTATGGTCAGATAGGTATACAATAGATCAAAGTAATCCACTTGAGTTGGTCTAGTTCCCTTTAGTATCTACATCTAAAAAGTATAATACTATGAGTCTATGACTACCACATAGCAGCATTCTGTGCAAACCTCACAGTATGGTTTCATACAGAACTACTTTGTAACAAATGCCAGGTTTGATTGGACGGTGACCAAACTTTATGCATTATTAACTCTATGAAAGATAATTTTTTTTTCTTTTTTGAGAAAAGATAACAGATTTCATTAGATCAAAAAAAGAGGGAGGGATGTACATGAGGAGATGTACAAAGCCTTGTCAACAAAACAGAAGACAAAGCCCACCACAATGGCAAAGTATGATCACTACACAAAAAATCCCTTCCCAGCCCAGATTTAGCTAGATTATCAGCCACATGATTTAATTCTCTAGGAATCCTCCTGAAGCTGCATTGCAAGTAGGAGGCCAGCTCCCTGTTTTCTAACAGCAAATGAGATAGTTTCCACTGGTCCAAAGTCTGTCCTGAAGCCCAACTTATAACATTCCTTGAATCTCCTTCGACTGCAATGAGACAGAACTGATGAGATTTGGAAATTCTGAGGCCCTCCAAGAGGGCCCTAGCCTCTACTTCTGACGCATCAGCTGCCTTTGCAGGGCCACTGAAGGCCCAAGTCACATCTCCATTCACTCTTCTGATCAAGCCTCCTATTCCAGCATTTGGGCTGTTCTCTGCAGACCTCCTAAAGCTGCCATTAAAATTCAGAATGAGTTCACAATCTTGTCTTTGGGTGATTTTCAGGGGAGGCTGAGGATGAAAACGAGAGGTTGACAGAAGGGCTGTCCAATCTCTTTGAATGTCATTCCGACTGATGCCCTCAAACACTTTACTATTCACCATCCAGCTGCTAATGCTGGCTAGGATACGATCTCTAAGAGTCTCCAAGGAGGAGTAACTCTCATCAAATAATCTCCTATTTCTTTCCTCCCAGATATTCCACAAAATGGCATGTACAATTACTTTCCAGAAACAGTTTTCTCTCTTGCCTGAAGTCAACTTTAGACCTTGCCAAGAGTTGATAAACTCTATGGCAGAGTGGTTTCCTTGAAATCTCTTTTGGAGGTTGTCATAGGTATTCAGCTTTGAGCAAGAAGCCTCCCAGACGATAAAAGAGACTCTAGGGGGAACTGTGGGGAGCCGAATATTTTTGCCCAGAAAGGTGGGGGGGATGGGGTGGTGGTTAAGTGCTGAAAGAAGGAAGAGGTAGTGAAGGAACCATGTGGAGTCAAGGACCAAATAAGTTTGTCCTCAGTGGAGGGTGAGATCAAAACTTCTGAGAGAAGGGAGAGTAAGGAGGTTCTGTAATATGATGGGAATAAGCTTGTCCTCATGATTCTATATTTTCTTCTGAAAATCCTTGAGTTCCATTTTAACTTATGGTTTTTGACGGGAATAAAATTTACCTTGTATAATGGCTTTTAGTCATCTCATCAGCTTCTGTAATATGATGCATTAGAAAATCAGTTTCGTCTCCTGTATTAGTGCTATATGTATGATATTTTGGTTTATGGATTACCTTTTGTAATGCATGGATTGTATGATCTGCTTCTCAACTACATGGATTTGGCATCTTTTTTGGCAGGATATTGGATTTCGTGTGGAATATATTAATCCATCGGGAGAAAAAACCGTAAGTGGCTCTGCACAATATGTCAGTACCATATGTTCCACCTTTAATTCAACACTTTATGTTTGCCTTAATCATTTTTCTGGCTTGTAGAACTCTTGGTTTTGCATTAATCTTCATGCTATATGGTAAGTTATGCCATTTGCATTAATAACTCCTCTTGTTGTGCTTATTTCTTTGCATTGGTTTGTTATCCTACAGATGATCTTACCCTACAGACGTTATGAATCTGACCAAGTGAGTCAGTGCTTTTATGTTGCCAATTAGTGATTACTCCACTATGCCATGTTGGTCCTAAATTGTCACTGTGGATTACCTTAACAGGGTAACTTCTGCACATGTATGGCTGGATGCTACAAACTCATCTGGGATAATTCCTATTCAACCTTCTTCAAAAAGGTAGGGAAACATAAAACATGGCATGTGATTGTGCATTTGTGCATATTTCTTTTCATATTCGGTGTTACAGTTTTAATGCTGGCTGCCAACCTGAGAAAATCCTTCAATGTAGGACTGATGTGTTCCATGGCTGGACTAATAACAAATTTGAGGGAAATTGAAAAATAAGTGATGATGGAGGGGATAGAGAGAGGTCTAGAGGACAGGGTATTAGGGTTTGTCTAGGGTATGTTGCTGTATGAAGTGAATAGATTCTAGAGAAAGAAAACAAAGAAATTTCAATGTCTCAAGATTGATATGGAATTTCTTCAAGCCGTTTGAAAGGGTTTTTAGTGAAAATTTGTGAAAATGGGATGAAAAAAGACCCCTTAGATATGGGGTGGGGTGGGGTGGGGGTGGGGGGGCTGAATCAGTATCACAAGTTTTGATAGGAAAGATTTAGAGAGACAAGTTTCTCTCTCTAGAAAGGTGTATGAATGTTGAGAATTGAAGGGAATGGAGAAGAGAATTACCAGGGATCAAATTCAGTCCTTTAATTGATGTTGAATGATGGTTTCTGATGCCTTTTCCAAGGTATTTGATTGCTGTGAGTGGCTGAGCTCAAACTTTGAGAGGTAAGAGGAAAGAGAGAGAAATAAAAGCCTAGGAATCACTCCTAGTGTTCTTAGAATCACTCTAGGGCTGTGGGAATCACTCACCACAAGTCACACAAGCAGAAAATAAAGTTCAATATTCATTGCCCACTGTCCAATACCAATATGATATGTCCGATACAGAATCATCTTATCAATATTTTAAACCTTGCAAGGCATATACAAAGAGAAGCAAGCATAAAAGCCTAGACCAAACCTCAAAAGAGGCCTAGACCCAATCCCAAGGTGAAACATGCCTAGGCCCAAAAACAGAAAAGAGCAGAGAAACTAAAACCAAAACCTCAAAAAAGGCCTAGACCAAACCCCACTTAAAAACAAGACTAGGCCCAGCTTGAAAAACCACAAAACAAAAACCCAAAAAGCAGAATTAGACCAGAAACAAAAGAGGATCCACAAAAGACCCTCACAAATTAACCAGAGACCACCGGTCTTGCTCAAATCTCTTCTACCTCTCCCTCTGGTACATTACAAGCCTCTAGAGCCGATGCTTTGTGAGCCTCTGGAGTTGGGTTTGGCTACCACCAAGTCATAAAAATCCACGAGATTGTTGGATCTTCTGCAACCTGAAAGGTAATCCAAACTGCTAGTGGACCAATCTGAGCCATGAATGTCTGAGACTCTGAATCAGAGTCATCTTCCGAGCTAGAGCTCTGTGCTACCATCAGTGCACTTTCGTCATATCTCAACCACTCGCAGACCTGCTCCTCTTGACCATCAGCAAGTCACCCCAAGAAATTTGTCAAAGCTAATTGCTTGATCAACACAACAATCTAAGCTGTTAGGATGCGGAGATGAACACCCTGCCAAAATAGATGGGCCCAATCAGACTCAGAGGGGTTAGTAGAAATTGGTGACCAAAACAGAGGAGATACAACCAATTCGAACCCCAGCACCTTCTCTCTAAACATTGCTAGGTCCATTAATGGATATGAACCTATGCCAGATCATTGCAACCTGGGTGACTGAGGTTCAAATCTTGAAAACAATTTCTGTGCAGGGGTAAGGCTGCATATATCTTATCTGTCCCTCCAGACCCTGCATTGGCGAGAGCCTTGTACACTGGGCTGCCCTTTAACCTTAGTCACACCATATCTAATGGGACCAACCCTTGGGAAAGCAATGAAGGCTTTGCTTGATTTTGGAAGGCCACACACCACATACAACTCCACCCAAATTTCAGTAGGATGTCTTGGTGAAAAAGCCACACTGGGTTCACTATGACTAGGTGAGACAGGTTTGCATCTGGGCAAAAACCACCCTTAGGCTTCTCCATCCTTGCCCGCTTAAAAGAAAAATTGGGCACCTGTTCAAAATTTGAACAGTGCATCCTCAAATCATATTCTTGAGGATCTGGGGAAAAACCACCCCTAGGCTTCTCCATCCTTGTCTGCTTAAAAGAAAATTTGTGCGCCTGTTCAAAATTTGAACAGTGCATCCTCATGTCATATTCTTGAGGAGAAACAGGAACCAGAGGGATTAACTGGAGTTCTGATGATGACACAGGAGCTGGAGGCCAAGCATCAGCCATCGTATCGACCACACCATCTCCTTCAACTGGACACAAAAGCTGGCCCCTTCTCTTTCACCTGTGGAGTCTCTTGGAAAAACAGCCACCATGAGTTACCACAACAGACCATTGATCGCCAGAGCCAACCACTGCTCCTGAAAGAGAAAACCACCTCCCAGAGGATCGGCTGAGCTGAATCTTCCCTCCTAAATTAGAAAAACTAAAAATTACAATTCTGCAACTCATTAACCATCTTAAGGAAAACTAAATCCCTTATCTAGACCTATGACTGGCTGTGTAAGGCACACATTGGCAGAGATTAAATGATGAGAAAGCATAGTTGAGTTGTATTTGGTTTTGAAGTGGTGAGATCTTGATTTATGATGACTATGAAGTAGGTCAGCTCTGAGAACCCATATGCAAGACAGAGAGAGAGAGAGAACTTGCAATAGTCCTAGGAAAAAATAAGGGTAAATTACAAAGACCCCCCTTGTACTATGGGGTCAGTGACAAAGTAAGACCCCATGAACTTTAGCCGTTAGACAAAGACCCCCTTGGCCATTAAGTCAGATGACGGAAAGCGTTAAATTACCAAAATACCCCACTAAACTTTTTCTATTTTCTTTTTCTTGCCCTCTTTCTCTTAAAACCTATTTAACCTAGCAAATGGATATCTGGTCCTGCAGAGTGATTAAGTCTTCTAATTCATCCTTTTTCCCATCTTCATCATAAAAGGGGTGCCCTTTATTCCATTAATGTTCTCCATTGAATGTTTCAAAACCGTTGTTTTTATTGTAGCCACTGCACTTAACTTCAATGGAGAAGACAATGAACAGTATAAAAAGGGTAGTTTGGAGATTTAAAAAACTTTAAAGTCAGATGAAAATTTTTTCAAAGTTAACTGACAAAACGTTAACGGAAGGAGGTCTTTGTCTAACGGCTAAAGTTCTGGGCGGTCTTTGTCACAAGAAAAAGTACAGGGGGGACTTTGTCACTGACCTCATGGTACAAGGGGGGTCTTTGTAATTTACCCAAAACATAATGAAAAAGAAAGAACTCACTAGTGCTAATTTCTTTTTGTTCTTACATTACTATTGATTTGTCCTCTTTGGGACAGGTTCTTTGTTACAAAGTGGACTGTATACCTCCCGTTGCAGACCCAACAGAGTAGAGGTATGTTAGGAGCTTCTCTTTGGACAGTGCGCGTACAACCTTTATCCGAGTCATGGTTCCTGATGAATCCTGCCGCAATCATTTTATTTGTATCATTATGTTTTTTTTTTCCTTTTGCTTTCTTTTCTGCACTCCCATCTTGGTACTGGTTGAGTTATATTGGTCATCGGGATAGTTTGTGAATAATGTACTGTATTCTGTATTTGGTGTACCTGAAATCCTTTGGAATACTTAATTCAACAAAGCCTTGACTCAACTACGTGGAATTATTGATATCTATTTGAAGCAGCATATATTATATGGTGAAACACAATTTACGAAAACGGTTTGGCAGTAATAAAAAATGCCATTAGATCATTGTGTTTTGTATATTGAAATGGATGCTCTCTAGGCATATCTTGGAGCAAAAGTTGGAATTTAAAAAAAAAAAATATATATATATATATAGATGTTGGGATTCAAACATGAGGCACCCAAATGAAAAAAAAAAAAAAAAGATTCTTCCACTAAATTAAATTTGTCAAAATTATCTGGGCTTTAATTTCTAACAACTGTAAATTAAATAATTAATTAATCGACATTTTCTTATTAATATTATAATAACCGTAAATTTAAAAAAATAAAATAATTAATTAATCATTGAAATTTGTTATTTCTCACTAAACCATATTTTAATTCTCTTTTTCCAATGCTTTGTTGGCATATCCCAATAGTTTACAATTCACATGAATTATGAAAACATGTATTCTCGTGTGTATTAGTGTATATATCTTACTTGTAATCATTTTTAGACTTATTATGTATTTATGGGATTCATTTGAATTTTACTGACATATTCATGTCTTCATTTTTCACCATATCCAAAGCACATCTGGATATGTCTCCTAAAGTTGTATTTTTTTTATACTCTGCATTTTCAATACTTAAAACCTTAATTACCAAAAGGCAAAACAGTAAAATTCAGTTCAAACACTTCAATTCATGTTATCAAACAGCAATCTTCTACGCATCTGCCTCTCCAATGAAGACCCCTCCCCTAGTTGTATACAAACTTCTTTCTAGTAGGTTCTAGTTGCCTTCTTTACCTCTTCCATCATGATCTTCCCTATTAAGACCTTTTTTTTTTTAATTTTACAAAGGATTTTGGTTCCAACACCTCTACTGTTATCTCAAACATGAACATGAGGTCTCCCATTTCCACCAACCATCAAATAACCCTTGCTAAAGAACTTGTATTTATGTGCCCATTTTGGAGCCCTCGACCATGACCCAAGGTTCAAGGTAATTTCCACCAACACATCGCCGTACAATATGTATCAGTTATTGAACCCACCAATATTTATCTGCCAGTCTTGTCAAGTTGTCATTATCCAAATGACCATAAAATTAGGATATTCTCTGCTTTCTCATGATCCAAATGACCATAAAATTAGGATATTTTCATACTAATAAGAATACCACTGGCTTTTCCCCCATCTTGTAGACAATTATACTAGTTCCCAAGGGCTTTTTTTTTTGTTAAAAAAGCTCCTAAGGGTCTAGTAATACTACTATAGTACTATTACCCTTACCCTCGAGAATCTACCCTATTTGGTTGGTATTCATCTTTCTCTTACACTGTGTTTGATTTGAAAGAAAAAGTAAGAAAAGGCATAGGTTTCTTAGTTTTTCTTTTACCAAACACAGCCTTAGGCTATGTTTGATTTGAAGGTAAAAGTAGGAAAGGAAGGGAAATATAAGAAAACCTTTATAAACCTTGTATAAGTTTCCCTGCTTTTTCCTTCCTTTCTCTATTTTTTCCTTCAAACCAAACGCAGCCTTAGTGTTAATTGGCTCTTTCAGCGTCTCACACAAGAATACCCCAATCTCCATCGTCATGCATTCCACTATCAATCCCATGGTATTCAACCGAAAAAACCAAAGCGGACAGGATGATGTCTATTGTCCAACATCCACCTCCTAAAGCTCCACTACCGTATGCGTGTTAATTGGTACATCCACCACAACTTTCCTGAAAAAATAGATTATACAGCTAGGGGTGTCAACTGGACTGGATTTGGTCCAATCCGGTCCAGTCCAATGTGAATCCATTACAAATGGACCTGGTCCAATCCAGTCCAATGAATATTTTGGACTGATCCAGAGACTGTCCAATCTGTTTCAAATTCCTGTTAATTTAGATTGGTTTCAACTCAAACTGGTCCATTGAGACCGATATTCTTAATTCTTATCTTCTACCAATGGATCAGATATTGGCTCAATCTAATATAAATTCATTATGGATGGACCAGGTCCAATCCAATATGTCATATTGGTCCGTCCAATCCATCCAAATTCATTATGTCTTATTGGTTCATCCAATCTGTCCAAATGGATTTTGATTTGGACAGAGTCCAACCCATACTGGTTCATTGACATCCCTATATACAGCCCCACTAGCTTGTGAAGTGAACAGTGCTCTTAGCCTCTTAACATTATGGAACCCGGTGTCATATGGCAATTGGGAAATGCATGCCAATACAAGGGAGAGGGCCACAATTCACAAGTTACATCATACAGAAAGGCACAGTACTCCACATAGGGGTGGCAAATGGGTGGGTTGGGTTGGGTTGGGTTGGGTAACGGTTGAATATCAACCCACCCATATTGACCCACCAACCCACCATGACCCATCATCAATCCTAGTTAAAGGGTCCTAACCCACCCTAACCCTAACCCACCCATATTGACCCACTTGACCCATCCATATTGACCTTTAACCACCCTCACTCATACTAATGTACCTACTACCCTCACTTATAAATACAAAAATGGGTCGGGACAGCTTATATACACAAAATAATAAATTTTGAAAGAATAATCTATCTCAAGACTGCCACGTGACAAAAATGAATTAGGTAAACTCGTAACCTGAAAATGCAAAAATTGTAGAATATTTGAAAAAAATACCAAAAAATTGTAGAAAAATACAAAAAATACCAAAATTTATGAAAAATACTAAAAATTTCTAAAAAATCAGAAATTTTGCAGAAAAAAAAATCAGAAAATATGCAAAACAATTACTAGAAAATTGTAGGAAATGCATGAAAAACACCAAAAAATTGCAAAATTTATGCAAAAAACACAAAAAATTATAGAAAATGTAGAAAAATACCAAAAAAATTTAGAAAATATAGAAAAATACCAAAACAAATGAAAAATGCAGAAAATACCAAAAATTCAAAAAAATTACAGAAAATTTGCAAAAAATACATAACTTCTATAAAAGTACTTTTCCAAAAGTACTTCTATAAAAGTGCTTTCATAAAAGTAATTCTATAAAAGTGCTTTCATAAAAGTAATTCTATAAAAGTGCTTTCATAAAAGTGCTTTTGTGTAGAATTACTTTTATAAAAGTACTTTTATAAAGTGCTTTTATTCTTTCGTAAAAGTAATTTAATAGAAGTGCTTTAGTGTAAAAGTGCTTTCACAAAAGTACTGTTATGCTTTCATAAAAGTACTTTTACAAAAGTGCTTTTGTGTAAAAGTACTTTTATGCTTTCATAAAAGTATTTTCGTAAAAGTACATTAGTAAAAGTGCTTTCATGTAAAAGTGTTTTTATGCTTTCATAAAAGTGTTTTCGTAAAAGTATTTTCATAGAGTGCTTTTGTAAAAGTACTTTTATCAAAGTTCTTTTGTGTAAAAGTACTTACGTAAACGTGTTTTCATAAAAGTCATTTCATGAAATTACCATATAAAGTACTTAGTAGTCTCTTAAAAAAAGGGTTTTCCATTTCACCCAACTCCTTTCTTACGATCTCCCTACATTATTACATTTATAGTAGTTCATTCCTTAGGTTGTTTTTGGTTGCAATGCAAATAAATTTGTATTGATGCAAAACTATGGCACTGTAAATGATTTGAATGTAAATTCTGACCTATTTTTGTTTGAAATTTTAACTTATTTTGTTTGATTGCAATACAAATGAAGTAAATTAAGGCATGAAGCAAAATAAAATAAAACCCAAAATAAAATTAAACGAGAATTTGCAATTTTTTCATTTGCACTCCCATGACTTTGTACTAGTGCAAATAAAATTGCACTACAACCAAACATAGCCTAAGTCTCACTTTGGAAAGTGTACAAATACAAATATGTACATTACAAATACATACAAAACAATATAAAATGCAAGGTTTTGCACTCTATATATTTGTATTTGTACTCCTTCCAAACTAAGCCTAAAACTATGTACTTTGTACTCAATTTGGAAGGGGTACAAATACAAATATGTAGGGTGCAAAACGATGTACTTTGTATGTATTTGTACTATACATCAAAGTTCAAAATATCGATACAACCTGATATGCTAGTAGGGGTGTATCGGGCTATATCTTGGCTCGCTCTTCTTTTTTTTTTAAGTTTTCTTTCTTTGAAACTTGTTCGAGGGGTCAGTATAAGGCTCGTTTACCCCCTAAAATAGGTGGAACCCTAAAACACCTTGTGTAGTGGCGTATCGAAGGGGCCCTGATATGATATGTATCAGCCAATATGCCCAGACACATGATGAAATTTTAATCTATGTTGTTGTACATATTTGTATTTGTACTCCTTCCAAACTGAGCCTAAAAGAAAATTTCTTAAGGCTAAGTTTAGAAAGAGTTTAGTGATTCCATCGCATTCGCATTCTCATTTCTTAAGGCTAATTTTAATCTCATTTCTCATTGCGTTCCCGAATGCATCTCTGCGTTTAGCGGTTCCATTGCATTCACAAAGTGCTCGACAGGGCAAACCTGAATCACCATTTAATTTTCCTTCAAAACAAGTCTAGTCCTACCAACAACCCTCAACCCACTCTTAACCCTTCAAATCCCCAAAAGCTTTCACCTTACAGGAAGATTGAAAGTCATAGGGCATGGACAACCCTCAAAGAGAGATCCCAGTCTTCCTAGATGAAGAAGAAATCAGGGAAAGGCAAAAGAGGATCGAAGAAAAATGCAAGAAAGCAATCTATGCAAAGGTTATTACGGACAAGCAAATGAATGCTTTCGGTGTACTGCAGAAGGTTAAAAATTTCTGGTTGCATGCAAGTACGAAGTCAAATGGTTAAAAGAGGAGATTCTATGGGATCTCTTTCAAAAAGAAAGTAGATATGCAGTCCTTCATGATGTAGGAGCCCTGGATAATTTAGGGATACCCTTTACTGTTACAACAATGGGAACAAAATGTTATCCCAAGAGCCCTACCCTTCTCAGCGCTCAAGATCTTTATCTGCATAGTAGATGCACCAATGGAAAAGTGATTCTGGTCTTGGGGTGCCAAAATGGTTAGTATTGCAGGTGCACCACTACAAGAGGAAAACGGGGAGTCAGAAATTGAAGATGAAGAACCACGATGGGAGAAAATTTTCAGAATATGAGTTCTATTAGATATAAGGAAACACTTAGCACTGGGGAACTAGGACAAGGATGATAACGGGGTTCCATTTCCAATACGAAAAACTTTCCATTTTCTACAAGCACTACGGGATCATTGGACACCGAGAAACCACATGCACATGCATCTCTGATGAGCAAGCCATGGATCCACTCAAATTCGAGAATCGTTACAAGATGATGTGGAGGAAAAAATATTATATACAATGCGTAGCGGGCTGACATGGCAATTGAGCTGGTTTGGGGGAAAAAAGAAAGTCTTCAGGCATTATTATTAAGGAAATTCAAAATGAAGACCCGCCATCAATAGAAGGAATGGGTTTAGCAGGACAGTGGGCCAGGCAAGCCTAACCGGAAAACCCATACAGGACCATTGAAAACCGCAGTCTCTTTAGACAAAACTTGAGCCCCCTTCCGAAATTCAACTTCACTCGGGATCGTGTGAGTCTCGAAAGCATCTTCAAACCCGACCGAAGAAGCCAAGGAGGAACTCTGACAGTCATGGAAGAGTAGCAGTTAAAAGATAACCAACTATAAGAAATGGAGATTGAAGAGGAGGAAACTCTAGGCGACGGGGAAACCATGGCATAGAACATGGTAAATACGTAGGAAGAGGTACCTCTTTCTCTAATCAATCCTCTATCATGATATGATGCTAGATCTTATTTTCCTGCTATCATTGATGATTTTAGTACTCAAGTCCCTACAAAGAAAACAATGGGTACCAAAATTGGAAGTTTAGAAAGAAATAACAGTGAAAACTCACTCCCTTTTATTGGGAAAGTTCTCCATCCAATGATGAAATTGACTGAGTACCAAATAAATGTTACTCAGATGCGTCAAAAACATTGATTGCATCCAAAAGAAGAAATCTCAAAAAATCAAAAAATAAAATCCCTCAACAACCTAGTCTAGGAGAATCTCTTCAACTGCCCAGAGGATGCGAACCAATTAAGGGGGTACAAAAAATGGATTACCTTGGTAGGTCTTGTGAGGTTTCCAACAAGCGGGCTTTTCTCCTGACACAAATACCAAGCAAAGGGAATCCAAAAACAATTTCTCAATAAGTGGGTTGAGGGGTCTGTCCCGAATCAGACCCCAGGGGCAAAATGAAAATTTTAAGTTGGAATTGTCAAGGGATTGGGTCTCCAGTGACAATTCAGGCTTTAAAGGTGAGACCACCAGAAGAACAAACCCAAATGTAATTTTTCTAATGGAGATGAAGCAGTCTCTTCTAAATTGTAGGAAAAAACTTGTATTCTTAAAAACCTAGCAATGTTGGGGATGTGATGCAATGGGCCTAAAAGGGGGTTTAGCTCTCTTCTGGAAAGAAGGTTTTATCCAAAAATTTATTTATGTTGATAACAATATCATTCACTCGGAGATTTGCAGTGAAGGAAATAAAAATTGGTACTGCTCCATATATGGTGAACCTAAAAGACATAAGAGAAAAGTTTTCCAATAGAAGTGGAGAACCCTAGCAGGTTATGTGAATGGAGCTTGGATGTGTTGTGGAGAACTTAACATGACTTTCAATAAGCAAGAAAATGAAGGAGGGAGACCCTCCAACATGAGAGTTTTAATTTCAAATAAAAAACTCCTAGATGACTGTGGCCTATTTGAAATAAAAAATCATGGCCTTAGATTTACATGGTCAAACAAAAGGGAAGGAAAAGGAAAAATAGAAGCTAAACTATACAGAGCAGTGAGCAACCAAAGATGGCAAGAAATGTTCCCTGAAGCCCATACCAAGACCTTGGTTAGCCTAGATTCTGATCACAACCCAATCCTGATATACACAGAAAGGAATCTAAGAAACATAAAGAGACCTTTTAGAATTGAGCAAATGTGGCTAACCCATGAGAATTCAAGGAAATTGTCCAAGCTATTTGGATAGAAAAACGAGATGGGTTAGCAGAAGATAACCTCCAAACAAACTTGACAAATCTTCAGGAGGGTCTCAGATTGTGGAACAAGAAAATCTTTGGAAATGTCCAAAGCAAAATTGGACAATTGAAACTAGAATTGGAAATGGATCTAAACAAAGGCACTTCCAGGGATGAAATAAAAATCAAAACAATGGAGGCAAACCTTGAAGTTTGGATCAAGAGAGAAGAGCATATCAGAAATCTAGAATCAGGTGGCTTAAGGATGGGCACAAGAACACAAAGTTTTTCCATGCTCAGACCATGAGAAGAAGGAACAAGAATAGGACACTTTGCCTAGAGAATGAGTCAGGAGTTTGGATTGATAACCAAGAGGAGATTGAAGAAATTCTAAATCAGTATTTTGAAAAAAAAAATCAAACCAAAAGGGCACAAGACACTGAGGAAATCCTTAGAAACATGAGTAGAAAATTATCAGTCAAGAAAAGCAATTGGTTGGAAAAGATGATAGAAGAAGAAGAAATCAAGGAAGCCCTATTCTAAATGGCCCCGCTACAAGCCCCGAGACCAAATGGCTTTCAAAATATCTTCTTTCAGAAACAATGGGATGTGGTTGGGCAAGACCTTTGCAAGGCAGTGCAGGAATTCTTTACCACTTCCCATTTAAATAGAGAGATTAACAAAACCTTCATAGCCTTAATTCCTAAAGTTAAACAGCCCACTAAAACCTCCCATTTCAGACCCATCAACCTATGCAACACAAGGTTATAGAAAAAGTTCTTGTGAACAGGGTCAAACCTTTCCTCCACAAAATTATCAGTGAAAATCAGAGTGCTTTTATTCCAAATAGGCAAATCCATGATAACATTCTTATAGCTCATGAAATTATGGACTTTATGAGGAAAACAAGGGGTAAGAAAGCACGCATGGCCTTAAAACTGGATATGAGCAAAGCCTATGACAGAGTGGAATGGAGCTTCTTAAAGAGTGTCCTGCAAAAATTGGGCTTTGGTAACAAATGGATCTCTTAGGTACTAAAATGCATCTCTATAGTCTCCTATCAAGTCCTTTTAAATGTGCCCCTTGTAGATCTTTTATACTTGAAAGAGGAATAAGACAAGGACATCCCTTGTCTCCATACCTCTTCCTTTTTGTGTCTGAAACACTATCCAGTCAACTCCACCACCTTGTTCTATAGAAAAAGATTTCAGGTGTAAAACTAAACAAAAACTACCCAATAATATCCCACCTACTTTTTGCAAATGACAGTTATCTCTTCACAAAGGTAAACCCAACTGACAGTCAAAACCTGGTGGATGCAGTCAAACTTTATGAAAGGGTTTCTGGGCAACAAGTAAATTTCTCCAAATCTGAAATTTTTTTTAGTAGAAACCTTCATCCAAAGTTCCAGAAGCTGCTAGCCAAAAGTTTAAAAATCAAAAGGGTTGACCATCATGGAATCTACTTAGGTTTGCCTACTGCTATTGGAATATCAAAAAAAGATTTGTTCAATCATCGAATTAGGATAATTTAGACCAAAACTTCAAAATGGAATGAACTTCTCTTATCAAATGGAGGGAAAGAAGTTCTCCTGAAAACAGTAGTAGCGGTAATCCCAAATTATTCCATTTCTTGCTTCTTTCTTCCTAAAGCTATATGTCATGAAATGGAAAAATCCCAGAGGAGATTCTAGTGGGGATGTCAAGACAATCATAACAAAATGAACTAGGCTAGCTGGATAAAATTTGCAGAAACAAAAATGAGGGTGGATTAGGTCTCAGAGATCCATTTAGCTTCAACAAAGATCTACTAGCAAAACAAGCTTGAAGACTGTACGGAAGATGAAAACCTTTGGTGTAAGGTCATAAGAGAAAAATACATAAAAAGAAAAAACTTTCTAACAAACAACTTCCAGAAAAAAATGATCTTGGGATTGGCAGAGCATCCTTGTAGGCAAGGAAATACTAAAACTTGGAGCCCTTTGGGAAGTTAATACCAGGGAAAACATAAAGATATAGGGAGATCTTTGTCTAAAGGATTCCCCATATTTCAGATTGACAGGCCCGAGCCCTGATAATAATAGCCCTATTTGGGTCAAAGACATCATTGATCAGGACAGAAGATGTTGGAATTCACTTCACAAAGAAATTTAAGATTTGATAAAAAAAAAATTCCCTTAGCCTCTTGTAACTAGGAAGATAGATTGATATGGAAGGGAAGCAAAAATGGCTATTTCTCAGTCAAATCAGCTTATTATCTTGCCCATAGGAAAAGACCTGATTCCCAAGATAGAAATCCAGTGAATGGTAGAATACATCTTGATAAGATGTCAAATTTGCCTTGGAAGGAGGTCTAGAGGTTAAAAATTGATCCCAAAATCAAAATTTTCTTCTGGAAATGTCTTGGGAATGCGATAGCGATTAAAAAGAACCTAGAAAGGAGGAAAATGGTCCAATCAAGTCTATGTCCAATATGCTCCAAATAACCTGAGACCTTAATCTATGCATTGTTTCATTGTGATCATGCTAGATTGATGTGGTTTGCCTCTTGTTTTGGTTATAACTTAGACACCACGCCAAATGACTTTAGAATTTGGTTTAACTCTTGAATAAACATGTGTAATCAACTGAAAGACAAAAAAGATGATCTCCTCAACTACTCGACTCTTTTGCTTTAGACCACATGAAAATGTAGAAATAGATATATCTTTGAAAATGAAAATCCAAACCCGCACTCATCAATTATCTCTTTCAACAGGGCTTGGAAGGAGAGGAGGATGACTTTGCTAAAAAAATGGCAAGATACTTTGCCAATGTCTAAAGAAGATAGCTCTCTCTTTTTGTGGAAGCCTCCATCCGATACTATTCTAAAAATAAACGTGGATGGCACTTTTGTAAATGTTAGGAAGGCTGGTTTTGGAGTCATTATCAAAGACAACCTGGGTTGCTACAAAGCTCTTTGTTTTGGCCCCTACTTCAGCTCAGTCTCCTCTTCAATCTGAAGCTTTTGCTTGCCTCAAAGGAATCCTTCTTGCAAAAAGCTTAAAGAAAGGCCCTTTTGTGATCGAAAATGACAACAAATTGTTGATGCAACACTAGCCACTAAAGACCTAAGAGGATCTCAGGATGCTTTCTTTTTCTGTAAAGACATTTCAAATTCTTGTAAAAATTTAGATCTTTCTTTCTCCTTCTCAGGTAGGGAAAGCAATTCCCTTGCCCATGAACTGGCAAAAAGAGGCCTCTCAAAAGCAATGGTCTTCTTAGAAGCTATGCCGCTTTGGCTAGCGGACTTGGTGGATTTCCATCCCCTTTTGTAAGTTTGTCTTTTGCTACTTATTCAATCAGTTTTCTTACTAAAAAAAAAGAAGAAAAAGTTCAAATACAAATATGTACAATGCAAAACCTCATAGCGGTATTTCTAACCCTTCTATTTGCACTTTATATATTTGTATTTGCGCTCTTACCAAACTGAGGCTAAACAGAAAGCAGTCAACAGCACTACTGCATTTGCCCAAACTTCATTTAGCAACACAACTGACCTTACAAATCAAATTAAGTAATACACAGACTCTCTTCAATTGATAAATAGATCAGATTTTCAAATCCAATTCAATTATGGTTGACGGAATGTCCAAATCCAACTCAAAGAAACCGGATTAAATGCAATTGTTTGCAGCCCTAATGAGAAGCAAGGTTGGAGGTAACAAGGTGAATATCAGATACACAAGAGATAGGGCTCAAATTGCATGGTAGCTAAATCTTGGAATAAACAAGTTGGAACAAAAAATGGATTAGTACAATGACTTAGTTGTTGAATATCCAAAATTTCCGGACTGATAACACCCCCAATGCATTTGATCACTATACACTCATTTACCTGATAAATTCCTTGCATTCTTCAACTCAGGAGCAAAATCTCCAAAACAGATGGTCCAGATCCTTATCAACAGAACCTATTAAATGGGCCTGATATTTCATGTTTGCAGTCAAAAACCTTGATGGACGACTTTCTATGGTACGACACACAACAGCATGCATGATTATCTGAAAGAGTTTCATGTATATTAGAACCAAAAATAACCCTCTGATGACCTTCCCCCATCCCCTCCGCAAGTCAAAAAATGCTCAACTACATTGACTAGCATCTTCACTTTTTTGTTTGGATGGTGGAATGGGGAAGTTAAGAGTGTCAAGCAGGGAAGGGATCCAAAACGACTCCCTTAAATCAACTTTTCCTGCAGTAGAAAGAATATTTGAAGCTTACAATAATGAATTAGCATAGTAACAGACAAAAAGGGGATCAAACACCTCAACAAGAGGTAGTGTACAACACAGATGCGATTCTGTTAAGAACAAAGCCAGAGGTTAACTGAATCCAAATGCACGCTTGGCAGAGTCAACAGTATTGCAGAGAAGCATGGCAATTGTCATAGGTCCCACTCCTCCAGGCACAGGGGTGATGGCCGACACCACTTTGATAGCTTCTTCATAGCAAACATCTCCAGTAAGGCGGTAACCATATTCGCTACCAGGGTCCTGTGCATCATTTGCAACCAGACAGATGTTACCCTACATACCATAAGAAAATAAATGCATGCATTTAGAATTACGTAAATGCAAGGGAGTTGGGGAAACATTCAGATCTCTGTGACTATTCTTCTTCAATTTCTTGATTGCATGAGTTCATTTTTCACAATAAATTTTGTTCATCTTACCACCTTCTTGCTTTAACGAGTTTATAAAATAAGATAGTCAACAATACTTTTCATAAACTGAATAGAAATTTCCCGTTGCCATATGTATATAACCAAAAATTAAAAAATATATATATTTATTGGATACCTGTCTTTCCTCTTGCATGGTGGTAATTCATAATTTTTATATTTTGAATCATCAGCTAATAAAAAAGATACTCGGGGCTGCATGCATGCCACCACTTAATCCAGCATGTATCACCTATGCTCAGGAAACAAAAGAAGCAAGTGTTTACCTCAACTGGACTTGTCCCTACATCAATCACAACTGCACCCGGCTTTAGCCAAAAGCCACGGACAAGGTTGGGTACTCCAACAGCTGAGACCACAATATCAGCTTCTTGTGTGATCTGTTCTGGATTTTTTGTGAAGGCATGTATGACAGTGACTGTAGCATGGTGCCTCTGTCCAAAAGAAAACATTAGAACTCAGTATAAAATGCTAAAAACATCATCAACATCATCATCCATGCCTCATCCCAATTATATGGGATTGGCTATCCATATTCATGAGGGTTTGGCAAAAGTTTTAGTGTCAGATTCCAACCTGATGCAACCCTCCTCTTTTCTCCAGGCTTGGGACTGGCAGTGTAAAACAAGCTCACACCGGCAGTGTTGTTTATAATGCTAAAAATCTTATACATAAAATAAAAGGTGTTACTGATCTGAAAATCAAGAAAACCGTATTACCTGCAATAGCAAAGAAGTAGGCAATCCAACAATGTTGCTCCTCCCAATAACTACTGCTTTTTTCCCCATGATTTGCATTCCTGACCTTAGCAACAACTCAATGCAACCCCTTGGGGTACAGGGGACAAACAGTGGCTCCCTTCCTCTCAAGGCAAGGCTCCCCATATTAATAGGATGGAATCCATCTACATCTTTTTCTAGGCTCACGGCATTCAAAATCTTCTCTTCGTCCAAATGCTGCTCATGGAAATTTGTGTCATATGTTCATAGAAGAGGCATAGCACAATTAGTATGTCGGCATACCCAACCTAAACCCATCTTGTCCCTTTCATATGATGCACTTAGAAAGGTAAGGGTGCACATTCAGTAGGCCACTCTTAGTAGATTTGTCCTAGGCATTGACCCAGAGCATCTGATTTACCAGATTCCTTTATATGGTCAGAATGCACAAAAATTTACAAGTCCAGGAAAATCAAACTATTACATTACCCACCAAAAACAGAACTAGTGATACAGGAGAGATAGTACACAAGTACCACGATACCAATTGATGTAGGACAGGCAACCCAGAGACTGTAATTTCTATTTCTTGGGAAGAATTGGGACTATAAACGTGTTGATGGGTGTAGGTTGGGTTTAGGGATAGACTTCAAAGCTTTTTTGGATAGTAGGCATATAGGGTTGTGCAGTTAGGTTAGAAAGTGTCATGAATTTCATGATCCCACATCTAAAAACATTTGATTTAACATTTTATTGTTTTAGTTTAGGAATTAGTTAAGGGCCATTGCTTGGTGTAATGGTAAAATCTCAGCTTGTCCTATTACTCTTATTTATTCCAGATGTTGTATAGCTTCTCAACAAGAAGAATTTTGTTATTAAAAGCAGTTGTTGCATGAAGGAATCACACCCCAAAAGAGGCATGCCTAGGAAGTCTATTCCCCTTAAAATGTTCTCACCTTTTTCACTGTTGCCTTTTTTTTCAGTTACAATCATTGGGATCATATAAATTGGTATCAGACAGTGTTTGAAAAGCAAAAGGCGCAAAAAAAAATAGCAAGGGCCAATTTGTGCCTGAAGCGCAAGGTGAGGCGTGCGCCTTTTTGAAGCAAGGTGCAAAAATACAAAAAAAAAAAGTGCTAACAAAATAAAAAAAAAATCACAAATTCAAACAAATGCCAAAAAATCAAAGAATGCAAAAAAAAATATTAAGCATAATATTAATAAAAAATATAAACTTAAATTTTAAAATAAATTTTTATAAACCTATTATCTAAAATTAAAATACATAAACATAACATGTAAAGAGCATTCAAATGAAATTTTAAAAATAAAATCAAACATATAAAGCATTTTCAAGCATGTAAAACATACAATCTCTTTTTTTCTTCAATTCCATTACTTCAAGCAGCTAAATATGTTTTGCATCATACTCTTTACCTATTATCTAAAATTAAAATACATAAGCATATCCCAAAAATTTCATAAATGTTTTCAAAAGGCGCACGCCTGGGCTGAGGCGCAAGGCGCAACAGGCACATGCCTAGGCACATCAGGCGTGCGAAAGGGCTATGCCTAATACCTAGGTGAGGCACATACCCTAAAATGTGTGTCGCCTGCACACCTTTTAAATCACTAGTACCAGAGCAGGTTTACAACCATGAAGACCTATGAGTACAAATTTACAAGAAGGAAACAGAGTTTAATTCTCAAACTATACACCAGGAAGCTCTTGAGAAGGATTATGAAGATATACAAAAACACCTTGCTGAGGTTGTTAAAATGAGCAAAGAGAAACTACATTCCAAGATCTATGTACTTCACAACTCCATTTTGGTGGCAAAAAAAAACCCATCTTTGGAAGGGTCATAACAATTAATGATGGCATTCTTTTTAATTCTAATGAATGTTTTGATAGGTCTAAATTTTCTGGGAACATTAAGAAGATAGGTTTTCTTAATCTGATTGCTAGAAGAGAGCTCAAAGAAATATGTAAAATTGCACTTTATGGCCTTACGATGATCATGTGCAGTAGAATGGTAGTTCGCAAGAGGAAGTTGTTTGGTCCATTGATCATTGAAAGAGAGAATGAGATATGGGATCCTGGTTCCAAGGGGTGGAATGTTATGATCCTGTATCCAAACATATTCAGTTTATGATTTTATTGTTTTAGTTAAAAATTTAGTTATATTCTAGAGATGGAAGTTCATCAGAATAGCAAACAGATTTTACCAGGCAACTAACAGTTTCGGCTTGCCATATTTCTCTTATGTATATGTCCTATGGCTTTAGAGCAAGAAAAAATATTTCAAGAGCAATTGATCTGGTAGAGAATCTGCCCCCTGGAAGAGGCATACCTAGTGTTGGATTGAAGTCTCTTTATGTACGAGTGTTCGGCTGATTAGAGTTCTTATTAGCCTAATCTTAAGTTTAAGTTATCCTGTACTGGGCCTGTGTTAATGGGCCTAAGCCTGTTTAATGTTTTTAAGTTGTCTGGGTGTCCCATCACTAATCAGGGGCATTCCAGTAATTCCTCGTATCGACTGAGCTATTCAGTTCGACATTCACAGCATTTCAAAGGTCTTCTTCTCTTCCCTGCTACTTCGAATACAGCTCCTAAGTTTACATGGTATCAGGGCATTAGCTTCTTCCTGGTTTCAACCGGTGCACTCTCTCTTCTCTTGCTGTCTTTTCATCTTCTTTCTTCCTTTTTCTAGGTTGCTACAGTGAAAACCTAGGGTTGTAAGAGAGCAAAGCAAGTTCGAACCTAGGGTTTCCCTTGGTTGTAGGGCTCAAGGGAAGTAAGACCCAAAAGCAGATGTCCTACTAGGTTATTACCAACAAATAGTAGCTATTTGGCTACTAAGAGAGGTCTGTATAGGACAGACCCAGTTGATGACTGATTTCAGCAGTCCTAGCACTAGCTGAAAGGGGGAGAGCTTCTTCTACAGTTGCAGCTTTGAAGCTCCAGCAAGACTTGCACAGCACAGTGGTAAAGAACCCTAATTTCAGGTCGGTTATCAGCCCAGAACCTCTCACTTGCTGCTGTACCCGAACTGCTTCAGCCCAAGCGAAGTCTACCTAGCAAGCTACCAGCACCTGATTGTCCAGCACTGTGAACACTTCGGCCAGCTCTAAACAGAACCGTCTACTCTAGGACTGAAGTCAGGATGTCCTCACTATCCGGAGAAGTTTCCTCTAGAGACAACAGACCTGCCGCAAGGTCCTCAAACCTGGAAAACCCTAATCTGCACAGCTTGCAGATTACAAGTGTGCTGCTGGATGAGTATAACTTCGGAGAGTGGCCCCTCTCAGCAAGGCTTTTCATTACTTCCCGTGATCTCACAGGCTATTTAGATGGGGACAAGAAGGAACCTGAAATCGGCAGTCCTGAGCATGCCATGTGGCGCAAGGAAAATGCCACAGTCATGTCTTGGTTGCTAGCCTCCATGACTCCTTGGGTTGCCAGAATTGTTCATCATTTCCCTACAGCTGCTAAGATTTGGGAAAAGGTATCTAAGACCTACGGCCAAAAAAAGAACAATGCTAGAATCTACAGATTGAACCAAGACATTGCAGCTCTAAGGCAAGGAGATATGACGGTTGCAACATACTTTGCAACTCTGGAAGGCCTTTGGGAAGAACTTGATCATCACTTGATATTGGACTGGGAAAATGCCAGGGACAAGGAGAGACATGATAAGCAAATTGAAGAGAGCAGAGCCTTCAAGTTTCTAGCTGGCCTAGACCCAGTGTATGAGGGTATAAGATCACAATTTCTAGGGAGAGATGAATTGTCGGAGCTACACCATGTCTATTACCTGGTGAGAAATGAAGAAGTCAGGAGAAAGGAGATGCAAGTTGACTCTCATACTGTAGAGAAGATGGGCCGAATGGCCCATAAGCTGTTTATTATTTTCTTATTATTTATGTTTTTCTGTAATGGGCCTTATTCTGAGCCCATTCTGTCTATATTATGTTCTTTGTAATTTCTTGCCCAACTAAGGGCCTCCTTGTAATTATTCAAATCTATCTTAATAAAATAGTGTTAGGGTGCTGAGAGAGTGGATGGTTCGAAACTCTCACTCTCAAACCCTCATTGCCGAACTCTCAAGGTCTCCTCTCTTTAGTTTTCTTCATGGTATCAAAGCAGGCCTGAACTTCAATATCCTAGGGCTAGAAGCTTAGCTCGTGTTGCCTAATTCTTGGAGGTCATTGGAAGTGCCCAAGACTCGAATCTCTTGGAGAAGTGGTTCGGTGGCCAGGAAGAATCAGAGAAAAAAAAAGGGGGAAGGGGAACACCTCGGTTCTGATTTGAAGCTCAAAATTGTAAATTGTGCTCAGATTTCTGGGTTATTTTTTGGTGTGTTTGGACTGTTGTAGTGTCCGAAATTTCTGGGTTGTTTCTGTACAACTTTCGGCTGCCCTTTAATCTGGTTTAATCCAGAAATTTCTGGGCTGTTTTCACTCCTTCTTGGACTATCAAAACTGCCGAAACATCCTTGTATCAAGAGCTGTGGATTGTTGCTTCTATTTGGCTGTTTTTGGGGACTGTACAGACTGCTCTTGAGGCCTTTTTTTCTTTTTGACAGTGGGGTCATCTCTATTGCCCTCACTGTGTTTGTAAAAAGGCATTTTTAGCAATACCGATTGGTATTCACTCTTCTTGGCTATTCCTTTGGTGATTACCTTGAAGTCCCTGATTTGAAAAGGAACTTTGGTTGAGTGCACAGTGCCTAGAAGTTTCTGATTACTTCTTGAAGGCCGAACCAAACTGTTTTTGGGTGACTCGTGTAGAAGTTTCTGCTTCAGTCTTGGTTCTCACAACTTTCGGGTGTAGTTTGGCCTTGTGTATTGCCTTCTTGAGGACAGCTGAACTCAACCCTTGCTCGTCCTCATTCAGTATACATGTAGAAGTCATCTGAAATCATATTTGAAGTGTTTACATGATGTACTCCTCAGAGTTTGAAAACAAGAATGGTGCTGAATATGGACTGGTTCAGGGGACTCCAAGTGATTCTTTATTGATTGTGACCACAGTCAAACTAGATGGAACTAATTATCTGGCATGGTCACAATCAGTAAAGATATATGTATGTAGTAAAGTGGGGGTTCATTTCCAGGAGCAAGAAGGCTCCCCCAGAAGATGATCCATCCTATGAGAAGTGGATGCAAGAAAATTACACTGTCATTGGGTGGCTTGTGAACTCAATGCAGCCACAAATTAGTCAACACTACCTATGGATGAATTCAGCAAAGGAAATTTGGGACAGTGTTGCAGAAACCTATTCCTAAAAACTCAATGTGGCTAGAGCATATAAATTGAGAAGTGATGTAAAGAATTTAAGGCAAGGGGAGAAACCTCTAGCTATATATTTCTCAACCCTGAAGTCTCTATGGCAAGAGATTGACCTAATAGAAGCTGTAACTTGGGACACCACCAATGATGTAGAGACCTACAGAAAATTGGTTGAAAGGAACAGGGTGTTTGAGTTCTTAACCGGACTAAACCCAGAATATGATATCACAAAACAGAATATTCTTTCCAAGGAGTGTGTCTCATTGTCACAAGCTTATGCATTGGTGAGTAGTGAAGAGAGCAGAAGGGTTGTCCAGGTTCAAGGGGCTGATATTAGTGATCACTTTGCGAATATGGGGGTTAAACCTAAAGGGAGTGCTGGAACTTCTGGTGGCACAGGAAAGAAAGAAGTTATATGTGAGTACTGCAAGAAGCCGAAGCACACCAAAGACAAATGTTGGAAATTACATCCTAATCTTGTTCCCATTCGGTTTCAGAAAAAACATGATAGTAAAAGATCAGAAAGTGCAAATGTAGCTGCCAGGCCAGATACTGAAGAGATGTCTGCTTGTGCACAGTTGGCAGCCATGAGAGCAGAATATGAAAAGTTAGGGAAGATGATCAGTCAGCTGGGTGATGTGACTGAAAGAAGGGTAAGATCCATCTAATGGACGCCATAAAGGTTGCGGAATGGGTGGGCGAATTTCAAAAATTTCCTACCTTCTCCCAACTGGGAATCATATTCCCTAAATTTAGAATACAATATTCAAGGATCCTACTTGAACCATAATCAAACCAGATCTGTACCAAAAGATAAATGGGAGGAATATACCTGATCCGGAGAAGCAGTATCTCCCAAAGTTGGTGTTCACGCCCAAAGAATGCTCCAAGATCCGTTCCTACTGAAGATGACACAGCTGTGCATGGAACAGAACCAGCAGGGTGCGTCCTACACACTGGATCCTTCACAAGAATCCTCTGAAAACACTAAACACTGAATCCTTTTAGTCTTTGTTGCAAGACTAATGTCAAGAACAGATTTCTTGACTTTCTTTTTCTGCAAAGATCTAATCTTGCAAAAAAAATGGCGGCGGCAGGAGGAGAACTCTAAAGGCGAAAAGGCTGAACTGCCTTTTTCTTTTTCTGGAGTATGAATGAGATCCTATCTCAATTCACAGGAGATATCCTATATCTCAATAAGGTGGTTCGAAATCTGATATTTCTCTCTCTTGGTTAGGGTTTCTCCTCCTTTCTTCTTGATTAAGAATCCTCCTAATTAGGAGTTATCCCAATCCAAATCAATATTTGGATAGGGGATAATCTTAATCCTATCTGCAGATAAAGTTAGCTTACTCCTAATCTTATCATAAGGTTACCAGGGACTGTGGGCAGGTGCAAGATTAGCCCATCAGGTATTATCCTCAATGGTCTTACACTTAACCTCTCAGCCCTTAATGATCAAGCACTTCCCGACAAGAGAGGACTTCTCCCTCGGCTGCAAGGTACAGTGCCGCACTCTCCTCTCACATGGATCCCGGGAATTAAAACCATTTGCAAACAATTTGAAACCATACATATATATATGAATATATTAATTTTGCAAAACAAAATTCCAACGATTGAAATCAACTGCCAGCAGTTTGGTTTCCATCAGAGAGAGTGCATTCCCGATCATTACCCTTTGTCCGACAAAGTGGCTGATTCTGTCACTATGATCACCCACTCAGATGAATTCTCAAACTGCCCCAACATACCCAGGTTTTGATCCCCGCTAAGGATCTCACTGATTGGCATATCAAAGGCAGCCTGATCCAACACCTAGTGAAATGTCATAATCGAGTCTAGGGGTCAAGTGTAACTTTCCAGTTTTTCTCATCTATCTCCAAGGTCCAGGGCAATACTGGAAATCTGGTCCGGTTCAAGGATTCAAGTAATCCCACACTGCATGTGCCTCGGGTCTTACCCTGGTGGCTGAGACAGGCCATCCCAACACTTGGTGGCACACCAGTATCAGCCTTGGCAGGATAAATCTCCCCAGACTTATCCAACGGCTGTGAACATTTAAAACTAACACGAGTCTCTATAAATGTCCAGTTTTAGGGTTTTACACAGAATTAAACCAAACAACATGAATCAAACATGCACTTTATTTATTTCCACTAAATAATAAAAGCACATCAAATCAGATTGAAGCTAAGGGCATACAAAAACTGTGTAACAGTGACTTCTTCCAACCCTTCAAGAAATTCTGCTTCTTCTGCATTTGCTCACTCAGGTATAAGGGCTTATGCCAATCATGCAACCACTTCAGGTAATCTCAAGATCCCTTAGATTATTGACTCAGGTGCTTCTGACCATATGACCAACCTTTCTACCTTGTTTGTTTCATATGACTTGCTTCCTAGACGTGATAAAATCACTTTAACTGATGGTTCACTTGTCCCTATCTCTGGTAAAGGAACCATCAAAGCTACGGATTCCTTGTTCCTACCTTCTGCCCTTCATGTACCTAAACTAAATATAAATTTGTTGTCTGTAAGTAGTTTAACCAAGCCACTAAACTGTTGTATAACATTTTTTCCTTCCTACTGTGTTTTTCAGGATCTAGAGTCTCAGAAGGTGATTGGGAGTGGCCATGAGACGAACGGAATATACCTGCTTGATACTCCGGGACAATGCACTGACCATCATGGGAATGTTGCTCTCGGATCTGTTTCTTCAGAGTCTATTAGTCGGATTATTTTGTGTCATCGTCGTTTTGGTCATCTGTCTTTTCTGTCTTGAGTCATCTATTCCCTGAACTGTTTAAGGGAATTAGTTTGTCCAGTCTTCATTGTGAGTCTTGTAAGTTATCAAAGCATTGTAGAAACAACTATCCTCTGAGCAATAAAAGATCTTTTTTTCCTTTTAATATTGTGCACTCTGATGTGTGGGGGCCTTACCACTTACCCTCCATGGGTGGCTACAAATATTTTATCCTGTTTATTGATGATTTTTCTCGATTAACTTGGATATTCCTGCTGAAATCCCGTGATGAAGTTCCAAGGATTGTAAGACAATTCCATGAGTTTGTTCTAACTCAATTTATTACCAGGATTAAAATTTTTAGATCTGACAATGCAAAAGAATATTTTGAAAAGAACCTATCCTGCTATCTCTCCGACATTAGGGTTATTCATCAAAGCTCTTGTGTTAGGACCCCAGAACAGAATGGAGTTGATGAAAGGAAAAATAGGCATATTGTTGAAATTGCAAAAAGTATCTTATTTGCCTCACATGTTCCTACAAGGTTTTGGGGTGATGTTGTTCTTACTGCTACCTACCTTATAAATCGTATGCCATCCAGGGTTTTGGGGTTTAAGTTTCCCTTCAATTTCCTTCATCCGAACAAGGACATTTTTCCTGTTCCTCTTCATGTCTTTGGCTGCACCTGTTATGTACATGTTCCAAATGTCCAAAGGCATAAATTTGAACCCAAAGCTCAAAAGTGTATCTTCCTTGGTTATTCTCCCACACAGAAGGGTTACTATTGTTTTGATCCAAAGACTGGCACTCGGTATGTCTCAATGGATGTCACCTTCGATGAGATTTTCCCCTTTTATGATTCCTCTCCAGAAAGACATTGTCCACAGGGGGAGGATTTGTCATAGGTGTTTGCTCTTCCTCTTCCTGTCCCAGTTGAGTCTTTTGATGTGTCTGCTTCTCCTTCAAATGTATCAAGGGTGGATCAGTCGTTCCATTCTCCCTGTCTCAGTACTCTTCAACCTCTACCTTCTCGTCCTATCCTCAATCCCAAGGTGTATCAAAGGCAAAGATCCAGAAATGTGCAGGTTGTTTCCCATTACTGTTAGAAAAGGAAAACGAAAGTGCATTGCACACTGCATTTCCAAGCACCTTTATTACAGATTGCTTTCACCTTCATACTTTGCCTATCTCTCTTCTGTTGCTTCTGACCCTATTCCCAGGTCTGTGTCAGAAGCTCTTAAGATTCCAGAATGGAGGGATATTATGAGATCTGAAATCGATGCCCTACACAAGAATGATACATGGGAAGTGGTGGATTTGCCTGAAGGGAAGGATCCAGTTGGTTGCAAGTGGGTCTTTACTATCAAATACCGAGCTGATGGCACCATTGAAAGGTAACAAGGCCAGACTGGTTGCAAAAGGCTATACACAAACATATGGGATTGATTATCTGGAGACCTTTGCGCCTGTTGCCAAGATGACAACTGTGAGGGTTTTTCTATCTTTAACTGCTCACTTTGACTGGCCCCTTTATCAATTGGATGTGAAGAATGCATTTCTGAATGGTGAATTACATGAAGAGGTTTATATGTCTCTTCCTCCAGGGATGTATGGAACTGATATGAAAGGAAATGTATGCAGGCTGAAGAAATCCCTTTATGGACTAAAACAGTCCCCTAGAGCATGGTTTGAGAGTTTTAGAACAGCACTTGTTAACTTTGGTTATGTGCAAACACAATCCGATCATACTCTTTTTGTGAAGAGGAGTGGACCTATGGCAGTATACCTCATTGTGTATGTAGATGATATTGTAGTGACCGGTAATGATGTTTCAGGAATTCATGATCTAAAATATTTTCTCCATACAGAGTTTGAGATTAAAGATTTGGGGGAATTGAGATTAAAGATTTGGGGAATTGAGATTAAAGATTTGGGGAATTGAGATACTTCCTTGGCATAGAAGTGGCTCGATCCAAGGATGGGATTCTTATCTCCCAAAGGAAGTATGTTCTTGACTTGCTCTCTGAAATTAGAAAGATGGGTGCTAGACCAGTTGCTACTCCTATTGATATGAGTCATAAACTCTCTGCCTCAGATGGGACATTGTTAGAGGACAAAGGAATCTTTCAGATACTTCTTAGGAATGTTTTGTACCTATGCATGACTCAACCAGATATTGCATATGCAGTCAGTTGCATTAGCCAATTCATGCATGCTCCCCAAGACACTCATATGGCAACAGCAGAGTGAATCCTATGTTATTTGAAGGGCTCCCCAGGAAAGGGAATTCTGTTTGCCAAGCATGGTCATATGAAACCTAAAGCCTACACCGATGCTAACTGGGTCGGAAACATTGATGACAAAAGATCTACTTCTGGTATTGCAGCTTAGTGGCTGGTAATGTTGTTTCTTGGACCGATGCTAACTGGGTCGGAAACATTGATGACAAAAGATCTACTTCTGGTATTGCAGCTTAGTGGCTGGTAATGTTGTTTCTTGGAGAAGCAAGAAACAATCGGTTGTTGCTCGGTCTTCCGCTGAAGCAGATTACAGGGCCATGACACATGGAGTTTCTGAATTATTATGGCTAAAATCATTGATGGAGGAACTTGAGGTTGAACATGACAAGCTAATGATGTACTGTGATAATCAGGCTGCCATAAACATTACTCACAACCCAGTGCAACATGATAGAACTAAGCATATTGAAGTTGATCGACATTTCATTAGGGAAAATGTCTCTTTGGGTGAAGTATGTCTTCCTTTCATCACATCTGAAGGACAGTTGGCAGATTTTCTCACCAAAGGCATTCTCAAGACAAAACTTCAGCATGATACTAGCAAGCTTGGCATGATTGACATCTATGCTCAGCTTGAGGGGGAGTGTAGAGAAGATGGGCCGAATGGCCCATAGGCTGTTTATTCTGGGCCCATCCTGTCTATATTATATTCTTTGTAATTTCTTGCCCAACTAAGGGCCTCCTTGTAATTATTCAAATCTATCTTAATAAAATAGTGTTAGAGTGTTGAGAGAGTGGATGGTTTGAAACTCTCACTCTCAAACCCTCATTGCCAAACTCTCAAGGTCTACTCTCTTCAGTTTTCTTCACATACAAAGTCAACTGAACTATCTGCAGAACATTCAGCCCTAGTCTCCACTAAGGGAAACAGATATCCAAACAAGAAGTCCCTCAAGTGCACCCACTGTGGTGGTGAGAAACATACAAAAGAAAAATGTTGGGTCCTGTATCTTCATCTGAAGCCAGCTGCATTGAGAAAGGACAAGAGACAACATAAGGGTCATACGGCAAGTGGGAATCTTGCCACCAACAACAACAGTGGTGACAACTCACAAAGTACTCCAACAGTGTCTTCTTCCTCCATAGGGCAGGTTGCCGACTCCTCTGGAACTGGTACTTTGGGCTTCATGGCTAGTGAGGTAGAGGTTCTCAGCCGAGCATTAGCCCATCTAAAAAACAATTCTTTTGCTTCCACCTCTCTTGCCAGATCAAGTACAGTCCCTGCCTTTAGTGTAACTAGCTCCATTGATTCCACTTCTTGGGTGATTGATTCCGGAGCAACTGACCATATGACACATATGTCCTCCTTATTCTCTTCATATCATTTGTTGTCTGGCTAGGATAAAATGACAGTGGTTGAAGGGTTTTTCTCCACCATCTCTGAAAAGGGGGTGGTTGACCTAAGCAAGGACCTCTCTCTTAAATCAGTCCTACATGTTCCTAATCTTACCTCAAATCTTTTGTCTGTTTCAAAGCTTACAAAAAATTTGAACTATAGTATAACTTTTTTCCCTACTCATTGTGTCTTACATGACAGATTGACGAGGAGAACGATTGGGAGTGGTCACGAGTATGGAGGCCTCTACTATTTTGATGCAGACATTAGCTCAGCCCTACAAACTTCTGTTGCTACTAGTCCAGAAAGTGTGGAGTCAATAGTTAGGTTGCACCTATGGCATGCTAGGCTAGGTCATGTGTCTTTTTCTTCATTAGCAATGTTGTTTCCCGAATTGTTCAAGGGCATTCCAAGTCAGAGTTTAATTTGTGATGTGTGTCAAATGTCAAAACAATGTAAAACAGTGTATCCAACTTCCAGTAATGAAATTCGAGCTCCTTTTGATTTGGTTCATTCTGATGTTTGGGGACCTTCACCCATTGTTTCCATTGATGGCTTCTATTACTTTATCAGTTTTATTGACCATTATTCTCGGTGCACATGGATTTATCTGTTAAAAGGACGAGATGAAGTACCACGGATAACTATGGATTTTTGCAAGATGATTGAAACACAATTTGATAAAAAGATTAAATAATTCCGATCAGACAATGCTGTTGAATACTTTGAAAAATTCATGAACTCATTCATGGAAGATGCTGGCATGTTACACCAATTATCCTGCGCTAACACCCCTCAGCAAAATGGAGTTGCTGAGCGCAAGAACAGACATCTATTAGAGACAGCTCGAGCCCTACTATTTCAACACAAAGTGCCCAAGCAATACTATTCTCAAATTGTACTCACTGCATCATACCTGATAAATCGGATGCCATCTAAGGTATTGGGTATGAAGACCCCCTTCTCTGTTTTGTGTCCCACTCTTCCAGAATTTCCTCTTCCTCGACGGGTTTTTGGCTGCATATGTTTCATACATGTGAAGGATCCAAAGAAAACCAAGTTGGATTCCAAGGCTACAAAGGGAATATTTTTTGGGTACTCTCCTACACAAAAGGGGTACAAGTGTTATGATCCTGTCTCCAAGAAAAAGTATGTCACCAAAGATGTAGTCTTTTTTGAGTCTCAACCCTATTTCTAGTCTTCTCAAAATCCTCTTCAAGGGGAGACTAGTGGATTGGAAGAGGATTCGCATTCTCCCTCCTTTTTTATTCCCCTATCTGACTTAGGTCTTCCATCACCTTCCACTACTCCTAGCTATGACATTCCGGGTCAACCTAGTAAGGCTCCAAATGTGCCAGTTACTCTTCCTGATGCAGCAGATGCTCCTAAAGATTCCACTAGGCAACAGAAGGAGATACTTACATACAACAAAAGAAAAAAGGGCTCTCGGCCTCATGACTGCAACCAGTTGGACTTAGATCAATCTGTATCTGCAATTCAAGGTAATTCTAATTCACATATTTCAGATTTGGATCTTCCTATTGCTCTTCGTAAGCCAGTCCGTTCTTGTACCACCCGGCATCCCATAGTTGATTTTGTTTCTTACTCACATTTATCTCCTGCCTATCACTCATTTGTGTCTGCTCTTTCCTCTATACATGTTCCTTCTAGGTACTCAAAAGCAGCATCTGATCCAAGGTGGAAAGAAGCTATGAATGAAGAGATGAAAGCCCTAATGAAAGCAAGAACTTGGGAATTAGTGGACCTGCCAGAGAGGAAGGGCACTTTTGGGTGCAAGTGGGTATTTACAGTAAAGCACAAGGAGGATGGGTCAATCGAGAGGTACAAGGCCAGACTTGTGGCAAAGGGATTTACTCAAAAGGAAGGAATTGACTACAAAGAAACATTTGCCCCAGTAGCAAAGTTCAACACAATCCGGGTTCTATTGTCACTAGCAGCAAATTTCTCATGGAAACTTCATCAGTTGGATGTGAAGAATGCCTCCCTAAATGGTGATCTTCATGAAGAGGTGTTGTTCATGGAACCTCCACCAGGCTATGATGTTGGCAAGAAGGTGTGTAAACTAAGGAAAGCATTATATGGTTTGAAGCAGTCTCCCCGGGTATGGTTCAAGAGACTTTGTATGGCCATGAAGAAGGTGGGGTACACTCAGAGTGGTGCATATCATACCTTGTTTACAAGGAGACAGGATAGCAAACTTACGGCACTCATTGTTTATGTGGATGATATGGTGATTACCGGGAATGACTTGGAAGAGATAAAGAGACTGAAGGAGTTCCTAACTTCAGAATTTGAGATCAATGACTTGGGAAATCTGAGATATTTTCTTTAGATTGAAATTACTAGATCAAGAGAAAGAATCTACATATGTCAGAGGAAATATGTGCTAGATCTCCTAGAGGTAACAGGCATGATGAGATGCAGGCCAGCGGACACTCCAATAGAACATAACCACGGCCTACAAGAATCAATGGGTGAGGACTACTGTGATAGAGAAAGATACCAAAAATTGGTAGGAAAGCTGATATACTTATCCCTTACTCGACCAGATATTGCCTATGCAGTGCATGTTATCAGTCAATCCATTCACTCACCAAAGATCCCTCACATGAGAGCAGTTGAAAGAATTCTCAGGTACTTAAAGACTTACCCAGGGAAGGGAATTCTATTCAGGAAAAACAGTAGACTTGAAATTGAAGCCTACACTGATGCAGATTGGGCTGGGTCTGTTGGAAACAGAAAATCAACCTCAGGTTACTACTGTACATTTGTGGGAGGAAACCTGGTCACATGGCGCAGTAAGAAGCAGAATGTAGTGGCTAGATCAAATGCAGAAGCAGAATATCAAGCTATGGCCACGAGGTTGCTGAACTCTTATGGCTCAGAACTCTTCTTAATGAGCTTGGCATTAACGCTGAAGGTCCTCTCAGACTATATTGTGACAATAAAACTGCCATCAACATTGCCAACAATCCCGTGCAGCATGACAGGACAAAACATATTGAGATTGATCGGCACTTTGTTAGAGAGAGAATTGTCTCGGGTGAACTCTGTGTGCCTTATACTCCATCTGAGATGCAAATTGCAGATGTATTGACTAAAGGGCAGGCAACAGCAAAGTTTAGGGACATACTTGGCAAGCTAAACATGATTGATATCCATGCTTAGCTTGAGAGGGAGTGTTGGATTGAAGTCTCTTTATGTATGAGTGTTCGACTGATAAGAGTTCTTATTAGCCTATACTTAAGTTTAAGTTATCCTGTACTGGGCTTGTGTTAATGGGCCTAAGCCTGTTTAATGTTTTTAAGTTGTCTGGGTGTCCCATCACTAATCAGGGGCATTCCAGTAATTCCTTGTATCATTGTACTACATTCTAATATAAATAACAGTACTGTCGACTGAGCTATTCAGTTCGACATTCACAACATTTCAGAGGTCTTCTTCTCTTCTCTACTACTTCGAATACAGCTCCTAAGTTTACACCTAGAAAGTCACCCCCTCCCCACACACAAACACACAAATTGGATTGTTTTTATTTTTTCTCTAGTTACAAGCATACTATTGTTGGAATTGCTATAGAGGGGTAACCTAGGGTGGAAACCAGAAAACAACATATTCTTCCAGGATCTATGAAAATAAAGAAATTTCAAGAATTCAGTCTAGGAGTGAAATTTTTAATGAATTTTTGTATGAAGATTTAGCTTGGAGAGTTGTAGTACGCAACCAAGTTTGATAGGGTTCTCTGTATATTTCCACAAAAGGAAAAAAAATAACAAACGGGTGAAATTCTTAAATCTTTTACTTCCCCTAATCTCAAGATTGTGCCTGTCTTACATCAATTTGACATCAGAACTCATGTCCATCCATCATATATCAATAGGTTTATCATCAATATAGAAAATATGTAGTTTAGTCTGATAGATATGCCTGATGCGCCAAGAAGCAATTCAAATTGTTTTAGTTTCATTTCTTGATTGAACAAATCCTGAGGGGGTGGGGAATGTCCAACAAACCAATACCCAAGAATTTAAACGGAACACCATTAAGTATTGCACAGTTCCAGAAATTACTTGAGGTAGAGGGAGTTGCACAAGAATACCATGAACTGATGGATTCTCATTAAAACTCAATACTGCATCAAGAACTTCATCTTCCCCACAGTTGTCAGGAAGCTCTGCCATAAGAGATGTGATTCCGACCTCTTCACAAGCCTTTATTTTATTACGAACATATGTTTGAGAGTCCTTCCTATTACCAACCAAAATTACAGCCAACCCAGGAACCTTTCCAGTGGCATCTCTCATTCTTTTTATTTCACTGGCTATTCCTGATCTTATTTCTTCTGCCATCAATCTCCCATCAATCAATGCAGCTGTCTGCCTATTGGCTGCTGTCACATAAATTTAGAGGAAAAGACAATGCCTTGAGAACAAATAGAAAGTTAAATATTAACATCTTCAACAATTTGAGCAAATATTGAATTCAACAATGCAAAGATATCTTGTACTTGGAAGAACCTTTCTCTAACCAAAGAGTCACACTACATTCTAAATCTATTAACAAAGACATTCCAAGGCATCAAGGTCATCGAAAAAAACAGGTCAAGAAATGAAACTAAAATCACCAAGGGGGTGTTCACCAAATAGGTGTGATTTTGTTTTTCAAAACAAAAAACAACTGTCACAACTGCCCTAATTTAACTAGGTTTGAACCAAGTAGAAGAGGTAGCTCTCTCACCATCCAGCACTAGCCAACCACATGATCAAATGAATGATAAAGATTCCATTAAGGAATAAAAGGAAAAAACAGAGAGCAGAAGTTCTCTATATACGAGTGGGCAGCCAGGGCACTGGACTTTGCAAATGGAATCCATTCAACCATTAGCATTTAGCACTTCTGTGGATATCCAGAAAAGCCCCAATTCCACACTCAATTTGAACCAGCATTAATCCAGATATTTAATTGAATAGGGGCCACTGCTTGGTGCAATTGCAAAATCATAGGCTGACAAGCCACGAGCATGAGAAAACGGGTTTGAGCCCGAGACCTACCACTTGGTGCTAAAAAGTGCAGGAGATTAGGTCGATATCCAGTCCACCGCTAAAGACAACGGATGGCTGGAACAGCATTGGGTTATGGCCCTTTTACGGGAAGGTGGGCTAGACAAACATTTCCAAAGTTCAATAGATACTTGATGGCTGGAACGGTAAAAAAAATGCTCCTTTTAATTTAACAGGTTTTGAATAAAAACCAAACTCAGGTTTGGCCAGACTCAGACGATGGCCTCTGTGGAGATTAGCTTTTCAGACATTGTTCTAGAATTCAGGATTTTCTCAAGAAGATGATATTTATGATTGAAAGCTCATCTAGTTCCAATTGACAACCAAATTGCTACGTTGATAATAGATATCCCTTTCTAGAAGTAGTGTTTTCAGTTTAAAATGGAGGAGAAGCAATCCGAAGGCTGATACGCACGGAAAATAATCCTGAGGTTTTAAACGTAGGTTTTGATGAAAAAACGGCCGTTGCATAGCGCGAAAATGGAGGCAGGATTCTAGAAGCCAAGCCAAATAGTTGGGAAAAGGAGTTGCTGAGTTGAGATAGTTGAATTTTGGCAAAAAGAGCTATCACGATTGAAACGGGAACTGATAATGTGAATACGTTGTTTTCGAAATAAGTCTAAACTCTAAAGCATACATAAGAAGGGACGAGGCCCTCGTATAGAATGTGAATACGCGTTTGGGCTTTGGATTTATTACTCAGAAAGCAACTGATCATTGCTTACTTGGTACTACTATAAAGAAGCCCTAATGCGTCAAGTTGAAAGGAACCAACGAAAACAAAAATCCTTTCTTGCATGAAATTCGTCGGAATTTGCTGCTGCAATATACTCACCGTGGTTTTGAAAATGTGAGATCGCCGTCGTTGTTGCTGTCGTTGGGTTGGGAGTCCAATTGTCGGGGAGGTCGAGCTCGAGAAGGGAAGGAGACCTGGTGGTTGGGTAGCCGCTGAAGGATTTGAATGCCTTGGATATTGTGGAGAAGGCTTTCCTTCGCATCAACCTCCATGCCATCACGCCTTGCATCTTTCCTTTGTTCCACCCTCCTGTTCTCCTCCAACGATAACGAGCAAAAGCACCACTGCCAACGTCACTTGCTGTCTATTTGACAAGATCAAGGACGATGTTTTCTCAAACCGAAACGGTCAATCCATCGAAGTTCGAACCACTCCACTCCACCGATTTCCCTTGCAATTTCTCCTTAATATTTGAATTCTCTTTTTAAGACCTTCCCCATCGATCCATGCACGGTTATCTCAAACAGAGAAAGGTGAAAAGACTAATGTATCCTTTTGGACCAACTCTACCCTTAATATTTACAAAATCCCTCAAATCATCTTAAGTTTAAGGGTAAAATACCTCTCCCCTAATGTTTTTGATAATCATAAAAATCTCTCTTCATATTTTAGTGCATTAAAAAAATTTTGAATAGGGTTATTGTCCATGATTGGCCTCTTGGCCCTCTTTGTTATACGGTTCTTATGCTTACATGCTATTGAAAATACTTTTGTATGGATGATGTATAATTACTAACGAGTTTTGCATATCAATTGGGCTAGAGATTCAGTTCCCTAATACCTCCAATATCTCCAAACCTTATTCGAGATCTGAACCTATTCAATCAAATTTAGATAACTCCCGTTTGGATTTTTATATCAGATTGGATAATAGAATCTGATCGGAAATTGGATCGGATTTGGATCATCCCCCTATTTGATCAGAGAAAATCTGATCCAATATATGTTATATATTTATAAATATAAATATATAATACATATATATATGTTATTTATAAATATATTATTTATAGTATTTTTATAAATTTGTTATATTATTTATTTTTTTTATAAAGAACATGTGTATATATATGAAAAAAATACATGTTTTTTTGTTTATTTAATTTGGCATATTTTATTTTTCTTTTGATAATTTATTAATTTTTAAAGAAAACAAGTCAAATTGGATTAGAGCCAAAGGTCCAACTTATCGATATGATTTGAATTCAAATCAAGGCCTATCAAATCGGATCCGACATGAACAGTGTCAGATCAATTCAGATATGCCTTGATTCAAATCCAATCCAATCCGTTTGCATCCCTAGTTGAGATCAACCCTAACCCAACCTAAATTGTTATACCCCAAACTAGATCCTATTAGGTTTGTGTTGGATTGGGTTTGAAGTAGTCCAATTTCTTCATTTCTTTTTTATTTTAAGAGGAAAAAAAGACAATTAGGATTAGCAAATTAATTAAGGTTGATTAGCTTTAGCATTAACACATATATGGGAACAAAGTTATGGTGATTTATCAAATTAAACAAACACAAATATGATAAATAATAATTATTTTTATACATGTAAAAATATAAAAGATTTTAGAAAAAATTAGAGACATATTATTAGCATCATAACCATCATCACATTTAGAAAGCATACACATTTACTTTTTTTTTGTAATATAACATAGACATTTGCTGATAAACCTAAAATATGCTTACAATTTATAAAAGGATGGGGTCCATGTCAACAATTTTTTTCTCCTAATTGTTGTGCTTGAATGCCCTTTCCAAAATTTGTTAGGCTTTTGGTGTTTTTCGAAAAAAATAGTAAGCATTCACGTGCTTTGCATGTGCCAATTCTAGAAGATGATAATGATAGTAATAATATATCCACGATTTTCTATAAAATTTTGTATTTTTTTCATTTTTATATTTTATACTTATTATTATTAGTCAGATGTAGACTACAAAATCTAAATCCGATTATGTAAATACCTCATCCAAATATGAGATAATCGGATTGAGTTTTAAAGTTTCAAATATCATTAACAAGCCTAATTGCTTGGTAGGGATACAAACGGATTGGATCGAATTTGAATCAGGTTTTATTCGAATCTGATCCAATATTATTAATAGCAGAATTGATTGCATCTTGCGTTTCATAAACATGGATTTGAATACAAATCCAATGAGGAAGTTAGATATTTGGATATGATCCATTCCAAATTAATTTAAAAAAGAAAATTAAAATATAATAATTTAAATAAAGAAAAACAAAAAATACAAGTATCTTTTTAACTATTTTCATCATATATACACATTTTTATAAAAATAAATAAATAATATAGCAAATTTACAAAAAACACAATATAAATAATATATTTATAAATAAATAAATAACACGCACACACACACACACAGAGATATATATATGGATCATGATCCAATCCATTTGCACCCCTACTGTTTGGCTAGATTCTTCATTTTGTAATGTTTTATTTTTGTAGTGTATCTTTTTATTCATTTATAAAAAAATGTAGGATTTAAATAGAGTGAGTTAAATATAGTGAAAAGTAGTAGTTCAATTTACAATTTAAACCTCACAATTAAATATGGACTAAATTCAAAAATGAGTATTTTACTTAAAAGAAAATTATATAATCTTATTCATATTTTTAATACTAGTGTAAATATGCTCAATTTTTATTGTTGTTTTTTTTTGTATTCTTGTGTATAAAACTAATTCTGATATTTTACACTTACTTTTTGTTTAATATGATAAATATATGATATTATACATGTGTATGAATGTTTTTTTTTTTTAATGTATGTAATTTTTTGTATTCTGTATTTTTTATGACGTTAAAATTTAATACATTTAACTCAAAAGTTGAAATATATATTATTAATTTTTTTTATTTCATTTTTGGCCAATTCTAAATTATGTATTTCATTTTCATTATCAATAAAAATAATTGTTGTTTACTATACTTATTTTTTAATTTGATTACATAAATGTGTCTAATTTTTCTACATTTTTTGTATTTTTCTATATTTGTTTTTATTTTAAAAAATTTATTACCTAACTATGACTTCGTAGATTGATCAATTTGATTCGGATGGTTGAATTGCTTAACCACCACGTGGATAAATAATAATTTTTTTTAGTCAACTTTAAAATATATGTATTTAATCTGTTAAAAATACTAGCATTTATTAATGAAAAAATAACTTAAAATATAGGATTTAATATGAAAAAATTGGATTTAATACTTTAAGTATATGACTTAGTTATAAGAGATTAAATGTGGTGGAAAGTAATATTTAATCTTTTTGGTGTATCTTTTTTTGTTCATTTATCAAAAAAATGTAAGATTTAAATAGAGAAAATTGAATTGAGTGAAAAAGTAGCAGTTTAATTTACAATTTAAACATCATAATTAAATAGAGACTAAATTCAAAAATGAGTATTTTAGTTAAAAGAATTGTTCCACGATCTTATTCATATTTTTAATAGTAGTATAAAAATAGAATTATAGATGTGCTCAATTTTTTCTATAACTTTTTTTGAATTTTTGTGTGTAAAAAGAATTCTAATATGTCACATTTACTTTTTATTTAATATGATAAATATATGATATTATACATGTGGCTTTTTTTTTTTTTTGCAAAATTTATGTATTTGTTTCTATACTTGTATTTTTATATTTTATTATATTTATGACATTAAAGATTAACATGTTTGACCCACTATTTGAATTATTGATCTTTGCCAAACAGTAAATTTTTTTTTTATCAGTTCAAAATTATGTATTTCATTATTATCACCAATAAAAAAAATTCTTGTTTATAGCACTTGCTTTTTTAATTTGATTAATAAAAATATTAAAATGTGTATTTTTTATATTTTTTGTAATTTTTATATTTATTTCTATTCTAAAAATTTTATTACCTAACTATAAGTTTGTAAATTGATAAATTTGATTTGGATGACTGAATTTCTTTGCCACCACTTTAATTAAAAATGGTTTTGTTTTTTAGTCGGTTTTAAAATATATAGATTTATATTATTAATTTAATAGGGGAATGGGAGTTAATAATTTAAATATAAGATTTAATGAGAAGGGATTAAATGAGGTGGAAAGTAATAATTAAAGTTACATTTTCAACCTTACTATTAGAGATTAACTAAATACACAATTATGGGCATTTTAGTAGTTTTAAAATCTAACATTCAAGTTGTAATAAAATGGCTTTTATACCCTTTTTCTACAAAGAAGTAGAGGGGTAATTTTAGTCAAAAAAAGTTTCACATTGCATTCACAGTTTTATATATAGTGTAGATAGATAATCCATGAGAAGATTTATTGTCCCAAATCATCTTGCAACACGAGATGCTTAATGCTAATTAACATTTTTGTTTACTTTTTAACTCTTGACACATTAACTCATTGAATATCTACTCAATTTTATCTAAATAGATGTTTTAGTTACTAATAAAAAAATTATTTATCTTAATGAACTGCTCCATTAATTACCAAATATGGAGCATTTTAACCAATGTTATAAAAATTGTCTCAAAAATGGAACCACTCTTCCATCTTGAGTGATTAGGCGGTTTACATCACTAAATTAATATACCTATTAGAAAATGCAAAAAATAATGCAAAAGAGACATGTGCAACCTGTTGCAAACTGTAGTAGTTTGAACTATCATTTTCAGAATTAACAAAGCATTAGAAAACAACATAAGATGTTGGAACTTCATTTTGCTTTGAATAATTCTTTTGGCTACTGCTTTGCTCTATGTCTCCATTCAACCTCTAAAGCTCTTGAGTTCCTATAAACTTGTTAGGATTGTACCCTAATTGGTTAGTTGCACGAGGTTGTTGTTGAGTCTTGGGGTTGTTCAATGTCTTTAGCCACGTTAATGGCATAGCCTATCATGCATCACAACAACTCTACGCTACTGATAAGCATCTACAACTAAGAACATGGGATTGTTTAAAGACCTCAGTGGTCGATCTTCTTTTGAATGCCGAGCATCTCAGCAAGGAACGTGACTGAGTGCACAATGACACTCGGCTATCTAAAGGCACTCCCATCGAGGTATCATGCTCTCTCTTGAACCCTCCGATACTTTATCCTCCGTTTTGCTCTCCCTCTCTACTTAACCTTGTTCGGCCCAAACAAATTTGCCCTCAATAGCTCAGCTTGGTCATCCTCTTCTCCTCTTATTGATTTGAGCATCGAAGTTCCTTCCTCGGGGACCTCCTCATTAGGGCCTTTGATAGTGTCTGGTTTCAGGTTTTGCTCAATGCACCATTATCCTTTTACCTCGGCTCATCTAAATTTGCAGGACCTTATTTTCTACTCATCCATCATAGTTTATACAACACCAAAACTTTTGCAACAACACAAACTATCATATTATGAAAGTTTTGATAATAACATAAGTAAATCTGGATTATCATTTTACTTTGACTATGTAATTGGTTGTGGAACCAATGATAAAATACGTGGGGCATATAGTGAGAAATTGAATGGTTGTGGGTCCCATTTACTTCATGATTGGTGTGGAGAGTTATTATTGGTCCCACAACCTGTTGAACAGCTATTGTGTTCGACTAATCCTATCTCAACATAGCTGCCATTGCTACTCTTGACTTAGGATCGAAGAAAGGATAAGTTACAACATTATTAGGTTGTGTTTGGTTTGAAAAGGCCCTGTATAAGTTTCCCTTCCTTTCCCAACCTTTTTCCTTCAACCCAAACATAGCCTTAGTGTGTGCTCTCATGTTTTGTGACATATCAAAGCCAGTTGTAACAACATGTTGATCAATCTTAGGTCATTAATAATTTACAAGTTAATTTATTCCAGCACCTGCCATGGGTATAGGCATGTGCTTGTTGTAAATGCTACTATTTTTTTTATCCTAAATAATCCTGAAGGGATCAATTTTAGGTCATTAAGAATTTACAAGTTAATTTGTTCCAACACCTGCCATGGGTATAGGCATGTGCTTGTTGTAAATGCTACTATTTCTTTGATCCCAAATAATCCTGAAGGCTATGATGAATGTATGAAGTAGTTTTTTTTTTTTTTTTTACTTTCTATCCAACTATATGAACTTTACTTGCTTCTAGTAGAGCATTATATCACTTAACTCTCCATGTCATCAAAATTTATTCTCATTTGTAATGATGAACAAGTAAAAATAGATGGTTAAAAATTTATTGTAGAGCACACACAAAACATCATCTCCCTTCAGGAATAATGACATTTTGTCTCTTGTGTTTTCCAAAAGAACAACTGAAACCTATAAGGAACATTTTGTTTCTAGGATTAGGTTCCAGTTCACCAGTTCTGATGATAAGTATGTTTGTTTGCATACAAAAGTTCTATATGGCTTATTTTCACTGTATGATTGCAATTCATTGTGGGTTTCCAATAGCAATTTGTCATTGCCAATGGATGGATTAATCTGCCTCCATCATATTGAGTGGTGGATTTTAATTTTTGCATTAAGCATTTGATTTATGACCCAAATATTTTCTAGAGATGATTTTTTTTTACCCAAGACCATAAGGGATTTAGCTTAGTTAAGAGACTCCTTACCTGCCTCCCCAAAGCTATTCTACTCATTTCAACTTAGTTAAGAGACTCCTTAAGAAGATAATTGCTTCATACACAGATCCATGCCCATTTTTAACCCATGTCACATGACAAAGTTGTCATGTGACCACTTAACTAATGATATTAGTAATGGGTCTCAGGTCCATGTTATCCAATGATTCACATCCTAAGGTGTTGTTGCATGGCCGCTTTGGAGAGTCTAGATCTACTACCCACGATAACTCTACCCATATATCATCATAGCCACACATGGATAACATATCATCCTCCTACATAGTATTATGCATGAGGAGATGTTCCCGATGCACAGGGGTAATGTGTTGTGGGTAGATGTGAGTAAGAGATCCGAAATACACTTTGGGTATAATATATTGTATAGCATGGGAGTTACAAAGGTCTCACACAAGTACATAAGGGTTCAACCATACATTTGGAAGATGTTGGGTTAAATTCATTGCTTGGGGTAGTGAACCCCTGAACCAATCATCTTGTGCTTAGTTTAGGCCCAACATTTACACCTAAATAATCATTGGATTCAATCACTTTATGAAGACCCAAAGATAATGGATTTATGTAAGATAGAGCCCAACAGGTAATCAACCCTTTAATGGTCTTTTACACTTAACCTCTCACCCATAATCATTAGAACACTACCTACATGGAAGGGCATCTTCCATGACTACAAAATTCAATATTACTATATGTTTGGATGGATCACGGGATTAAAACCTTTTGCAAACTTTTTTTATAAAGATAACAATATAACATATAAATACATTTTGCAATCAAATTTTAAATATAGTTGAAATCCATTGTCGACAACTTAGGTTTTCATCACAGAGATTGTAAAGCCTGATAGTCACTTTGTTTTACAAAGGGGTTGATCATATCACTATGATCACCCACTTAGGTAATTTCCCAAATCACCCCAACATGCCCAAGTACTTGACCATTGATGAATCTCACTAGTTGGTACATCAAAGACAACTCGGTCTAATACCCAGTGCAATATTATAATCAAGTTTGGGGTTAAGTACAACTTTCCAGTTCTACCCATATAATCTCCAAGGTCTAGAGCATACCTGGAAATTGGTCTAGGTTCAATGCTTCTTCTAAATACCTATTGGCTGTGCTTGGGGTCTAACCCTAGCAGTTGAGACAAATTGCTCCACCAATTCGATAGCATACTAGTGTTAGCCTTGTCAGGATAAACTCCTCAAGTCTATCCAATGGTTGAGAACATTCTAAACTAACACGAGTTTCATAAGTATTCAATTTAATGAGTAATTTAAAAAAAAACATACTAACAAGAATATGAAACAATAACGTACTTTATTCATTTTCCTCTAATTGTTTATGTACATCAATCTAATTGGAGTTAATGACATATATTGTCTAATAATTCTTAGTTTGTTCACCTTTGCTTCCTACCCATCAAAGGTCCCTCTGTATTCTTTCTAGCTCACTTGTGTTTTTTCTTGGCATAAAGCTGCTTCCATAATATAAAGAGGAATTGATTAGATCAATGCCTTAACCATGGTTGTCTTTCCAATTTGAGAGAACAACCAAATTGCCATTTTTTTCCTAGGTTTCAATCAATTCTTGCTATGCTACATGCTTATTAGGTTCGTCATTCCAATATTGCTAAAAAATTTCTTCTGCTACCTATGAGTGTTCTTGATAAATAGTATTCCAACTTTTTTTTTATTTGATACATCCTCAATGCTCAAACATACATCGCAGCTCCCTCATCTCTCTTACTTGTTGGCACCGCTTTACAAAACAATAGGCAATTATCAACAACTAAAAGATGAGTTACAGGTCCCTGCCTTACTCAGCTTAAATCCCTCAATTGATCTTGCCTTTCATTTAATCTTTTCCTCAACAATGAAGAATACCACCTTGAATAAACATGGAACCTGCTAATCACTTTATTCACATGTGCTTTGATCTCCTACCCACATGACATTGTAACCACACATTAGGAACATTTCTTGTATTTGTATGCTATCATGAGATGTTTTCAGCAGTAATGTCATGTGGGTATTCCATTCAACTTGATGAAAGACTTCTTATTGGACATGTATGTTATCATGCATGTGGAGATGTTCCCGTATGATGAATTGGGCTTTGGTTAGTGCAAAGCCCGTTCGAACAATTTTTATAGCCTTGCATTGAGAATATCTCCATACTTATTTGATTTATTTTATGGGGAGATATTCCTAATGCAAGGTTGCAAGAGGCTGTTCGAACGGTGTGAGCACTGGGTTGCATTGACTAAAGTTGAATTCCCATGCGATGGACGATTGTGGAGTCTTCCAAGGATGTTCCATCTAATTTGATGAAATACTACTTATTTATAGTGAATATGAACTCACTTCCACAACGGTTTTTCCTTGAAAATTACTATTTGGTTCCCAAGGGCACTTGGGGTCTACTGATTGCCTGGCTGTGAGTAGGGGTGGTCATGAGCCAAGCTTCTCACAAGCTATTTGAGCTTGGCTCGAGCCTGATATATAGGCTCGTTTGCTAATCGAGCCAAGCTTGAGCCCAGTGAAGCTCAATTCATGAGGCTCGTGAACCTAGTATAATAAATAAATATTTTTTTATTATATACATATATACACAAATATACATATACATATAAATATATAAATATATATAATAAATATTTTTTATTATATACAATAATATTTTTATTTTTTATGTGCAATAGTAAATAATTTTTTTAATTGTATAAAATAAAAATATTTTTATATGTATAATAATAAATATTTTTTATAATTTTTAAATTTTTGTATGTAAAATAAAAAATATATTTATATATATAATTTTTATTTTTTTTTAAACTTGACATACAATCAAGCTCGAGCCAAACTCGAACTCCAACTTATGAACTTTGAATTGAATGGAGTTCAAACTCAAGTTTTTAACTCGAATCGAGCTCAAACTAAACGTAATTTCAGCAAACCAAGCTCGAATAACCAAAGTATTCAGCTCGCAACTCGAATCCACCCCTCCGGTGAGAAATTAGAAATACCGTACGTTTTACGCTAGCATGAGGTTTCACTGGGCCAAAGGTAGGGTTTTAGTGGGCTGGGCATGGGCTGATGGGCTCAGTAGGCAAAGCCTGAGAATTGGCTCGATACAATTGCGCACGGAACTCACCTGATGATGATGGCCATCTCAATAATGGCTACTCGATCTCGATGACGATGTGACAACGCTGCACAACGTTATGATCACTAGGGCTCACTAGATGTCTGGATCTTCCGACTCCATCGAACCATTAACTGGAGCCGTTGCAACTTGCAAATTCGAGACGGATTGAATTCAGTCACTCACACGCACAAAAATTCAAGAGAAAATTTGCCTATACGACCCTCAACCCGGACCGTTCGTTACACCTACCTTTACTCTGCATGTTTGATATGTAATCACAGTCGCTGCTGCTTCCCTGTCGCAAGCCCAAAATAAGAGAGGAACCTCTTTACTCTGTTCCTCTCTTCCTCCTTTCCAACTCTCTATCATTCTCGTTTCTGCTCTATATCATCAAATCAAATCCTTTTTGAAGACAGAGAAGGGTCTGCGTTTGTTCTTCGAACATCCATTCCTTTTAGGCTAGTGCGATGGGGTTCGATGTGGGGCAACCGGAAAATCCATATAGCGCCAGGTTTCTGGGCACCTGCTTGATAGGGGGGCTTGTTCTCGGGGCATCGATGTTGGGCTTCTACCTGGGTCTCCCGTTGCCTCCGATCGGAATCAAGAGAAAGAAGAAAAAGCCCATCCGCGTTTACATGGATGGCTGCTTCGATATGATGCATTATGGCCACTGCAACGCTTTGCGTCAGGCGCGTGCACTCGGTGATCAATTGGTTGTTGGTGTTGTTAGCGATGCCGAGATTATTGCCAACAAAGGACCTCCTGTCACTCCCCTTAACGAGAGGTCTCGGTCTTTGTTATTGCATTCTTATACTTCAATTGTAAGATGTTTGAATGCGACTAGAAATGCAGCTGCTTCATTTTGATCTTCGATGGAGTTTGAAGCTACCATGTCATCTGAAATGGAGTCATTTCTTGTTACCGAGAAAAAAAAGAAATGAATTATTCTTTGAATTTCTGAAAATGTTTTCATTTCTGTTCCCATTATATGTGTTTCCCTGGAATCGTGTGAACCTTGTTATTAAACTTTATATTATGACATTCATATGCTATTATTTTGTAACGCTTTTGGGAGACTATAGTTTTTCTAATCGGTTTTGTGGGGTTAGGTTTCAAATGTTTTATCATTGTTTTAGATGAATATCTTCCAACAGGATTCTATTTCATTGATGTTAGTCATTTTTTGCAAATTTATGTATTTACCAAAGTTAAAAGTTTTTTCTTTTTCTGTGAAAATTCTAGTTTATCAGTTACAGATTCCTACTTGACTCATTGACTTGTAGTGAAAAGCATTACATGACAAGAAGAACAGCTTTATGTATAAGACGAATCTTATTTTGTTCTCTGTGGATGAGCTTCTCTATATGTTCTTTTTAGTATGAATTCCCTATTTACCTCAAAGAGATGAGTATTGCATTAGATTTTTCATTTTTCAGTTGTCTTTTGATATAGGATGATTATGGTCAGTGCTGTGAAATGGGTGGATGAGATCATTCCAGATGCACCTTATGCTATCACTGAAGACTTCATGAACAAGCTATTCAACGAGTATAACATAGATTATATCATTCATGGTGATGATCCATGCATTCTACCTGATGGAACTGATGCTTATGCTCTCGCTAAGAAGGCAGGTCGCTATAAGCAGATCAAGCGGACTGAAGGAGTGTCAAGCACCGACATTGTTGGTATCAATTCATCTTAACTCTTATACAAATCTACTATTAGTTCATGATTATTGTAAAAAAGCATTAGATTATGTATGCGTATTCATTATGCTGCTAATTAAGGCTTCAGCATGATTGTAATCTTAGAAGCAATTATTTCTGAAATACACTGTGCCATCAGTGTTGCATGAACTCTTCTGAAAGGATGCATGCTTATGTCAGATATGTGTTGGAGTTTGACACACCACAGATTCTTGAGGATGCTTCTATGTGACATTTCCTTTTTGTCTGCTAGCTTATTTGACATTAATGAACAACTAATGTACAAGATGAATGCTAATTTTCACATCAAACATTACTTGGTGACAAAGGCAGCATTTTTTGCAGTATATAACATTAGAATTCAAAAAACAAATGAACTATTTTAATAGTATATACTTTTCCATAGATGTTTCTTGAATCCATGTTTTCTCATCTGGCCAAGTCTGACTCTTGAACACACATCAGATTCCAACTCCTGTGTCTGTGTCCATGCAACACTATATAGCATGCATCGGATTCTTTAATCTAAGGGATGGGAATTTCTCATGGGAATTAATTCTTTGCTGACAACCTGTAACTTCTGGCTTTTACAGGTCGTATGCTTCTATGTGTGAGAGAAAGATCGATTGGTGATACCCATAATCGTTCTTCTTTGCAGAGACAATTCAGTCATGGGCATGGTCAAAAGTTTGAAGATGGTGGATCAGGTAGTGGAACTCGGGTTTCTCATTTTCTACCAACATCTCGCAGGATTGTTCAGTTCTCAAATGGAAAGGTACTACATAGCGTGGGCCCAATTTCGAAGAACCAAAGTATAAAACATTGTCACCTATCAATTCTGCATATAATAGATAGAAAATATTGTTTGAGTTTATTTCTCCTTCCTGCCTTGGTTTGACTAAATTTGAAAGGAGATGGATTTATTTCTCCTTGACATTCCTTCTTAATAGTTCTTCGTGTAAGTGCTTTTTAGGAGTTCAAGGGTTCTCAGAAAGGACTAAAGTATCAATATGATATACCCGATACAGGGCGTACCGTATTGATTTCAAAGGCCAACAGTGCACTACATACAGAGAGTTTAGGGGTTTTGAATGTTTCAGAGGATAGAAATCATCCTCATCAACCTATCTCTCAAGTATCAGTTTGAAAAAAAAAAAAGTGCATAGAGCAATCAACACACATGATACCCAATTTTTTGGTGTTGCGTGTGTCAATATTTTGAACCTTGGTTCTTAGAAAAGGGGAGGTTTTGGATCCTTCAAATGAAGATAGTAGAATTTGGACTTTGACTTTGAGTAGTGAATTCTCTTGTGCCTCCTTCAAAGTTTTAGTCCAATCCTTTGTTAGTAATGGCCAAACTTTTCCTTCTCTTGAGATTTGGGGTAAACCGGTTCCTTCTAGGATTGGAGCTTTTTGTTGGGAAGCCTTTTTGGAAAGGTGTAATATCAGTGATTTGCTTTAAAGGAAAAGGCCTACTTGGTGCCTATCCCCTAGTTGGTGTATCCTTTGTAAGGCCAATGGTGAGAGCTATTATCACCTTTTAGTCACCTGCACTTTTACTTCTGCTATTTGGGATTGGTTCTTTTCTATGTTTGGTTACAGGTGGACTCCCCCGCTAAGTATACAAGGGTTGTTTCTTCCTTTTTCAAGTGGTCAAAGAAGAGGAGCAGAGTACTATGGAGATGTGTATGGGCTGCCATCTGCTGGATGATCTAGGAAGAAATGAATTCATGGATCTTTACTGAGAAGGAAAGAAGTAAAGAGGCAATAATTTATTGAAGCTGTAAGTCTGTAACTATCAGAGTGGTGTAGTGGGTAAATCATTAGAACTGTTTAAAGATGGGAAACTAGAAAGAAGTGGCTAATTCAGCTCTAGTCCAAGTGAAGTCCAGCCCCATTTGGTCTACACCAGTTCCTGGATTTATTAAATTAAATTTTGATGGGAGCAGTGAGGGTAATCTAAGACCTTCAGGAATTGGAGGACCATTCAGAGATGAGGGAGGGAAATTTATTGCCCTGTATTCTGGACCTATTGGAGTAGGGGTTCTCTCAGAGATGAAACCATGGCGGTATTGGAAAGATTGAAAAGGCTAAGGAACTGAATCTACATTAGATTATTGCTGAGAGAGTTTCCAAGGTGGTTATAGAATGGTTGCGGAAGGAAAATGGCAGAATATGGACATATGCCAATGAAAAAAGAGAATTCAAATGGCTAACTCAAGGAATAGAGATTCGGATTCAATGGGTAAAGAGAAGTGCCAACTCATTTGTGAATGCTCTTGCTAAGGAGTGGGAAGGGAACAAATGTTCTGGGCAATGTTGTAACTAGACCTGTTCACAGGCCGGGCTTTGGGCCCCACTTACACTGTGTCAGGCTCGGGCATCGGGCTGGGCCCCATTCAAATTTTGGCAGAAGCCAAGCCTGAGCCCGGCCCATGAACAGATCTAGTTGTAACCTGTATTTTTTTTTTTTTTTGTTGGGGAGGGTTAAGAGAGTTTACCTCTTTCCATAGCTTTCTGTTGTACCTTGGTTAATATATTATTAATAAAATGTTCTGTTATTGATAAAAAAAAGAAGTAGGAGCTCTTCTTCCATTTTGTTTATTAGGGATGCAACTTGGGTGGGTTCGAGTTAGGATTTTATCAAAATTTGAATGGGCCCAACCAGGAAACTTGTGCCCGATGTAGTGTAAATATTGGTAATGCGTTGGAAAAGAAGTAAGAAATATTGGCTCAAATTGTGGAGAGATGGGGATTGAAGAAATGGAATGCCTTGGTAGTGGATCAAGGAAGGGGATGGCAAATTTTGGAGGCAAAGGTCTAGAACGAAATGGATCAAGGAAGGGTATGGTAACTTGAGATTTTTCCACACTATTGTCAATGGAAGAAGGAAGAAAAATCTAGTCACAATATTGGTGATAGAGATGAGGGAAATTACCCAACAAGATTAAATTACAAAGATTTTTGTGGATCATTTAAAAAATAATTTTGGCAGTCAGCAACACCTAAAATGGAGGTCAAGGGTCTAGAGTGGCTACCTTGAGAGTAAAGGCAAAATGGTTAGAAAAGCCTTTCGAGGTTGAAGAAATAAAAAACACCATATTCTCTATAGGAAGAGATAAAGCTTCACGGCTAGATGTACTCATAATAGCTTTCTACCAAGGTTGTTGGGAAATTTTAAGAGATTGTTTGGTTGAAGCTTTAAGGGAGTTTTATGATAGGGGTATTGTTGATGTTGGAGTCAATGCAACTTTTGTAGTTTTGATATTGAAGACAAAGGAGGCTGCACATCCAAAGGAGTTTAGACTAATTAGTCTTGTGGGAGACTTCTATTAAATAACTTCCAAAATTTTGTCATTGGGGATTAAACAAACAAGTGTTTAGTGAAGGAGGAAGTAGTAGATGGGTTAGGAACCTGAAATTACCTATGTAGTTAGTCGAGCAAGGTGTCAAATTTGACGGTGAATTTTGATAAGAGTTGCTTAGTGGGAATAAACATGGAAGAAAGGGAAGTGGTAGAGTGCAGATATTTTAGAATGTGAGGTGGCTCAAGGGCCTTTGTAATATCTGGATTTACCTTTGGGAGATAATCCATAGAAGAGTAGTTTCTGGGATCTAGTGGTAGAAAGGTTTGAGAAAAGGCTTGCATCTTGGAAGAAAAACTATCTTTCTTTGGGATGTAGGATTACATTGATTAAAGCAACCCTGGATAATCTACCTGTGCACTATATGCTAGAGAGAGTAGGGAAGAAGTTGGAAAGGTTAATGAGAGATTTCCTTTGGGAGCCAAGTGAGGAAAAGAGGGATCGTAGAGTTAAATGGGAAGTAGTAAGTGGAAGTAAGAAATATGGGGACCTAGGTTTAGGAATTTGTAGAAGAGAAACGTGGCATTGTTGGGAAAATGACTTTGGTGATTACCGGTTGACAGGGACAAATAATGGGCAAAGGTATTTGTCAGTATTCATGGGCTTGCAACGGATGGCTGGGATGTTGGAGTATTGGCTAGGGCCGCAAGAGCTTCTCATTGGAGGGCCATTCACACTATTTTACCGTCCTTGGGAAACATGTGTGGGTGGGGGATGTTGTTTTAAAAGATTAGTTTCCTTCTCTGTATGCCCTCTCAAGGAACAAAGATGAACCTGTTTTCACCTTTCTTGTTTCTTCTAGTTCTATTACTGGTTTTGATTGGGATTTGGAAAAGTGGAGTCAAAGGAAAGAATTTCCTGAAGAATTGTAGAGTTAGATATAAAATAAGAGCTTAGAGAAATTAGAGGGGAGGAAAGAGAGGAAAGGGGGAGTCTAAGTGTGAGCTGGAAGAAGTGCTATGAAAGGTGGAGATTTCTTGGAGACAAAAATCTAGGTGCACTTGGCTTCTAGAGGGGGATGGAAACACAATTTTTTCACTCATTAGGGTAGAAGGAAGAATTTAATTACGGGAATAGGCTTGGATGGTCAAGAGATAACTAGGGAAGAGGAAATCATAAGGTGTTTGTGGACCATTGTAAAGGAATCTTTTTGAGCTTAGGAGAGTAGTGTGACTCTTCCAGATCTTGATTGAGATAGAGTGCCGGAAGCTGTTTCAGCATCCTTAGAGAATGCCAGGGCCGGTGGTTTCTTTATGGCTTTTTTAGGAGTGCTGGGACATTATTAAAGGAGATTTGTTGGAAATCTTCAACGAGTTATATCAAGATGGGAGGTGTTTCCAGAGGAATAAATTCAACTTTCATAGCCCTAATCCCCAAGAGAAAGGAGGCAATAGTTCAAAGGATTTTAGACCAAAGCCTAGTGGGAAGCATCTACAAAATCATAGGGAAAGTTTTGGCTAGGAGATTGAAGAGGGTGTTACCATTGGTCGTCTCATAATACCAAGCGTATGGAATTTCATTGGAAGTTGAAGGAGCAAAAAGCAAAGATTAAAGGTTGGAACATTCATCAGTTTGTCAGTATTGAGGAGAGGAAATAAGAGGTAATTAGTGCTTTTGTTGGGAAGCATTATGGGAGAGATGCAGCACTTGTGATTTACTCTAAAGGAAAGGCCTAGATGGTGCTTATCCCCTAATTGGTGCATCTTGTGCAAGGCTAATGGAGAAAGCTGCTATCATTTGTTAATTTCCTACCCTTTTGTTTCTATTACCTGGGATTGGTTCCTTTCTTTCTTTGGTTATAATTGGATCCCTCCACCAAATATACAAGGCTTGTTTGTCTCTTCTTTCTTTGGGTGGTCGAAGAAAAGGGGTAAGGTTATGTGTAGGTGTATTAGAGCTGCCATGCGTTGGACAATATGAGAAGGAAGGAATTCAAGGATCTTTTCTTAAAAGGAAAGGAATAAAGAAGCCACTATTGAAGCAGTAACACTTAGAGTGGTGCAATGGGTAAAATCTTTGAAGTCGTTTTGTTGATGTCTCTACAGATATGCTACTTACCAATTGGAAGGAAGTGGTTAATTCGGCACCTGTCCAGTCAGCTGTGAATCCTATTTGGTCCACACCAGCTTCTGAATTTATTAAGTTTAATTTCAATGGCAGCATTGATGGTAATCCGGGGCCATCGGGAGCTGGAGGAGTTTTCAGAGATGAGGTGGGGAGAATGGTTGCAATGTTTTCTGGTCCTATTGGGGTAGGACCTTGAATATTCAGAAGTTAGCTATTGAAGGAGACTCAAGGTTGGTTATAGGTTGGCTACAGAAGGACAATGGGCATTGGAAGATTGTTAATGAGAGAAGGGAGTTCAAATGGCTAACCGGGGGATTATAAATTCAGATTTAGTGGGTAAAGAGAAGTGCTGATGCTTTTGGATACTCTAGCAAAACAAAGGGTGGTAAAGGTTCAAATGTTCTGGGCAATATTGCATTTTTGTTTATTGACTTTCTTGGGAAGTTAAGACATTTTATCTCTTTCTATAGTGCCATTTGTATCTTTTATTTTTTTAATGAAAAGTTTCTGTTATTGATAAAAAATGAGTGTGTAGTAGAAATGAGGAAAAAGAAAGGACGAGGGCTGGTGTGTAAATTGGACCTAGAGAAGGCCTATGACTTCGTTGATTGGTCTTTTCTTCTGGAGATACTAGAGAGAATTGGTTTGGGTGAGCGGTGGAGGATGTGGATTAAGGGTTGTTTAAGCTCAGTGCACTACTCAGTCTTGCTAAATGATGTGATTAGAGATTTCTTTCCAACAAAAGGAGGCCTGAGGCAAGGAGACCCCTTATCTCCTTTCCTTTTCACAACAGTTGCAGAGGCCTTGAGTAGAATGATTATAAACGCTGATCAAAATAACTTGTTTAGAGGATGGAGGATAGGAAGGCTTGAGGTGGTGGTCACACATTTGTAGTTTATAGATGTTATCATGCTATTTTGAGGGAGCTAATCTATAAAATCTAATAGTCTTCAAAGAGCTTATAAACTCCTTTGAATCCTTATCAAGGCTAAAGGTAAATTGGGGAAAGAGTGTTTTAGTAGGTATTAATGTGGAAGATGAAGATAGTCTGGCAGGGATTCTAGGGTGTGAGGTTGAACAATGGCCAATGGAGTACCTAGGACTACCTCTAGGTGGGAATCCGAGATCAGAAGTTTTTTTTTGAAAATTGGTGGTAGAGAGATTCATTAAAAAGTTGGCCCTTTGGAAGGGGAACTACATCTCATTGGGAGGGAGAATAACACTGATTAAAGCAACTCTAGCTAACCTTCCAATCTACTTCCTTTCCACTTTCAGGATTCCAGATAGGATAGCATGACAACTAGAGAAGCTTACGAGGAATTTTCTTTGGGAGCTTGGGATGAGAGAAGGGATCATCTAGTGAAGTGGGAACAAGTTAGTAAGGCGAAAGAGTAGGGAGGGTTAGACATGGGAATCTAATTCTTCGGAATACTTCTATGCTTGGAAAGTGGTTTTGGAGGTTTCCATTGGAACGAGACACAGGGTGTGGCATAAGATTGTTGAAAGCATTCATGGGATGATGGACAATGGCTGGGATGCAAAGGGATTTATGAAAAAAGGTTGGGACTCAAAGAGCTTGGAACCTCGAAATCAGGATGAAGAGAGAGTAGCATTCTCCACTACGATGATGACTCTTTCTAACTCTTAGGGCTTGGATTTCGGGTTTTTGCAGAAGGGAAAAGAGGATTAGGCCATGTTTGGTTTGCTGCTCTGGGCCTCATTCCTTCAATTCTTGCTTATTTTGGCTAAGAATGGGTGAGAATGAAGAACATGAGAGCATTTGGATCAAATTTTGATGCCACTCGCCTCATTCTTTTCAAAATGAAAGTTGGTCCATGGTAAGAAAATCTATCTTGTGGCACGATACAAAGTGCTAGAGGATTAGGCCATGTTTGGTTTGTTGCTCTGGGCCTCATTCCTTCAATTCTTGCTTATTTTGGCCAAGAATGGGTGAGAATGAAGAACATGAGAGCATTTGGATCAAATTTTGATGCCATTCGCCTCATTCTTTTCGAAATGAAAGTTGGTTCATGGCAAGAAAATCTATCTTGTGGCACGATACAAAGTGCTTTCTCCCTTCTCTCTCAGATCTCTCAAACTAGGGTTATTTGTAGCGGGTGATTTGTTTGATTTTCTACCATTTTAGGACATAATTGGTGAAGCAACAACAAACACAGATATCAATTCTGAATTCCAGAACAACTGAACAAGTGCATGCTCCATTAGGCTTCACATGACAAAGATCAATTGGTCTGTGCTTTGTACATGTGGTTCGATCTAAATCCTAACTTGTTGACTTGGAAAGAGCAACTCATGAAACATCGCTGGGATAAGGGTTTGTTGAGTTAAGGTATTGATCTCCTGGCTTGAGATTTGAAGATGTTGCATGGTGTTGAATCTTTGAGCTCTTGGAAGAAGGTATTGATGATGGAGAAGAAGAATATTTGGTTCGAGGAATGTAAGGGAGGGAAGGTGTTGAAGTTTGAAGAGGTAGAAGATCCACAATTTTTTTGATAATTGAATTGTGATTTTATTAATCAAGAAATGATAGATAGTACAAACATCCCAAGGAGAGGCATGAGGTGCAACCTCTCCTTAAAAAGAAAATTACAGAAAAAACAACAGCGAAAAGATTACAAAACAGCCCAATATAAGCTTTCCCTATTGACCCCTTGTTTGGGAAGACGCCAACACATTTTCCGACCTTCCCACCCAATGTAGGCTGATATTCATGTTTCTAGTTAGCCACTTAACTTTCTTTAGCAGGTCCCTGTAGCACCAAACAATTGAGTCTAAATCTGCCAGCCACCCCACAACAACTTTAGAATCTCCTTAAAGTATTGGGGAGATCCATGATTTTCTTGTCTCAAGATGGCGTAGGGTGGATTAAAGGATTTATGGAGGGAGTAATCCTTGCGGTAACAAGACCTAGGTGGAGGAGTGAGTTGAGAAGAGACGGAAAGTTTTTTTTCAATTGAGAAAAAGATCAATAGTAAAGGAAGATATTTGAGACTGGATGAAGAGGAAAAGGAAGGTAGAAGACATGCCATCTGTATGCTAGAAGGATGGGAAAGAAAGGGTTGGGTTGGAGTGGCTGAGGCACTGCTGGAGTTTGAAGAGAGATGCTGGATGAAAAAGGAAAAACTGAAGAGGCTGGGGAAAGAGAAGATGGTACAAAACTTAGAGAAGATGGTTGTTACTGGGATCGTGGTGGGAGGTTGTAAAGGGGATTGGAATATGAAGATGATTGTGGTAGAAAAGAAGAAAGTCTCATATTGGAATAGGATCCTAGCTGATGTTATGAAGAGAGTCCCATTGGAGAGGAACTGATTGTGCTCATACCTTTCAAATATTGTAAAGCTGTGCTGGATTTAGGGAACTTTAAGGTGGAGGTCTTGAGTGTTGAAATGGTGGAAGGTGAGGTATCTGTGACAAACTTGACGCCATCTTGCAATGAAATATCATTTCGTAAGGGAAGGGAGACCCTGAAGATATTTGGTCTTCTGTTTAATCTTTGGATGGATCACACATTTTTTTCAGTTAACAGCAGTCTGTGGAGGAGTCCTTGAAGTTTACATAGGCGACCTCGATGTAGTAAAGATGAGAATTGCTGGTGCCAATATGGATAGAATTCCTTGCTCAATCAGTATCTTCGATGGAGGAAGATGATGGAAGCTTTGGGTGGAGTTGGAAGCTGAAGAGTCTCGTCTGGAAGGAAAGAGGTTGAAGACGATGCTGAGAGGATTTGGTGGAATCCACGTGGCACAATTAAAGTGGAAGGAATGAAGGAAGAGGGAGAGACTGAAGGGGTAGCGGAGTTTAAGTGTTTGAGGCAAAATAAATCGCTGGCCATGTTTCCAAAAAAGGACCTTATTAGTGTTGAGAACGAGCAAGGGGAGTTTGTAGAAAATGGAATAGAAAGGGAACATGCATCCCAGGAGAAAGGGCATGTATACTTGGCAAGTCCTGATGATGATTGCCCAACACGTGGTGGTAGTGGGGAGCAGGTGGGGAAAATTGAAGAAGACAACTCGAGAAGGATATATTCAAATTTAGGATAGGTTTTCAATGGTGGGCCCAATAATCTTGAGTTTATTAATTTTGGGCCGAAGAATGGACCCAATGACTTTGGAGGGGATGCCCAAGTTTTAACGTGTTATTATTGGAGTAAACAAAATAACAGTTTTAAAATTACTAAGTTGGGTAGCTTGAATGTGATGTAAGGGATGGCAGAAGGTGCTGAAAGATTAGATGATTGAGCAGGTAATGCAGCGGATGAAGAGGGGTCGATAGAGAAGGAGGTCAATGAAGAGGCTATTAGCGATGCAGAAGGATTCATCTGGAGAAAAGCAAAGTTCTTCCCTAGGAAGAAGAATTTTTCGATTGTATAGAAAATCGATAAGGAAGAAAAGAGCAGGGAATGAGGGAGGACGTGGGAAGGAACAAAGGAAGGAAAGGGGATAATGGTTTAGTGGAGAAGAAGGAAAGGGAGAAAGGAGCAGGGAATGAGGGAGGGGGAAACCAGGGGGTGGGGTCAGAATGTTTAATAGGAAAAGATACAAAACTTTTCCTTTAGAAGGAAACAGAGAAAGGGCACTGAAAGTGGACTTAGGGGAGGACTTCAGGGAGGTAAGTGAGGACGACATAGTGATAGATGATACACCTAAGGTGGAGGTAACTTGTGACATTGGAAGAGTGGTGAACAAGGAAATGGAAGTTAGCAAAATTCTGGGTCTATTTTTCTTAGGAGAGTAGTTTGCGAAAGAAGCTTTTAGGTCAATGGAGGAAAGGAATGGGGACATAAATAATAAAGTTGATGCATTGGTTAATTGCAACTCAAGTAATTTCATATTTCAGGGGATGGAAAAGCCTAACAGAGGCATGGAGGATAACATCAAGGAGAAGGAAGAGGATTTGGAGGGGGTGGTTGTTCCGGATAGGGGTAAAAAAACAGAGGAGAAGATGGAAGAAGCTGTTGAAACTTTAAATACAGTTAGAAGGCTCAAAAGTTGGAAGAATAAGAGAAGCCATCAGCAGATACCAGTCTGAAAGGTTTTTGCAAGGATAAAGGAGGTATGTTTGGCATTGGACCTAACAAGAAGGTAGGGAAACACAAAAGTGCAGTCAGAAGACAAATCAAAATGAGTAAGTTGATTGTTGTTGCGGAGTCCTTTGGGGGTTTGGTTTCTCACTTGGGGTTTAGGGTGGGGTTGGTTCTATTTTGCTTTGGTTTTTGTATGGGTTTTGGATTTTGAGTCCTGTTGTTCTTGTGTTGTTTCTTTTCACTTTGTATGGGTTTGGTTTTTTGAGGGTTGGATTTGTTGGATGGTTTGGCATATTTGGATGTCTTAATCAGTTGTTGGGTGTTTTTCCTGTTCATCTGGGTAATTTCTTATCACCTTGCATCCTGTTTTTTTGTTTTAATATAATTTTTACTTATCTTCAGAAAAAATGGTAGCCCCTTCTTCAACCTCAAGCTCTCCTTGGAAAGCAATTTATGAGGTATACCCAACTTTTATATACTTTATTAGGCTTGATGTTGGGTGTGGGTTGAGGGTTCTTTTCTAGGAAGATCTATGAATGGTTGACACTCCTCTCACTTCCCTTTTCCTAAGCCTTTGTTTAGTGTTAGACTACAAGCATCAACCTATCTTGAGATTTGTCACCTTCTCTCCTTCTGGCTTGAGTTGGGCTTTTTGGCTTTAGATGAGGGTTGGGGGACAACGGGTGTGTGACTCTTATTCTCTTGTTGGATAAACTCAAGTCAGCCTTCTTGATTCAACTATGGTGGACACTAGAGTCTGGTCTTCATCCCTTGATGGTATCTTTACTTGTGCTTCGTTCTTCAATTCACTCTTGCAACCTTTAACTGTGGGGGAGCATTTCCCGGTAAAAGAGATTTGGAGTGAGTCCTTACCATCTAAAGTTCAAGTGCTGTGTCGGGAGGTTTTTCTTGGGAAGGTGAACATCTGTGACATGCTTCAAAAGAGGATGCCGAATAAATGCCTTTTCCCACATGTGTGCTTTCTTTGCTTTGCAAATGGTGAAACCCTATCCCACTTACTAATCTCTTGTCCTTTTGTGCTTTTTATTTGGGAGTCTTTTTGTTCTCTTTTTGGTTGCAGGTGGATATCTCTCCAAGATGTTGTGAGTCTTGTATGTCAAAACTCTTCCTTAGGCAACCAACAAAGAAAGGCAGATAGTCTGGACCATTTGGGAGGAAAGAAATGCAAGAATCTTCACTGAGAGGCATAGGTCAAAGGAGGATTTGGTGGAAATAATAAAAGTAAAAGTTGTGTACTGGATAAAAACTCTAGATTTCTTCCAAAACTTTACAGTGACTGATATATTAAGAGCTTGGAATGAAGTAAGGCTGCAACTTGGGCTGGGTTGATGCTCGGTTTAGGGTTGAAATTCATGAACCCAACCTTACTTCGGGTTGGGTCAGAGTTGACCCCTCAGGCAACCCGAACTAACCTGAACCCAACTTTATAGTACATGTCATATATAAATATATGTTATATATGATATATCATACATTGATTTGTTTATTGTCGTTTTGGTTTTGCTAGCTGGTTATGTTGGTTGTGTTGTTCAGTTGATCCTTGTTGGTTTGGATTTTGTCCTGACTTTGTGGGTTCTCCTTTCTTATCCCCCAAATAAGTACCTTAAAAATTTGATTTGAGAATTTTTGTTATTTAATATAAGATTTTGACCACTAGTGTTTCCAGTGATTTTATCTATTAACTGTATTGTGAAACATTTCCATGCTTGTGGTTGCAGGGCCCTGGACCGGATGCTCGTATAGTTTATATAGATGGTGCATTTGATCTTTTTCATGCAGGACATGTAGAGGTATACCCAATTCCCACTTGGTTGTATGGCTGATACACTAGAAGATGAATGGTCAGTCTGTAAGTCTATTGTCATTAATGTTAAGCCTGATAAATTAATAAAAGTTATCCTAATTATAATAATAGTCTATACCCAATTCCTACTTATTGTTATCAAGCTATTGGCCTATATGATCTTGGTAAACATTTTTCTCTATGTTGCATGCATTTGAGCCTAATTTTGTTTACTGTTAGCTTTTTTCCTGTTTCTTTAGTTCCATGTAAAATATAAGCCCTGAAGTCTTTTTGAGATATTAAGTTTTATGATATACTGGATGCATGCATATATATGTAATTTTTATCATTTATAATAGAAAAGGAGATGATAATCACAAGATATATGTAATTTTCTTGATTTTCTTCTCTTTCTGATTCAACTAGTAAATTATTTATTTTTTCTTGTTTGTCACAAACAAGTTGTGTCAGAGCAGGATCTAGAGAATTTTGTGTAGAGCACATGCAAGTCTAGGATTCATGTAGCTGACCCCTATGGTAGAGATAAGGCTTAATGATGATGATGAACCTACTTTCGTTCCTACTACAGCGCAAAGTCCACAAATAGAGTTACGAGTGTATCAAGGACTAAGGTTGAAGTTGATTTTTAGCCACTTCCAATCACCATTGGTTACTAGGTGCAGATACATCTTTTACCCCAGTCCATTGATTTCAATGACCTTGACCTTTCTATCTTCTTGAGAAAAGGTAAGTGGAATTCATCTATTGCACACTGCATCTTTTAACACCTATCTTATGATTATTCATTTCCTTCCTATATATCTTTCTTTGCATCCTTTTCCTCTGAGCTTATTTCTAGGATAGTGTTAGAATCACCATCCAAACCTCAGTGAAACGTAGCTACGCAGACCGATATGCCTTGGTAAGAATCAGACGAGGTTTTGTAGATTTTCAAGTGGGAAAGAACTGGTTGAATGCAAGTGGATATTTGCTATTAAATACATAGTAGATCTCTATTCATATGTACTGGGCACAATAGGTATTTGTTAGCAAATGGCTATAAGCAGATGCATGGCGTTTGCACCAGTGGAAAAAATGAAATTAATCAAAGTTACTCTCTCTAATCATCTTATGATTGTCTGTTATATCAATTTGATGTGAAAAATGCATTCTTGAATGGGAACTTGTATGAAGAAGTTTATATGACTATGACCTGGATTTTATAGTGAAATTGGTTTATGGAAAGGCTGCAGGATGAAAAGGTCCATGTATGGATTGAAATAATCTCCTAACGGCCTGGTTTTGATAGATTTCACGGAACCTTGTGAGAATTGTTTTTCTCTTAGGCATAATTTGATCATGCATTTTTTTTTTGATCAGCAAAGAAGATTTTATTAAATCATCATCATCATCCTTGCCTTGCACAACTATATGGGGTCGGCTACATGAATCCTGTTTTGCCAATCTGTTCTATTTAAAACCGTATCCACTGTTAACTTATTAGTGCTTAAATCATTTCTTACTACTTCTACCCACACCCTTTTTGGTCTACCCCTAGCTCTAGCATTTTTGTAACAAATCACTTCTTCTAATTGGTGCTGTTGGTGGTCTTCTATGCATGTGACCAAACCATCTTAGCTTACTCTTTCTCATTTTATCACTTATTGGAACTACACCTAGGTTTCTATGGATGACTTCATTCTTGATCATATCCTTTCTAGTTTTTCCCCTCATCCATCTCAGTATTCACATTTCTGCAATACTCATTTTCTGAACATGTTGTTTCTTGACTGCCCACCATTTTGGTCCATCCAACATGGCCGGAAAGAAGATTTTATTATATATTCAAGTTAAAGATTAGAACAAGTTGGAAGCATTCAACCATCCCATAATACAAAAATGTTACATTTTTTCCCAAAACATTTGTTGCCTATTTTTTTAATAAACAAAACATTTGTTGCCTATTAAACCCTTGTTTTGGTGGAGCATCCGCCCTCCCATTCGTAATTTTTCTCACCCACTTAGATGCAATGCTTAGCTCCCTTGATAGGCTTTCAATTTCGCTAAATGTATGCTTATAGATGCAAATAATTTGATTATTGGCTTATTGCATCTTGTCCAGGAAATAACCACTTGGGACTCCTCTTCCTCCAATTGCTGGAACCCAAACTGCTTTGCAAACCATAGCCCATGCCCATGCAGTAGTGCCATCAGTTCAGCTGTCAGTGATTCACCTCATTCTATAGGGTCTGAATACAAAGCCAACGCCTTGCCAGATGAGCCCCGAAATACACCTCCTATTACCCACCATCCCTCGAATACTTAAAGACCTCCCATCAAAATTTAGTTTTACAAAGTTTGTTTGTTTTTTTTATCAGTAATCAATATGCATTTCATTAGAAATGAAGTTTAAGTACAGATTTAAGACAGTTTTAAAGACATATGAGAGCCAGAGCTTATTACAAATTACAAAGTTAACCTAAATCAGCCCAAAAGAGTTGGTCCCTATACACCCCTTGTTTTGCCAAAGTATCAGCCATCCCATTTTCTGTTCTCTTAACCCAGTTGAAGCTTGCCTCAAGATACTTTGCCAAGCTCTTTATTTCTCTGATTAGCTATCTAAACTTCCACAGACCTGGACTGCTGTCATTCATCCAAGAAATTACTAGTTTTAAATTACCTTCTTTCTCCAGATTCTTAAACCCTCACTGATTTTCTAGTTTCAGACCTTGATATAAATTGTAAAGCTGTTATTTCTTCTCTTATTGAGTCCCCATCTCCTATCGGCCCTGAGAACAGGATTACTGCTTTCCCTGCATCACCCCTGAACACTCCTCAAATTCCTAATAGCCGGAGATATCCTAGAGAGCTTCTATCAAAGTTAAACTTTATTCTGTTTGGCTGAAGAGGCTTCCAGTGCAAAACTACTTCGTCTTTCATAGTAGCTGAATTTGCTAATTCATACTAAACTCTGATAATGACATCCACTGAAACAGGTTTGAAAGCTTCTGAGGATTCTTCCCGGTTTTCCGTTTGATCTTTATGCCTTGAACAATATCCTCTGTTCTCCTTTACTTTTTTTTTGAACAGTCTTTCATTTATTTCTTCCTAGATTGTCCAGATAGTTGCTGCCTTAGCTGTCTTCCATAATAGTCTTCCTCTCTTTTTTGCTTGCCTAAAGAAACTTGGGCTGAACAAAGTAGTACAGTCCTGTGGGGGGTCCCACTTGCAGCCAAAGAGAGCAGAGATGGACAACCAAACACAATTTGCAAACGAGCAAAATAAGTAAGTGGTTGTTTCACCATTTGCCTTACGTAAGATACACATATGAGGGGGCAGACATTTGTTTGGCCTTCTTCTTTGAAGCACATAACAGGTATTTATCTTTCCTTGGAAAAATTCCCAGCAGTAGGCTTGGACTTTTGGAGGAATAGGCTTGCTCCAAATCTCTTCCGAAGGAAAAAAATCCTCCCCCCAACTCCAAGGAAACTAGCGAGGCAAAGAAGCATATGAGAATGACCCGGATGGTGTAGTATCCAGATTCTATTGTCATTCCACCCTTGAATCCAGGAAGACTGACCCTAATTTATCTTTCAAATATATCGCAAGCTCACATTCTTTATCCCTTAAGCCCCTTCTAAGACCAAAGTCCCAGTTGAAACCTAAAGAGGAGGGCTCTAGAAACAATCAGTAGGCTTCTTTTGAAGTCTAGAAAGAGAAAAGAGCAAAGGGAGTTGAGATTTTAAGGGGTACCGCCCAACCAAATATCTTCCAAAAAATGGATTTATTGCCATTTCTCACATTAAATTTTGTGAAACTTAGGAAGGTAGGAAGTACCTCGTTAATGGCTTTCCAAGGAAAAGGGGCAGAAGAAAGAGGCTACACCTTTGCATTGCATCCATTGCCTGAAGCACCATGATTGGTTACTATAACTTTGTGCCACAAACTCTCATTCTCTTGAGGCAAGTCACAAGTGCCATGGCCATTTTCCAAGTAGAGCATTATTCCTGTGCTTACTATGACCTCGTTAATGGCTTTCCAATGAAAAGGGGCTGAAGAAAGAGGCTAGACCTTTGCATTGCATCCATTGCCTGAAGCACCATGATTGCTTACTATGACTTTGTGCCACAAACTCTCATTCTCTTGAGGCAAGTCACAAGTGCCATGACCATTTTTCAAGTAGAGCATTGTTCCTGTGTATCAAATTTCCTAAACCTAATCCCCCTTGGCTCTTTGGTCTACACACTTTCCCACTTCACTAAGTGATCTTTCCTTTCTTCCCTCGGTTCCCAAATGAAATCTCTCATGATTCTCTCTAGCTTCCTTGCTACTTTGGTTGGGATTTGGAAAGTGGAAAGAAAATAGGTTGGAAGATTTTCCAGAATCTATTTAATCAAAATAATCCTTCCCCCTAAAGAAATATAACTTCTCTTCCAAACTGCAAGCTTCTTTGCAAATTTCTCCAAAACCGGTTTTCAAAAATTCAGAATTTGGGTTTCCACGTAGGGGTAAACCTAAATAGGTTGAGGGCCAAGAATCTAATTGACACTCCAAACATTCAGTCAGTGCTTCTACCTCCTCTTGTGAATTTATCCCAACCAAAAACTCTTCCCCAAGTTTAAATTCCTCCACTAATTGTCAATTCCTTCCTCACAGAAAATGATAATATCATCTGTAAAGAGTGTGTCACAATCACTTCCTGCCTCCCTACTCTTCATCCCCTTAGGAAATTACTTTCATCTGCCTTTGTTATCATTCAACTTAACACATCAACCTCCATGATGAAGCGCATAGGAGAGAGGGGGTCCCCTTGCCTCAGACCCCTCTTTGTTGGAAAGAAGTCTCTTGACAGTCCATTAATCAGAGTCGAATAATGGCAATAATTGATGCAGCCTCTGTTTAATTTTCATCTTCTATCTCCAAAAATCAATTTCTCCATAATCTCTAAAACAATGGAGTAGGAGAAAAAACAGGTGAAGGGGAGAGTGGAAGGAAACTTCCTGCTCAACACTTTCACAAGCCTGCTTCTATTTGTTAAGCTCAGCTCATGATTCAGCCCAACTCCCCCATCACTGATAACCTGCCCTCACAGCCTCGCTCTTGATTTGGCCATACGCTCGACCCACCCTTGTCCGTAGGGGTATTGAAGTCTGTTTGCAGCTGTGGCGTTCTTGCTTCATTGGGCACAATTTTTAAGCCTGCAGTTGAAGCCTCTTCAAAAAGCAACTCCATCCCAAACTGCTCGTCATCCCATCTTTTACTAGCTTTGGAACTGTTAACGCTTCTACGAATGATGGTGAACTGTGAATCACTCCAATTGCTAGAATCTTCATCTTCTTCCCCTTTCTTCCTATTGCATCTTGGGTTGGGTTTCTCTGGGGTTGTAGACAACAACTCTTGCCTCGATTTCCATACCAGGTTTGAAACTTTCTGGATTGAAGTAGATGAGGATGTCTCTCCACATTGGCATTACCTCTCCACTTTGCTCGTGGCTACAGGTTCCCCTGTTACAGGGAAAAGAGAAGGTGATAGATCATCATTGTGATCTACCACTTGGAAGGCTGAACCAGCAGGCTGGTTTAAGAAAAGGGTCATTTCACTCCGGGTTCTCCAACCTAGGCCTCCAGTCACGAGAATTTAAAGTGTCATGTGGTTGGGCTACCAGGCCATTAGTCACTCAGTTCATTCGAGCCCCCAAGCCAACTGTCCCTTCTGATGTCACCTTTACATAATCTCGCAGCCATTAAAATTTTCTCGCTTTATCCCATTACAGCCCTCGGTTTGAATTAATTCCTTTCTTCATAAACCTCCACCTTCCTTTCTTCTCAAGGACTCTTACCCTTCTTCTGTGATATTTTTTTTGCTGCCACATTATCTCTACTTTCCACTTCTTCTTCCCCACTAAATTTTCGACATTATCTCTACTTTCCACTTCTTATCCATTAAATTTTCCCAACTCACCATCCACAACATTAATTCTATGATTTAGACCAATAAGAGTGTCAGCTGGTTTGGTTCCCAACTTCCTAGTCTCCCACAATAAGTCTAGTGCATACTTTCTCTGAGAAATGAAGATTCCATGCTTGGACCTTGCAACCTCAATCCCCAAGAAGTATTTGAGCTCACCAAGATCTTTGATTTCAAATTCTTGCTGCAATGATTTTTTGAGAGCATCAATCTCCTTCAGATCATTTCTTGTAACCACTATATCATCCACATACACAATCAGAATTGGCACAAGTGCATCTCTCATCTTCACAAAGAGGGTGTGATAAGACTGGATTTGTGTGTACCCAAACCAGGTGAGTGCCCCTTTGAACCTATCATACCAAGCCATACTCGACTGTTTCAGGCCATACAATGATTTTCTCAATTTACAAACCTTTCCTTTACCAACATTTTCATAAAGACCTGTTGGAATGTCCATATAGACCTCCTTCTGCAAATCACCATTGAGGAATGCATTTTTAACATCAAAGTGAAATAGGGGTCATGAATAGGTGGAAGATCAACATCTTAGCAATTGGTGCAAAGGTTTCTAGATAATCAATGCCATAGGTCTGAGTATACCTTTTTGCAACCAACCTTGCCTTGTACCTCTCTATCCTGCCATCGGCCTAGTACTTCACAGTGAACACTCATCTACACTTGACTATCTCCTTGTCTGGAGGAAGATCAACATTTTCCCAAGTTTGGTTTTTAACCAAGGCTTCCATCTCTTCTTGTATGGCTGTTTTCCACTCAGGTTTGGAGAAAGCCTTAGTAGCATTTCTGGGTATAGACACAGAATCCAGGGAAGAAAGGAAAGCTCGGTAGGAGGGTGATAAGGCATTGCAGGAGAGATGGTTTGAAATGCAATGGGCTATACACTTTCTCTTCCCTTTGTGAAGTACAATGGGAAGTTCAAGGTCAATGGGATCAATTGCAACAATAGTGTTAGGTACATGAACATTATCATCAGAAAAAATAACAAGCTTAGGCTTAAGGGTAATACCTGGAACTGTATCTGCTTAATCTGGAGCCTTAGAAGTACTGATGGAAAGTGGTGCAGGTTCTATTGGTTGAGACTGTGGAATCAATCATTGTCTGGCAGCGTTGATAGTGTCGTGAGGCTGCTCGTAGTGGCTCAGGTAATGGAACTGATGGAGGTGCTGCTGGTAAAACTGGGGGCACAAAGGAAATAGGAAGAGGAACAGACTGTGAGTTCTCCTCCCCAAGACTCTCCCCCTAAGGAGAACCACTCGAGAAAAAGAAGGTAGACTCAATAAAAGTAACATCCATAGCGACAAATCTGCTCCTCAACATAGGGTCATAACAACAATATCCTTTTTGGTTTTGAGCATACCCAAGGAAAACACATTTCTTGGCCTTAGGATCCAATTTCTTGCGATGAGGGCCAAGAATGTGAATAAAGGAAACACACCTAAAAACCCTCAGAGGTATGCAAAACATCTCCCCATCTAGAAAAAGAGGACTAAATGTTACCTTAAACCCCAAAGTACGTGAAGGAACTCGGTTAATCAAGTGTACGACTGTAAGAACTGCATCTCCCCAGAAATGAATAGGAACTGAAGCACACACCATAAGACTTCTTGCCACCTCCACAATGTGTTTATGTTTTCTCTCTACTACTCCATTCTGTTGTGGTGTATATGCACAACTACTCTGATGAATTATACCATGTTCCAAAAGATATGTGGTCAAATTCTTCTTAAAATATTCTCTGGCATTATCTGATCTGAAGGCCTTAGTTCTTACTTTAAATTGTGTGAGAACCATATGGTGGAACTGTCGTACCAAGTTAGGATCCTCATCATGGGATCTCATCAAATATGCCTAAGAATACCGTGTATAATCATCCACAAACAAGAGGAAATAATGATAGCTACCCATGGAAGGAATATGATATGAGCCCCATACATCAGTGTGAATAACATCAAAAGCAAAAACACTTCTTTTATTACTTGGTAAAAAGAATGTCTACAATGTTTTTCCAACTGACAACTCTCACACTCTAAGGTAGATAGCTGGATTGGCTCAAACAACTTTGGAAAAAGGAATTATAATGAACTAAAGGAAAGATGACCCAACCGATTATGCTAGAGCATAATCTGACTCACCGACTCTAATCCACTACCATTGCTGCTGCTAACATGGTGGCTCTAATGTCTCGGGATCTCATCTAGAAGATAGATTCCATTCACGTTACGACCACTCCCAATCATCTTCTTTGACTCTAAATCCTACAAAACACAATTACCAGGAAGGAAGGTCACTGAACAATTCAAATTTTTTGTCAAAGAACTGATAGAAAGAAGGTTGGTATGAAGTCTAGGGACATGTATGACAAAAGATAAAGTAATGTCATTGGTCACTCTTACTGTTCCCTTCCAAGCAATGGAAATATGAAAACCATCTGCTATAGAACTAGAAAGGGTAGGTTTATTATTCATGTGCTCAAATGCTCTTGAGTCTATAATCCAGGGAGGTCCCTCCTTATCTTAAGTGGATGCAAAATTTGTAGTTGCATATGAACTACCTGTATGAGCAAAAGAAGTGGTATAGTTGGCTCTTGCACTCTGTTGTCCATCTGAAAGGCTAGAACCAGTTGCATCTTTTTTACTCATAAGTTGTCCAAACCTCTCCAGTTTTGTTCTAACAGCTGCTACTACAATGGACTCCCAATCAGTTTATTAAAGGGGGGGGGGGCGAAGAAGAGTCTCCTGTAGTGGCCACATTGCATTTCCCTTCTTGTTCTTGATCTAAGCAGGTATGAGATATGGATGGGGTTTCCAACAAGTGTCTCTGGTATGCTTAGACTTCTTACAATAATCACACACTAGGTCCTTCTTATCCTCCCTCCTAGTCTCACTGCTCCCCTTGTCTCCATTTGGCTTAGGTTTGGTTGTACTAACCATAGCATACTGGTCAATCCTGGGCTGTCTCAGCATGACATTCCTCCTACTCTCCTCTCTAGAAACAATGGCATAGGCTTGAGAGAGTGTCGTACTCTCTCTAGAAAGGATATGCTGCCTAGCAATGTCGAATTTAGGGTTTACCCCTGCCAAGAACTCAAAAACCCTATTTTTCTCTACCAGTTTCTGATAGGTTGCTGTATCATTTATACTTCCCCACACCACTGTTTCTAAGTGATCTATCTCCTACCAAAGGGTTTTCAGCATGGAGGAATACACGACAAAGGGTTTATCTCCCTGTTTTATACTAATCACCTAATTCCGTAACTGATAGGCTCTGGCTATGTTTTGCTTCTGAGAATAGGTTTTAGTCACTCCATCCCAAATCTCCTTTGCAGTATTAGCCCATAGAAAATTTTTGCCAATGTGAGGTAACATAGAAATTGCACCACCAGGACATCACCATGTAATTCTCTTGTAGCCATCGAGAAGAATCTGTATCAGGTTTCTTCTCCTCCTCCCTAGTGATGTACCCTAATTTCCGCGGGCACCAATAGCCATCTTAGTTGATTGTGCCCATTCTAAAGAATTTGTACCATCAAGCTTCATTGTAGTAATGATTCCAGACCCAAAAATAGCACTACTACCTCCAATGCCTAGTCCCATGGTACTGGTGGATTTCAGCTTGGTACTCCAACTCTCCATCTTACTTCAAACAGTTCAACATTAAGAAAAAAAATAGGTTGAGAGCCTCCAAGAGCAATTCGATCTCATACACAGGAACAAACCCTTCCAGAAGAAGAAAACCCTATCCGGAGAGAAATCTCTCTCCTCCCACTATCTCCCATTAGAGAGAAAAGTGAATCGGCCACTCCAGGAGGCCAAGAAAACTCCAAAAACCTAACCACCCCCTACATAAAAACAAGAGAAATCCAATGATAATTGAGTGCCCAAGATCATATCAAAAGTCAAGAGTCCAACTTTTCTAGGACTCTTCCTAGTACTCCAGTTCTTCCTGATTTTGATGCCGAAAAGTAGATCACCTTCTTGATGACTAGATCCCACTAAAAAAATCCAAGAACTGGGTAATTTGTAGTAGATCGATCAGCCCTTTTTCACTTCATGCAGTTGACTGATCTAGGGCTGCATGAGAAAACTTCAAGAACCCTAGCCAAAGCTCTGTTACCAAGTAGAACACTGCTGAATTAAAAAATTATGAAAGAAAAAGTATTTTCTTGAAGAAGAGAAGAAAGCGAGAAGAAGAGAAGAAGAGAACTTGAGAAAGAAAAGAGAGCTATATCTTGCCACCCCTTCACTTAATATTTATATTAGAATTATAAGAGTACAATGACTACCATGCCCTTATAGGGCGGCAAACACTAAAAAACACATAAAAGACTTGAAGAAAAAATAAATAATGGACCCAACATAACTGTATCCCCACTTTCTATCTAACAATTGACATAAAACAACTACTAAAACAGCACAAAACTGACTTTCAACAGTTAGCATTAGGAACCATCCCTCTACATTTCTTCTTTGTCCAACCTGATAGAGCCTTTCTTCCACCTTCAAGGTGTTCTTCCATCCTGGATGTTTCACTGACTGTGTTGCTCCATCTACAAAGCCTTTGAACCAGCTTACTGCATCAATCTCCACAAACACAGTTTCTCGTCTTCCTTCTTTGATCCTTTGTCTTCCTCTGCTTCTAGTTTCCTCGAACAGAAAGTTTTTGGCCTCAGTCCTTGCTTCCTCCCTCCATTTCATTGCAAGCTCAAACTCCATTTCAACCTCTATTGTTTCATCAATTGCCTCTTAGTTTTACAAAGTCGATTGCTGGAGGTTTCCATTCCATGATTACCCTTTCCTTTTCTTGAGCGGATTGTGTCACTTTCGTCCAAATTCTAACTATATCATTCACTGAGTAAGCTTGAAAGACTTCCATTGTCTCTATCCAATGTGCAACTTTTATCTTTATGGTATCAATGGTTTCCTCCTTGGGTCTACTCCTCTTATTGAGAATCCTTCTGTTCCTTTCTTCCCAAAGTTTCCGGCCAAATACTTTGGTTAGCTATATCTCGTTAAAGATGAAGAGCATGCCAAGGAAAAAGGGGAAATTATAGAATGATAAGAGTCCTGTAATACAAAGTCAATGCTTATTTAGAAGTCATCTTTCATGTTTACCATTATATAGGAAGATTGCAAATGAATCATCATTTCTTTTAGAAGTCATCTTTCATGTTTACCATTATATAGGAAGATTGCAAATGAATCATCATTTCTTTTTGTACTTGGGTATGTTGTGGAAAAATATTAATCGATATGGTCATTGATGGTGGGAATGAAGTTAAATGTTTCTTCATGAGTAACTATTAGATGACTTGGGTTGAAAGATTAAAAGTACCCCACTCCATACGATGTTACATAGGTTTGAAACCAATTCTTGGGTGTTGCAACAAGATGCTTGGTGATCTTCACATTATGGAACTTTGAAGAAGAGCTATGGTGTAATGTTCTGCTGAAGTGCTGATGATTATGACTAGCATCTTTCTTGATGACCTAGATTATGTCTGACATGTTATCCTTGATCAACTTAAAAATACCTAGATTTTTTTGGCAAAGGTTCATTCTTAAACAGTGCTTCCCCTGAATGATATGAATGTCCACCAAATATGCTGCTTCTTCCAATAGGGTTCCATTCCTATGGGAATGTGGAAGAATTGTTGGGCCAAGAACCCTGCTGGGGGACGTCCAAGAAAGATTCTCAAGTCAGGAATACAAGTACAACCACAAAGGACTTGTTGGAGCCCAACAATGAAAGGTGTAACCACCTTTTAACTTGATAAGGTCTAGCTTGTCATGGGAGCTGATGCATGCAACCAATGGTCCAACCAAAACCTCCAAACCTAGCCCAAGTGGATAGCAGGACAGGTTCAGTTATCTTCTTTTGGGACTAGGCATTTGTTGGAGCCAATCTGTCACTGACGGCCTGGTGGTGCTTACTCACCTAATATTTCAACCCAGGCCTATATTGCAGAATTTAAGATGCCAAGATAATATTCTAGGGGTGAGATGATGTTTTTAGGTTTTATTTTATTTAGTTGGTTAGGTTGTCATTAGGGCTAAGATTTATTTATAAAAAGTCTTTATTTATCCATACATAGTTATGTTCTCTTTCAGTTTGGAGTCGGTATGAAGTATTGAATTCAGTCTGTTTTCTGCTATTATTGGTGTTACTGCATTTGAGCAAGAGTTCTCTCTTGGTGGAGACACCTTCAACCCTTTGTCTGCCTGTCTGTCTGTCTGTCTCTCTTTCTCGCCCCGTTCCTTACTTCCTTCCTGTCTTTGTTCCTAACCTCTCTTCTCCTTCTTCCTTGTTTCTTTCCATTTCTGCATAAAACATCACTAAAGAAGCTACCAGTCTGATATGTAGGCAGCATATTCTCTTTTTCGGATTCATTCTTGAAAGACATCTAATTGTGAAGTGCTAATATCCTTTATGTTTTTTTTTTTTGGGATCAACAAATAGTCCAACTACAATACTTTCTGGTTGTTAGGAGTGGCAAAGGGGCAGGGCAGCCCTCCTTGTCCCTGCCCCCTAGCCAAGATACTCTATGCCGTCCTCACTCGGCACCCAGTGGAGTGGGGCACCCACTCCCCATCCCTAAGGAATCCTCAAATTTTTCTTGCCCCAAGCAACCACCTAAAAATACATCTAATTTGGGGATATTTTTGAAATAGTATTATGGGAATTTGGGGGTATTTTAGAAATTGGATTATGGGAATTTGGGGGTATTTTAGAAATTGGATTGTGGTAATTTGGAGGTATTTTAGAAATGTAATTATAGGATCCTAGGATTTTAGGAATTTGGGGAAAAGTTAGTGATATTTTAAAAATTAATATTAAACCAGTTTTTAAATGGTGGAGGCGTACACTTGGAGGTGTGCCTCCAGGCCAGACACCCCAAAAATGCCCTTAGGCGTAATGCCAAAGGTGCTGATACCTTTGAGACGTACACCTTATATGCCTTTTTCATGAGACGTGCTAGAGGTGTACGTCTCACGTCTCATGCACATTTCATATAAAAAGATAGAAAAACAAGAAAAAAAGAAAAGAAGAAACGAAAAAAAGGAAAGGAAAAGAAAGGAAAGAAAGAGAAGAGAAAAAAGAGAAAAAGAAAGACAAGACCCCCCTTTCAACTAGTGCTATGCATCTTCATTCTTCTTAATATAAAAGGTTTTTATTAAAAATAAAGAAAACTTCTTCCTCCCCCCCCCCGTGTCCTCCTTCCTCTTCATCCCCCTCCTCTTAAGGAGGCTTATGCCTCCCATGTTCTGAACTACACCGCATGCCTCTTGGTAGTGGAATGTCTTGCATCATGCTTTCGCGTTTTCAAACATTGTATTTGTTAGAATAATGTTAAAATAATGTAGTTGCAGATGTAGGGCCTGTTTGGCTAATTAAAGTGTTTTTTATTTCTGTTATGTATTGTATTTAGGGGCACAAGGGTCTTTTCCCTTGTTATTTCTGCTGTCCTATTTATAGTAAAATAAGGACTGGCACCGCCAGTACTGTTACATTGCAAACCTTCTCTCTTCTCTCCTCTCTTCTCTTCTCTTCTCTCCTCTTCCTCTTATCTCTGGCCAACCACACTGTCAAGATGGTATCAGAGTGGGAATGCTGATTAAAAGAGAGCAGATCGATCAACCCTACTGTTAAGAGAAGATCGATCAACCCAAAGAACAGATCGAACAGACTAGCAGAACATAAATCTGATTATGGACTACAGAATAGCTACAATTGGTATAGTTCTCCCTAATTTTCTCTTCTTTACTCTCCTTGGTCATGTGCCGAGTGAAAACCCTATGAATCTGGGGCGACTGAATGCAGTCGAACCTGTGTAACCCTAGTTTTCTTGGATCGTGTGATCCTGTTCATGTGTTAAGACAACTGTAGGTCAAGGATGACCTGTCTTCTGAATGGTTTGAGTTAACTATAAGTAAGAAGGATTTCTCCTGCTGATTAGTGGCTGTTAGACATTTTGGAATTCTGGTAGGTGGGGACTGTTAAAACTATACAGGTTTGAAATCTGCCGAATATTACCTCAGTTTTTTGTCCGGAATTTGGTACTGTTAGTGCTCAATCTGGTTGGTAAACCCGAGTGTGTGGGTGTGAACTGAGTGGAGCATTGTTTTGTGGAGTAAGGAGGGGTCCTAAGTCCGGTGTTTGGGACTGATTAACTACTTGACCATGTCGATTGAGAATTCTGCTACTTCAGAGATCTCAGGGAGCCACAATGGAGTGAGTGGGGGAATGATATGAGCTTTCCCATGGCTGTCATTCTTTTTGATGGTCTGAATTACCTTGAGTGGTCTAGGGGAATAAAATTCTACATCACTGCTAGGGGGCGAATATGATACATCAATGGGAGAGTAAAGGAACCGAAGTATGGAAGTGCTGAGCATGATAGGTGGAACCAAGAGAACAGTATGGTGATGTCTTGGCTCTTGGTTTCAATGCTGCCACAAGTAAGGAAGACTTTTATGTGGTCTGGAACTGCTTGTGAGATATGGGAACAAGCGAAGTCCACTTATTCAGAACAGAGACACTATGCCAAGATATATCAACTACAAGCTGAATCTTCTACTTGCAAGCAGGGGGAGAGGAGTCTCTCGATGTACTATTCTGATTTGACATCAATATGGAAAGAACTTGATCACTATCAGAATGTGAATTGGAAGTGTGATGAAGATGCAAAGGCCTATAAGTCACTTGTATCACAACAATGAGTGTTTGCCTTCCTCCTAGGGCTGAATCCGTCATATGAGTCCATCAGGGTACAGATCTTGGGCAGTAAGGACTTGCCATCAGTCTAGGAGGTGTATGCCTTGGTGCAGTCAGAAGAAAGCAGAAGAAGTGTGATGAATGGTGTAGAAGGGGAGTCAATTGCCCTAGCGGTCTGGGGAAATTCAAATACAAATGTCGGAGGTGGCTTTAAAAGGGGTGACACTCAGAAAAAATCAGAAGATAAAAGCAAGCTTTGGTGCACTCACTGCGAGAAGACACGACACACGAAAAATACATGTTGGGATCTCCATGGAAAACCTAAATGGGCATAGGATTTGGGTAGTCAGCACCGGATCAGGGCAAGAAACTAGGCCAACAGAATCAAAAAAGGTATAACTCAGCTAATATGGCATCGACAAAGACTAGTCCTTCCGTAACTCAGGAGAGACATCCCGGTCCTGACCCTAAGGAAGATATTATCAACTCCTTCTGTGAACATTTGTAATTGTATGGTAGGACCCTCCGCTAGGTGGATTCTGAGACTACTCCTATCTCATTTGCGTCTACATCAGGTAATGCCACAGCCTTCCATGTGTCATCTCATACTGATTCACCTTGGATTATTGACTCCGGAGCCTCAAATCACATGACCGGTAAGTCAAATTTGTTTCAGACATATAACCTTCTCTCTAGGAGAGATAAGGTAAGACTGGCTGATGGTTCTTTTTCTACCATAGCTGGCCGAGGCACCATATCTCTCCCACTTGGCCTTACTCTTCCTAATGTCCTGCATGTTCCGAACTTACCTATTAATTTGTTGTCCATTAGTGGTCTTACTCACTATTTGAACTGCTCAGTCACCTTTTTTCCGTCTTCATGTGTGTTTCAGGATTTGACCTCAGGGAAGACGATTGGTAGAGGAAGCATGGTGGATGGTCTCTACATATCGGAGAATAATGCTGGTCTAGTGGCGACTGAGTCCACAAGTTCGTCGAGTGAGAGTCAGGCCTATTTATGGCATAGTCGTTTAGGTCATCTTTCTTTTGAGTCGTTCAAAGTTATGTTCCCAAAGTTGTTTGAGTCCTTGTCAGTGAGTCAGTTACAGTGTCAAACTTGTCAGTTGAGTAAGCATTGTAGAAGTTCTTTACCTTTATGAAATAAAAGATCTGAATTTCCATTTCATATTGTTTATTTTGATGTTTGGGGCCTTGTTACTCTACCTACTGCAACTGGCTATAAGTATTTTGTTACTTTGATTGATGATTATTCTCGATACACTTGGATTTACCCTATGCAATCTCGAGATGAAGTGCCACAAATTGTGAAAGATTTTCAACGCATGGTGTTCACTCAGTTCCAAACGGAAATTCATATCTTCAAGTCGGACAATGCAAAGGAATATTTCGATAGTGATCTCATGAAGTTGTTTGCTTCGAGTGGGTCACTTCAGCGAAGCTTTTGTGCCAGGACACCCCAACAAAATGGTGTGGCTGAACGAAAAAACCGTCACCTTCTCGAAGTTGCTCGTGGCTTGCTGATTCATATGAATGTGCCAAAATAGTTCTGGATGGATGCAATATTGTGTGCGACATATATCATCTATCGCATGCCCTCTCGGCTACTAGAGTATAAGGCCCCACATCAACTCTTGTTCCCTATAACCCCCACTGTCCACCATTCCGATGCGTGTTTTTGGGTGTCGTTTTGTCCACAACTTGTCACCTACTCGTGGTAAACTTGACCCTCAGGCTATTCCTTGTGTTTTTCTTGGTTACCCTTCATCTCAAAAGGGGTATCGTTGCTATGATCCCATTGCCCGCAAGTACTATGTTTCCATTGATGTCTCATTCTTTGAGAGTCAACCGTTCTTCTCGGTTTCTCCTCAGGGGGAGAGTAGGGTTGAGGAGAAACAGGCGATGACTCAGATTCAACTACCTCCTTTACCCGATCCTCCTCCGTTCTGGGTTTTTCATTGTTGCCATATAGGAGCCAGCAGAGTTCAAGAGCCGTGGAGCCGGACACTATGCAACCAACATCATCGGATTCACCCGAGGTAGATCCGTCTCATCAGCCTGGTACACTTGCTTCCATTGCTCATGTTGATTCACCTGTCACCAATGATCTTAATATTCCTATTGCTAAGAGAAAGGGTGTTAGATCTTGTACCACTAATCATCCTATCTCTAATTTTGTGTCCTATGAGCATGTTTGACCTTCGTTCCGTGCCTTTCTCTCTTCTGTGGATAGTGTCCCTGTTCCTAAGACCGTGGCAGAAGCTTTGTCAAATCCTGAATGGACAGATGCAATGCAGGAAGTAATTGATGCCTTCCACAAAAATGGTACTTGGGAGTTGGTAGATCTTCCTGAGGGGAAGGAACCGGTGGGGTGCAAGTGGGTGTTCACAGTGAAACACAAAGCTGATGGAACTGTTGAAAGGTACAAGGCTAGACTGGTAGCAAGAGGCTTCACACAGGTATATGGAGTGGACTATGTAGAGACTTTTGCTCTAGTAGCGAAGATGAACTCCATCCGGATTCTCCTTTCCTTGGCAGCAAATCTTGACTGAGATCTTCACCAATTGGACATCAAGAATGCCTTCTTGAATGGTGACTTGGAAGCGGAAGTGTACATGATCCAACCCTCAGGGTTTTGTGCCAAAGGAAATGAACAAAAGGTGTGCAGGTTAAAAAAGTCCCTATATGGGTTGAAACAATCACCTCGTGCTTGGTTTAGTAAGTTCCATTTAATAGTCCAACAGATGGGATTCAAACAATGCCAGTCAGATCATACCCTGTATGTAAAAAGAGGTGAAGGTAAAATTGCAGCTCTTATTGTGTATGTGGATGACATTAGTGATCACAGGAGATTGGGAGGCTGAAATCTAGATACTAAAACAATTCTTAGCCACTAAATTTGAGGTGAAGGATCTAGGCCTCTTACGATACTTTCTTGGAATTGAAGTTGCCCGCTCTCACAAGGGCATCTTTATTTCCCAACGGAAGTATGTACTAGATCTACTAGAAGATACATGCAAGTTCGGGGTAAAACCATCTGATTCACCTATTGAACCTAATCACCATCTGGGAGACAATCAGGGAGAGTTTTTAAAAGATGTAAAGATGTTACAGAGACTCGTGGGGAGACTTCTGTATTTGTCTATGACCAGGCCTGGTATTGCCTATGTAGTGGGTGTCCTTAGTCAATTCTTGCACAACCTGAGGACAACTCACTTTGAGGCTGCAGAGAGGATCTTGAAATATCTCAAGAAGTTTCCTTGAGCTGGTTTGTTGTTCCAGAAACACAGTCACTTAAAAGTGGAAGTATATACTGATGGAGATCAGGCTGGAGCAGTCAATGACCGAAAGTCTACCAGTAGTTATTGTGCCTTTGTAGGAGGTTATTGTGCCTTTGTAGGAGGAAACTTTGTCCCATGGAGAAGCAAAAAACAAAGTGTGGTGGCTAGATCCAGTGCTGAAGCAGAGTATAGAGCGATGGCTCATGGGGTTGCAGAAATCATGTGGATAAGAAATTTGTTAGGTGAACTGGGTTTCGCAGTAAGCAATCCTACGTCACTCTACTGTGACAATAAAGCTGCCATCAATATTGCTGTTAATCCAGTTCTGCATGATAGGACGAAACACATTGAAGTGGACAAGCATTTTATCAGAGAGAAACTTGAAAGTGGAGAAATGCGCACACCATATGTCAGCTCGGAAGATCAACTTGCAGATATCTTCACCAAAGGTCTTCATCATGTGCGGCACAAAGATTTGTGTGACAAGTTGGGCATGATTGACATCTATGCTCCAACTTGAGGGGGAGTGTTAAAATAATGTTAAAATAACTTAGTTGCAGATGTTGGGGCCTGTTTGGCTAATTGAATTGTTTTTTTTTCGTTTTTTTATTTCTGTTATGTCTGCTATTGTACTTGGGGGCACAAGGGTCTTTTCCCTTATTATTTTTGTCGCCCTATATATAGTAAAATAAAGGCTGGTGCCGCCAGTACTGTTACATTGCAAACCTTCTCTCTTCTCTTCTCTTCTTTTCTTCTTCTCTTCTCTTCTCTCCTCTTCCTCTTATCTCTGGCCAACCACACTGTCAAGAGTATTAAACTTAGGGATGTTTTACCAATTTACCATCGGGTCCGGGGAATTATATGCAAACCTCGTCCCTTGTTTGGGACAAAAATATTTTCCCCATCCCCACCCATCCCCATTTAAGAGTGGGGGAACCCACCCAATTCGGAGTGGGGCGGGGCAGGCCCCCGCTCTTATGGGGAAAATTTCTAGGGAGTTGGGATACAAACAAATCGAATAGGATGCAAATCCAATCTAAAACATTGTAGATCTGATCGGATCTCATAAATATTGATTTGAATTCTAATTTGATCAAGATGTTGGAGATCCGAATCCGATCCAATCCGATTTAACTTTTTGTTTTATAAAAATTAATAAATTCTTAAAAGGAAAAGAAAATATAACTGTTTAAATAAAGACAAACAAAAAATACAAGTATTTTTTCTACTATTTTCATCAATATATATATACATGTTTTTTACATAAAAATAAATAGTATAAAAATTACAAAAATGTAATATAAATAACATATTTATAAATAAATTAATAACATATATACATATATATATAATATAAATAAATAAATAACATATATATCAGATTAGATCCTTTCGAATCGGATAGGGGGTAATCCGAATCCGATCTGATCCGAAAATCTGAAACAGGGATATCCGAATATTACAATATGGGATCAGACTGGATCGGATCATGATCCAATCCATTTGCACCCTTAAAAATTTATGTATGCTTCTTTCTTGTTATATTTGTTCCCTCATGAATTTATTATCTTTCAAGAAATAAATGGTACTCTGAACCAGTAGCAAATAAGCTAGAGAAAACTATGAGGAGTTTTCTATGAGAGCTGGGCGAGAGGAAAAAAAAGATCACTTAGTGAGTTGGGAAGTTGTGTCACTTGTGTGTGGAAGGAATGATTTAGGGGGGTTAGGAATTGGGAAGACAGATGAAAGAATATAGCTTTATTGGGAAAGTGGGGTGGATGCTGCCAATTGAGAAAGAAAAGTTGTGGCATAAAGTGCACCTAATGGTGACTACCATTTGCAGGCTCATAGCAAATTGATGTAATGGGATGCTGGCCTGTTCTCAAAGGGTCACTAGGGTTTCTCCTTGGGAAGCAATATTTAAAATCCTTCCATCTTTCCATTTTGGCTTAGGGTATGATGTTTGTGCTGGTAACTGTGAGGTTTTGGGAAGTTACATAGCTGGGGGATTCTCCTTCAAAGACTGTTTTCCCATTTGCTTTCAGTTGTCTTCTTTAAAGGGGGATACAATCTCTAAGTCTGGTTCTTTTTCAATCTGGGAATGGGTTTAGTTGGGACTTGGGTTTTAGAAGGGGTATTATGATTCTGAACTTCTTTTTGTCACTAATTTGTTGCAGTTGTTAGACTGTTTTTGGAACCTTCCAGCCTGGATAGTAGAACTTGGTCTTTTAACCCTTTAGGGTCCTCTTGTGCTTCCTTTTTCAGGGTGTTGAGCTCTCCTTCTCATTGCTACCTTTTGTTGTTAAGAAATTTGGTGTCGCCCTATTTGTCTGAAGTTCAGGGCCTTTTGCTGGAAAGATATACACCTTTGATAATCTCCATAAAAGGCCTTCTTGGTGTTTATCCTTGAACTGGTGTGTTCTTTTCAATCCATTTACTGATCTCTCTCTCTCTCTCTCTCTCTCTCTCTCTCTCTCTCTCTCCCTTTCTCTTTAAATAAGATCTCCAGCTCATTTGTTCCTGTTGTTTGGGAATGGTTCTTTTCTTTGTTTGGGTGCAGGTGGAATGTACCAACCCACACTGTTGGACTCTTTCCTCCCTCAGCTTTCAGGCGACTGAATAAAAGAGGAACAACAACGTGGAGAGTGACAAAGGAAACAATAGTTTGGACAATTTAGGAAGAAAGAAATGCAAGAATTTTCAAGGGAAAAGGGAGAACAAGAGAAACAATAATTAAGTTTGTTACAGTTAGTGCAGCACAGTAGATCAAAATGATGGACCTATTCTCACCATTTTCCACTGTTGACATTTTTAGGAAATGGAGAGAAGTGGAGGGATCTTCATGTAAGATAGAAATAATATCGAAATATTTGTTGAATGCTGGAAAAGGTTATATCAAATTAAACTTTGTTGGGATTAACGGGGGAAATCAAGGCTTTCAAGAGGGGGTGGGGGGAGTACTTAGGGATGAATTAGGTGTATAAGTACATTGTATTCAGAATTGATTGGAGAAGGGGATTCACTAAGAGCAGAAGCCATGGTTGCACTGTTTGGATTCCAGAGGGCAAAAGATAAAAATTTCAACAAGCTGATCAGAGGACTATCTGAAAGTGGTAGTAGGATGGCTATAGAATGGAAAGGAAACATTATGGGCCTACAGAAATGAAATGAAGTTCAAGTTTTAACTGTGGGAGGCAAGTGCAGGTTTGATTGGTGCATAGATCAGTCGACAACATGGCTTATACATTAGCAAAGCAAGGGGCACCTACAATCAATTATTCTGGGCAGTTTTATAATTTGAATAAAAAAGGGGGAAAGATGGGCCTGCAGAAATGAAATGAAGTTCAAGTTTTAACTGTGGGAGGCAAGTGCAGGTTTGATTGGTGCATAGATCAGTCGACAACATGATTTATACATTAGCAAAGCAAGGGGCACCTACAATCAATTATTCTGGGCAGTTTTATAATTTGAATAAAAAAGGGGGAAAGATAGTCATCTATGCTCTCAACTGGCTGTATGTTTCATTCTATTTTATGTTGATATTTAATGAATGATTGGATTTTTTGTTGCTTTAAAAAAGAAGTAAATGCTATTCATTTTTATGGTCCATTCTTATTTGATCTGGTGGACCATTTATTAATATTATCTTTTTCTTTTGTTGGAGAAAAACTATAGATATTGAGACTTGCTCGAGGGCTTGGAGATTTTCTACTTGTTGGCATTCACACAGATCAAACAGTCAGGTAACCCCTCCTGCAGGTTCTATATTATGAAACTATTTACATGAGTTTATGAAGAGAATGCAACTCAAGCAATTGTACATTATATTCATAATGCACAAATACACGTTAGGAGGGGCTATTAACAAATCCGGGCATCTGGTGAAGGCTTTTAATGTTGTTTGGGTTTGAAATCTGAGCCTAGATCATCAATCAATTCTTTAGATACAAAATTGATAACTGCAATTTGAAGAAAGACAAATTTCATTTGTTCAGTTGGGTGGTTCTTTTCAAAATTTTATTTTATTTTTCTCATTCAATCAGGTTTTTTTTTTTAAGGTACTGGACTATTTGATTGGTCCAAGAAAAATTATTCTGAGAAATTTGTGCTGGATAGAGTGGAGTTCTCACCATTGGTCTCTCTCGATATAAATCCTGTTAGTGTTGGGCTATTTATCTGCTGTTCTTGGGGATTGTGATATGGAGCTTTTTTGTTCTCAGAGGTGTTCTATGAACCATTGGCTGAGCTATTTTGGATTCCATAGTTGGCCAATTTTAGGTCTATTTGGGTCTCTCTTGAAAGATAACCAGATTTATTATTTTTTTTTTGAAAACTGTAAAATAAAGTGATTTCATTAATAAGATCAACTACAAAAAGCCCCTGTACAAAGAGAAATGAACAGAGGATTTACAAAAAAACCATCTCATCCCAATACAGCCTCAATCCCCCCAAACAAAAACAGAAAACTATCCATTCCTTACAAACAGAAAACTAAATTCAAAAAATACACTTGGATGTATGCCTTTAAACATCAGGTGTATTTCCAGCCATGAGTGGATCATCCCCAGAATTTTCCTTGGTATATCCTCTTTTGAGTTCTGAGTTCCTTCAAATATTCTGTTATTTCTTTTATTCCACACAGCCCACATAACAGCAGCGAGGATGATGCTCCATGTCACCTTTCCAGCCTTGCTAAGGCCTCCTGTCCACAAAGCTTCTATGAGTCCCTTTACATCCGCTGGGAAGCACAGTTTAGCCTCAAATAAATCCACCACTCTCAACCAAACCCAGTGGGTAAAATCACAGTGTAACAGCAAATGACTAGAGGGTTCTACATTCCCACTACATAGGGGACAGGCCAAGTCTGCCACTTCTACCTCTCTTTTGGCTAGGTTCTCCTTGGCTAGGATCTTGTCCAACACTGCTGACCAAACAGAAAAAGCTATCTTTGAAGGAACAACTTTAATCCATATTTTTTGATTAACCAGTTAGAGGAGTTAGATGCAAAGGAAGAGCAAGGCTGATTTGGGGAAAGGGATAAAGAGTTGAGGTGGGAGTTGAGGAAAAATCTGGAGGATCTGCTTTTTAAAGAAGAGATCAGTTGGAAGCAAAAATCCAGACAGATGGGTGAAGGAGGGAGACGGGAATGCAAAATTCTTCCATGCTATAGCTAGTGGTAGAAGAAAGAAGAATTCCATTTCTAAGTTGGAGATTGATGGTATAACTTTAACCCAACAAAACAATATTGCAGGGGCTTTTGTGAATCATTTCAAATCTTTTTTCAGGAGACCCTTAAATGAGAGATTAAGGATTGAAGGTTTCGATTGGTCCAGGCTCCCTGAAGAGCTGATTGAATGGTTGGAAAGAGAGTTTGAGGTGGAGGAAATAAGGGATGCCATTTTCTCTATGGATAGAGCTAAAGCCCCAAGACCTGATGGTTTCACGATGGATTTTTATCAAGACTGCTGGGAGATTATTAAGGATGGCATCCAGAATGTGTGCTCAGAATTCTTTGAAAGAGGGGTGATTATTCCTGGTCTGAACTCTACTTTCATTGCATTAGTCCCAAAAACGGAGGGAACTTGCCACCCTAAGGAGTTCAGACCAATCAGTTTGGTTAATAGTCTCTACAAAATCATTGCCAAGGTTCTCTTGTGTAGAATTAGAGAGGTTCTCCCCACAATCATTTCCCCTAACCAAGGTGCATTTGTGAAGAATAGACAAATTGTGGATCAAATATTAATAGCAAACGAGAGTGTGGAAGATTTCAAAAGAAATAGAAAGATAGAGTTGGTGTGTAAATTGGATTTAGAAAAGGCTTATGACTTGGTTGATTGGTCTGGTTGGAAGTGCTAGGGTCTTTTGGTTTTGGGCAAAGGTGGTGTAAGTGGATAAAAGGGTGCATTAGGACTTGCCACTATTCCATTTTGGTGAATGGTAGGGTGGTGGATCACTTTCCAGCTACTAGGGGTATTAGGCAAGGGGACCCCCTGTACCCCTTTGTTTTTACCCTAATTGCTGAAGTTTTGGGGATGATTATGGAGAGGGCAGATTCTAGGGGTCTGGTAAGTGGTTGGAAAGTTGGGAGAGATGGGGTTTAGATCACTCATTTACAGTTTACGGATGACACAATTTTGTTTTGCGGAGGGGATGAGATTAGGTGGGTTAGAAACTTAAAACGGGTGATTAATGTCTTTGAACATGTGACCAATTTCAAAGTCAACTTTGATAAGAGTTGTGTAATTGGTATTAATATGAGGACCGGAGAGGTGGAAGAAAGGGCCCAAATATTGGTTAATATGAGGACCGGAGTGGTGGAAGAAAGGGTCCAAATATTGGGATGCAAGATTGCACAGTGGCAATTGAAATATTTGGGACTTTCCTTAGGGGATAATCCTAGCAGAATGGACTTTTGGAATCCAGTGATTGAGAAATTCACAAAAAGGCTAGCTTCATGGAAGAAAAACTATCTATCTTTGGGTGGTAGGATAACGTTGATTAAATCAACCTTGGCGAACCTCCTGATATACTTTCTGTCTGTGTTTAAGATTCCTGAATTTTGAGGGAGTGTGTAGGGTGTTGGAGAAACTCATGAGAGATTTCCTATGGGAACCTGGGGAGGAGAAAAGGGATCGTAGAGTTAGGTGGGATCTGGTAAATAGAGATAAAAAAGATGGTGGTCTTGGCTTGGGTAACTTGAAGAAGAAGAACGAAGCCCTGTTGGGGAAATGGTTATGGAGACTGACAAATGAAAAGGATAATCTGTGGGCTAAAATAGTCTTTAAGTATTCATGGTCAAGAGGCAGACGGCTGGGACACGGGTGTTTCATCTAGAGCTACAAGAGCTTCCCCTTGGAAGTCTATTCATGCTATTCTTCCTCCTTCCTTTTATCAGGTATGACCTTTGCTTTTGTAATTCTGTAAGATTTTGGGAGCATATCTGGGTGGGTAACACACCTTTGAAAGAGCAGTTTCCTTCTTTGTTTTCTCTCTAAAGGTTTAAAAATGAGCCTATTGCTACTTTCCTAACCTTCTCTAATTCTGGCCCTGTTTGGAACCTAGGCTTACGGAGGCCTCTCAGAGACTCTGAATTGGATTCCATATCTAATTTGATTAAGATTCTGGAGGAGGTAGTTGTTGACCCCTCTAGATTGGATAGTAGGATTTGGGCTCCTACTCCTTTGGGTATTTTTTCATGCTCTTCTTTCTTTAAGGAATTAACCCATTCCCAGAGTATGTGCTTTATGCTGGGAAGCTATCCTAGGAAAGTGTAACACTTGTGACTTACTTCAAAAGAAAAGGCCAAGATGGTTTTTATCCCCGCACTGGTGTATCTTATGTAAGAGGAATGGTGAGAGTTGTTATAACTTATTTTTTTCCTGTCCTTTTGTTTCAGAAATCTGGTGTTGGTTTTTCTCTCTTTTTGATTGTAGGTGGCCCACTCCTCCAAGTGTACAAAGCTTGTTTAACTCTGCTCTAGTGAGGGGTTTAAAAAAGAGAGGTAAGATCTTGTGGAGATGTGTAAGAGCAGCTATATGCTGGACAGTGTGGGAGGAAAGAAATCAACAAACTTTCTAGCAAAAAGAAAAGAACAAAGAAGCCATCATTGATTTAATCTACATTAGGGTGGTTCATTGGGTCAAGTCTAAGAAGCTTTTTGAAGGCTTTTCAGCAGGAGATATCATTAGAAATTGGAAAGAAGTTGCCTGGTCTGCTTGTTTGATCAATGCCCCTGTTTCAACTTGGTCTCTTCCAACTATGGGGTTCACTAAATTGAATTTTGATGGCAGCAGCAAAGGGAACCCAGGTCCTTCAGGTATAAGAGTGTTTAGGGATGAAGAAGGTCGAATTATGGCCATGTTTTCAGGGCTTATAGGTTGGGGGGATTCTCTGAGAGCTGAAATTTCAGCAGTATTAGAAGGAATAAAAAGAGCCAAACAGCTGAATATTTGGAAGCTGCTGGTGGAGGGTGATTCTAAACTGGCTATTATCTGGCTGCAGAAGGAAGAGGCTAGTTTATGGAAGTTCTCGAATGAAAAAAAGAAAATTTACCAGCTCACTCATGACCGGAAAATTCAGTTTCAGTGGTCCAAGAGGAGTGCCAATTCTTTTGCAGATTATCTAGCTAAACAAGGGGTGGGAAGAACTAGTTTCTTAGGGTGGGGTAAGAGATTTTACCCCCCTTCTTGTTGTATCTTTTGTCTCCTTTTGTTAATAAAAGTTTCTGTTATTGATAAAAAAAGAGATGTCTTCCTCATCTGAAACAACTTTAAAGAAAGAGTTCACAGAGAATACCCCTGATTTCTCAAAACTCCACACTCTTTTATCTTCCCCTATTCCTGGTATGTTTGAGTCATACAGCAGCTGGAGTCATCTGATTAGGGAAGAACCTCCCAATCATTTAAGTTTCTCCTGAACTGGGGGTTCCAAGTGCATTGCCCATTGTCTTTCCAAACAGTCAGCAATTGTTGTATTTTTGTTTGTGGAAATTGCAAACAGATCCAGAAATTCATTCATTAAGGGTCCTCCTTTACACCAGCCATCCTTCCAAAATTGGACCCTTTACCATTTCCCACTTTGTATTTAATGCCCTTCAGAAACTGGGGCTGTATTTTTTGAATTGCCTTCCAGTTTGAGCAACTGTATGGAGAAGCTATTTCCTCTGTTTCTCAACCCCTGCTACTCGTCCCAGGAATCAAAATGCCTTCTCCACAAACATTCTGTCTGTTCATTTAACCTCCATAGCCATTTACCAAGCAGAGCTTTGTTTACCTCTCTTACTGATCTAATCCCTAGGCCCCTATTTGCCTTGGAACAGAAAATTTTCTTCCAATTCACCAAGTGGCATTTTGATTCCTCCCTCTAACCCCTCCACAACAAATCTCTCGGGAATAAAGATAGGTAAAAGACAGGGAGGGAAGGCAACATACTTTTAATGAAGGTTACGTTGCCACCATTTGATAGATATTTTGTCTTCCAAGAGGCTAGTTTCCTGTCCACCTCCAAAATTGGTTCCAATATAGTTTTGGATTTACAACTTTCTCCCAAAGGCATGCCCAAGTATCTAGCGAGAAGCTTGCCAACCTTGCATCCCCACAACCATTAATTCAGTTTTCAAGATGTTGACATGTAATCCTGACACCACCTCTTACCATCTTAAAATGGCATTCACATTCCAGAGCTGTTCCCAAGAAGCATCACAGAAAAATAAAGTGTCTTCTGCAAATTAAAGGTGAGCTGTCTCCACCTCCCCACTGCCTACTTTAAAACCTTCCAACAGACATCCCGACCGGGCTCTTTCTACCATTCTGAACAAGGCTTCTGTCACACAGATGAACAAGAGGGGAGAGAGAGAGGGTCCCCTTGTCTCAGACCCCTAGAACTTCTAAACATTCCATAAGCACTGCTGTTTATCATAACTGAGAAGAAGATATGCACACTTTTATCCAATTTCTCCATTTTTTTCCGAAATTAAACATTTTCAGCATATAGTCTAGAAAGTTCCACTTCACGTGATCATATGCCTTCTCCATATCCACCTTGCACAGCAGACCCGCTCTTTCACTTTTCTTCCTTGAATCTATTAACTCATTTGCAATAAGAATCCCATCCACTAGCAGCTGGTACCCTATAAATGCCCCATGAGATTCTGCAATCAGATTTGACATCACCTTAACCATTTTATTAGCTTACACTTTAGTCAATACCTTGTAGATGCTACTAATTAGGCTAATTGGTCTAAAATCAGTCAACTTCACTACCCCCTTCTTTTTTGGAACTAAGGTGATGATTGTGTGCTTTAGGCTTCTTTCTAGAGTATCCCTTTCATGAAATTCTTTTGAAACATTCATCACATCCATCTTCACAATTTCCCAACATTTCTTGTAAAATAACATTGTGAATCCATCTGGACCCGTTGTCTCATCACTCTCAAATCCTTTTCTCACTTCCTACACCTCTTCGTCCATAAACAGCTTTTCCAGATCACTAGATTGCTCGGTTGAAAGGGATTCCAACTGTAGACCTTCTAACAGAGGTCTATGCTTCCAATTTTCTTTGTACAGATTTTGTAGAATTTCACTGTGCGGGCTTTAATCTGTCTTTCCTTCTCTATATCTACTCCTTGCACTTCCAGTTTTTTATTGTGTTCTCTCCTTCTTGCACTAGCCATTTTATGGAAGAACTTTGTGTTGCTAACCCCCTTTTGCAGCCATAAACATCTTGACCTCTGCCTCCACTTAATTTCCTCTTTATATGCTAGTTTGTCATACTCCCTTTTTGCCATGTCCCTTCTTACTCTTTTCTCTCTGCAAATATTTCTACTTTCCTCTTTCCTATCAATTTCAGCAATTACCTCCAAAAAATTCTTCTTTTTATTCTCACTTTCTTGTAATACCTCTCTGCTCCACTCTTTAATATTCTGTTTTAACCCCTTTAATTTTTTTGCTGAAAATGTGGCTTGTTGTGTCTTCAAAGTAACAACCAGCCCACCACTCAGCTACCAAATCTAGGAATCCTGGTTCCTCAAACCACGAATGCTCAAATCTGAATGGTGAGTGTCCTCTTATTACCACCACAGTCCAACATTACCGGTGCATGATCTGAAACAGGTCTTGGAAGTGCCTCCAAGGTCAGATTTGGGAAGAAATCCTCCGACTCTGTTGACCCCAACAAAGGTAAGTCTATCAGCTCCCATCTCTTCATGAATTCTGCAAAACCCCTCATTCCCCTCCGTCCCTTCTTCTCATAAGAAAACCTGATTGTATTAAAATCCCCACCTATAACCCAAGGATGACTCCATTTTCCCCTTGTCTCGTCCAATTCTTCCCAAAACAAATGTCTCATACCCTCCTCATTTGGACCATAAACCACAGTCAAGACCCATTCCCAATCTCTGTCCTATGACTGGAGAAGCAAAGAGATCGAGAACTGCCCTACAATTTTATCCTTCACTAATGCCATCTTAGTGTCCCACACCGCCAAGATCACCCCCCCGAAGATCTTTGAGCTGGTAAGGTCACCCAATCACAAATTCGTTCCCCCCATATGCTTCTCACCACTGCCTGATTCATTTTTTCCATATTCGTTTTCTACAGACACAAAGCATTTGGATTTCCATTTCTTTAGAAAAGCATTTGCAACCACCCCCCTACGGCCTGAATACAACCCCCTTGTATTCCACGATACTAACTTGAGCGACTCCATCTGTACACCAAAACCTATAACTTCTATTTACAGTTAACCCTCTCAACAACCTTCCACCTTTTTCGCCGCTCCTTTCCTGATTTCTGACCTCTACTTGCACTTCCAACTCTCTCTATTTTGATCCCAAGGCAATCTAAAGAGTTTCTTTGTTCTTCTCCCTCTAAAACTCTTTCAATTTCTTCTAGGTACTTCTTTTGTCACTCTTTGAGTCCCTTCATTGACACCCCTAGAAAATATCCTATGCCTAGGAGTTTTGAAAAAACCCAACTTGAGACTTCCACTCCCTCTTCTAACGTTGGTTGATGTACCCTCTGCTCGTTGTTTATCCATTCTTCCCTCCCCTCCACCATGACAATTGCAAGTGGTTGTACTACCTCTTGTTTCACCTTTTGTCAGTAACTTCTTTTCTCGTGTCCCTTGTTTCGCCTTGCACTCCTTCTTTTCTATTTCCCATCCGGTCTTCCCTCATTTCCTTTTTTCGAGAGCCACCTTTACTAGACCCCAGTCTAACCAATCCAGACCGTTGACTGGTTCTCCCACAGCTGACCCACTTCCTGGTCCTCCATGCTACCTCCTCACTAGAGTTTGCAGGTGGGCTCGGTCTCCCAACATCTCTTCCCTTTCTCATGTCAGAAGATTTGTGTGGGGCCAACTCTGTGCCCATTGGGGTTTTTCCACTACTATTAAAAAATTCGGGTGGGAACATGAATGACCTAAATCACCTTCTTCCCTCGTGCCTTCTTGATCTGCTCCTCCCTCTTCAATGGCCTAGATCACCCCATCAATCTTCTAGTTGTGGAGACTCTGTAACTTGATGTATTTTATTAGTATAGTCCCTATTGTATATTACTTATACATTATATTCTTCTTTTCTCTTTCAGCTCTATATGGGCATTCTTGTAATTGTGTACATCTTTTAATATATAAGAGACTCTTTGAGGTGGGGATTGATCATTCTTGACACCTCTAAGATTATTCTTGTTCTTTTCTCTATTAAGCCAAGCGTGTTGACATTGTATTGAAGCAGGTTGCTTTCTGATCTATTTTCTCTCTCTCTTGAACCTCACTAGAAGCCAAGAGTGTTCGGTTTGAGGCCAAACTTCAGATCTGGTGTCGCCTAGACTTGATCTATTCTCCCTACAAACAACATCTGGTTTGGTGAAGTTTTCGAAGGAGTTCTGATCTTCTTCTTGGGGCAGCAACACTGTACAGTTTCCTTTTTTGGAATGCAACGACTTTGGACTTCAGATCTGGTGTTGCCTATCTATTCTATCTACAAACATCTAATTAGGTGACGTTTTCGAAGGAGTTCTGATATTCTTCTTGGGGTGGCAACACTGTACAGTTTCCTTTTTGGGCTACAACATCTTTGGACTTCAGGCCTTCTACATCAGCTTGCGACTTGGGCTTTTCTCTCTAGATTGAAGGATTCTCTCAAGCTCTTCTTAACTCAACACTCAGTTTCTGGTTTGGAGATTTCTAAGGACTATTTCGATCAACACAAGATACCTCCTTGTTCTTAGAAAAGACACTTGATGTGTTGGTAAATCACAGTTTTCTCTCAATCGGCTGACTCGATCAACCTATAACCCTAGATCTGGTGTCGTCCTAGGGTTTTCTTGCTTCCTATTTGTTTGATTCAAACTTCTGATTCATATTTAAAAGAACTAGAAGTTCAGGATTGTTATCAGTCTTGAACCCTAATGAATCTCAGGATCGAAGATAAGCAGAAAGAAAGAGGAGAGAAGAGAAAGAGGGAGAAGAAGCAGTAGAACACAAGGGTTGAAAGGAGGAGCAGAAGCTTCATGTTCTGTCGCTGCCACTTTAATTAATATTTATAGGTTATGCTCATTACATGGAAAGGACAGATCTGCCCTTAGTCTTTACATAACAAATAGAGTAAAACAAAGACTGAAATAAATAACAACTGAAACAACTAAATGACCAATAGCTAACCCTAGGCAGACTAGAATATCTTCTACCGCACGAACACAGTGGGACCGTAGTTGTGGGGCCCACTTCAGTGTTCTCTACACTCCCCCTCAAGTTGGGAATAAATGTTTATCATTCCCAACATGGATAGATCTGCCTGTAGCTTTTTCCGTGATACAGCTTTAGTGAGGATATTTGCCAGTTGCATATTGGAGGTGATGTATGGGAGACATACTTCTTGTGATGAGACCCTCTCTCATACAAAGTGTCGATCAACTTCAATATGTTTAGTCCTGTCATGCTGTACTGGGTTGTGTGCTATATTAATAGCCGCTTGATTATCACAATACAACATCAGGGGCTTCTCATACTCAACACCCAACTCCTAGAAGGTGTGTGGTTCTAGGAGAATGCATGTACTGACTGATAACACTAACGACATAACTGATGTCTGGTCGGGTAAGGCATAGATATAGGAGCTTTCCCACTAACCGTTGGAACATAACTTTGTCTTCAAGCAGCTCTCCACTCTCTGCATTAATCCTGTGGTTCTGTTCAATAGGTGTATCTGCAGGTTTGACACCTAGCTTTCCAGTTTCAGCCAAGAGATCTAACACATATTTCCTCTGAGAGACAAAGATCCCCTGCTTAGATCTAGCAACCTCAATACCCAAAAAATACCGTAGTGTACCCAGATCTTTCACCTCAAACTCTTGATGAAGAAGCTGTTTGAGGGACTCAATCTCATGGTTGTCGTTTCCTGTGACCACAATATCATCAACATAAACTGCAAGTAGTGTCAGTGACGACTCCACCCTCTTGATGAATAATGTATGATCTGACTGGGCCTGTACATAACCGAACTTCCCAAGGGCTAGTCTGAATCTGTCGAACCAAGCTCTAGGTGACTACTTCAAACCATACAAAGCCTTATTGAGCCAACAAACTTTCTTACTTGCCTCTGTATCATAGAATCCAGGAGGCAACTGCATGTAGACCTCTTCCTGCAAGTCCCCGTTCAGGAAAGCATTCTTAACATCCATATGGTACAAAGGCCAAGTGTAGCTTGCTGCAAGAGATAATAGAACCGGAATGGTGGTCATCTTGGCTACCGGTTTAAATGTCTCCAAGTAATCTATACCATAAGTTTGAGTGAACCCCTTTGCAACTGGCCGAGCTTTGTACCTCTCAATGGAACCATCCGCATTATGTTTCATAGTAAATACCCACCTGCATCCAACTGGTTTCTTTCCTTTGGGCAAGTCAACTAGCTCCCAGGTATTATTTTTCAACAAGGCATCCATTTCAACTTGCATTGCACCTCTCCACTCCGGGACTGATAGGGCTTCTTGCACTGTTCTCGGAATAGGGACATCAGCAACAGAGGTGAGATAGGACCTGTAGGAGGGAGATAGGCGATCATAGGACAAAAACTAGGAGATGCAGTGGGTTGTAGATGTGGTGCAATGTCGTTTTCCTTTACGGAGGGCAATGGGAAGGTCAAGGTCATCTGCAGAGGGTGAGGTAGCAACAATGGAAGGAGTTTCTGTGGGCCCTGGGGCTGTAATATCTGGACTTGGAGCCGCAGAAGAGATTGTAGCTGGCTGGGACTGCTGATGACCAGGATCAATCTACTTGCATCGCCTATGGTAGACTCTCAACTCCCGATCCCTTTGACCACCCTCGCTACTACAACCCTCATCATCAACTGGAATAGGTAAGGGAACAACCCCAAAGGTATTAACCCTGTCCTCACTGCACTCCTCCTCCCCCTGAAGAAAAAGACCCAAATCTCCCTGCTCACTACGCTCCCCCTGAGGAGAGACCCGAGAATAGTAGGGTGTCTCCTCAAAGAAAGTGACATCCATGGATACAAACTTCTTCCCTGAGACAGGATCATAACAACAATAACCCTTTTGAGTTTGTGCATAACCAAGAAAGATGCATTTGGAGGCCTTGGGTTGAAACTTGGAGTGATTGGGACCAAGAAGCTGAACAAAACAGGTACAACCAAATGTCTTGAGGGGAATAGTGAACAACTCCTCATTGGGGTATAGAAGGGAAAAAGGAGGTTTCATATCAAGAACCCGAGAAGGAATCCGATTAATAAAATATACCGCCGTAAGGATAGCATCACCCCAGAAGCGAATAGGAACATTGGAGGTAAACATAATACTTCTAGCCACCTCCAAGATGTGCCTATTCTTCCTCTCTGCAACCTCATTCTGTTGAGGTGTATGAGGACACGTGCTCTGGTGGATAACCCCATGATTAAGAAGGTACGATGCCAATGGCTTAGCAAAGTATTCCTTTGCATTATCAGATCTAAGTACTTTTATCCTGGCATCAAATTGTGTTAGGATCATTTGGTGGAAGTTTTGGGTCAGGACAGGCACCTCATCTCGTGATCGCATAAGATAAACCCATGAAAAACGGGTGTGGTCATCAACAAATAGCAAAAAATACTTGTACCCCCCCATAGAAGGAATGTGATATGGCCCCCAAACATCAGTATGCACAATATCAAAAGAACTATTACTCCTTTTATTACTCAATGAATAAGAGTTTCTACAATGTTTAGCAAACTCACAACTTTCACACTTCAACTGAGATAACTCAACAGACTCAAACAAAGTAGGAAACGAACTCTTTAAGGATCGAAAAGATAAATGACCCAATCGGTTATGCCACAACATAACCGGACTCACAACTTGAGAAACAAGTAACTTCTTATCCACTGACTCTTCCTGACGAGAACTCTCCCCGAGCAGATAGATCCCATTCGTCTCACAGCCAGTCCCAATCACCTTCTTCGTCTCCATGTCCTGAAAAACACATCGGTCAGGAAAGAAAGTTACTGAGCGGTTCAAATGTTTGGTAATGCTACTGACGGAAAGGAGGTTAGTATCTAGTTTAGGAACATGCAAGACAGAGGACAAGGATATAGTATCTGACAGTTTGATGTCACCTTTGCCAGAAATAGGGACAAGAGAGCCATCAGCTATAGATACTTTATCCCTACCAGAAGATAAGTGATAAGTAGTAAACAGAGAGGGCAAGCTGGTCATATGGTCAGATGCACCTGAATCTATTACCCAACACGGTTCAGTAGTACCTGGAGCGGAGGCATAGTAGGCTGAGGCTCGAGTGCCTGAGTGTGCAAAGGCCGATGTAGCTGGAGCTGATGATGACTGCGGTAACTAAGCTGAACTGCCAACTTCCTTCTCCAATTGTATTAGAGTTGCCTGAACTGCAGCTAAGGTCTCTAATGGTGTGCCTCTCGTGCCAGATGAGGATGCTGAATCAGTAGTCGTAGCCACATGAGCATTACTCCTTTTATTTCTCAACTTTGCCGGGACCAAATGTGGATGCAGCTTCCAACATGTTTCTTTTGTGTGTTTAGGTTTCTTGCAATGCTCACACACCACATCCCTTTTATCTTCCTTCTTTCTGTCCCTCTCTGAATCACCCTCTGTTTTGGGTTTGACAGCTACCAAGGCAGGTGTAAGCGGCTGAGGTTGCATCATGACTTTCCTCCTGGTCTCTTCACTGTGCACTAAGGAGTATGCCTGAGAGAGGGTCACACTATCTCTGGTCAAGATCTGCTGCCTCACAATATCATATTCTGAATTCAGTCCTGCCAGGAACTCAAACACTCTGTTTGTCTCGATGTGCTTTCTATGTATCTGAGCATCTTTGGGACTCTCCCACTCAAGATCCTCTAAGTGATCAATCTCATGCCACAGGGACTTCAAGGTAGAGAAGTAGACCGACACCGGTTTCTCTCCTTGTTTAAGGGAATTCACCTCACATTTCAACTCATATGCTCTGGCAACATTAAGGGGTTGGGAGTAAGTCTCTTTCATCACATTCCATATCTCCTTGGTTGTCTTTGCTCATAAGTAATTTCGGTTGATATGGGGCTGCATAGAATTACAGAGCCATGTCATAACCAAGTAGTTTTCTTGGACCCACTTGTTATACATAGGGTCTCCCTTGGAAGGTTCTGCCACATCTCCCAAGAGATACCCTACTTTGCCCCTTCCCCCATTATCCATCATGGTTGATTGGGCCCATTCCAAATAGTTTGATCCATCAAACTTTACGGTTGTAATCTGAAAAGTTGTCTCAGAACGACCACCATAACTGCTTTTCCCAAAACTGCCTTCTGCCTGATTCTTAAGCTCCATTTCGGTCAAGAAACAGAATTCTCAAAATTATGGTTACTACAGTCAAAACCAGCACTAGGATTCCCAACCACAGTCACAAAACCAGTATAGAACCAATCTGTACTCCCGGTAGATGTGCATGAAACATGTATAAGACTGATCTGAAATCAATAACCACACACAATAGCAACTGTCCGAACTGTTTTCACCCCTTTAGAAGTGTTCAAAACCCCAAAAGAAAACTGAAAAACAGTTTGAAGAGCAATCTAATATGCTGAAGCCAATTTGAGGTTATAATCAGTCCTAAGAGCCGTACGGATAAGGTTTGTATTAGGGTTAATTTGAAACCCTAAAACTGATCAATGTTGAGAAGAACTATTAGGTGTTCCCAACATTTAAGCTATTTCATGCTATGGTATGGGCTCGGTTTCAATCACAAATGCGTATTCTCTGTTTGGATTCAGGGGGAGAATACACAGATGGAGATTTTTTATCCTATGTGAAGAATCATGGAATGCAGTGCAACGAAACGAAATTATCCAGATACTCCTCTGCAAAATGGTGTGGCCAAGCGCAATAATGGACATATCCTTAGTGTTGTGAGGACATTATTGTAGGAGTCCCATACTCCACCTTCTTTTTGGGTAGAGGCAGCCAGTACAACTATGCTTTTTATCAACTATATTCCTTCCTCTGTTCTTGGTAATACGTTTCCCTTTTAGAAGTTGTTTGGTCGTTCTCTAGATTTATCTATGCTTCATGTTTTTGGATGTGTGTGCTTTGTTCATCTTCCCTCTCGTGAACGTTCTAAATTGTCTGCACAATTTGTCATGTGTGCCTTTGTGGGTTACAGTCTGACCACAAAGGATTTCTTTGTTATGATCCCTTTATTCGTTGCATTCGTATATCACGTAATGTTGTTTTCTTTGAGCACAATTCCTTTTTTGCTAGAATTGCTAGACTGTTTGCACCGTATGTTTTTGTTTTTCCAAACTTTGATTCATAGGATGCTCCACCTCTTTCTGCTGAGAAGGACCTTCTCGTCTTCTCTCGCAAGCGGTTACGTTCTCCAGCCCCTATGCCTGTGACTCTCCTTCCTCTTGGTTCAGATCATCATCTTACCACTGCTCCTGTAAGTAATACCATAGCTCTTTGTCTGTTGTCTTGTCCTCTACAGATATTCCTCGCTCCTACTAGGAAGCTAATAGTAGCCCTCATTGAAAGGAAGCCATGGATGTAGAGGTTCATGCTTTACATGAGAATGACACTTGGGACCTTGTGCCTGTTCCTCCAAATGCATCCATTGTTGGGAGTCGTTGGGTTTACAACATTAAGCCGAAATTTGATGGATCTCTTGATTGATACAAGGCACGTTTAGTTGCCCAGGGATATAGTCAAGAGTATGGTATGGACTGTGAAGAAACCATCTTTGGATACCATCAATGCTTTTAATGGTACTATGCCACAATTTGTTTGAGTATCTGGGGAATCTCCACAACCATTTCCCAAGTAAAGAAGAGTTTCTACTTGTCAATCTACCTACTACTAATTTGTCTTCCCTCCTATGCATACATACCAGCCTCTAGTTTATCAAGTGTTCTCTTGGCATCACCTGAATCCCACAAGAAATCCCTCATTGTTTTCTTTGGTCTTCTAGCAATAAGTGCAGGTACTCTAAAACATGGCGTATTATATAGGTAAATTTTTTAGGGTTCATTTTACTAACATGATTCCTCCCCCCAAAGTGTTGTAATTCTTATTCTAGGCTTCTAATCTATTGGAGACCTTTTCAACATCAGGATTCCAAAACCTGGCTAGTTTGGTATTACCACCCAAGGGAAGTGCTAAATATTTGATTGGCCATTCAAAGACCAAACATCCCAATGCCTTCGCATTATGTCCATACCCTATCATCCTCCATATTGATTCATACTATACAATTTTTACTGAAATTTCCATTCAGGTTTGGAAATCTGAGTCCTTCTGGAAAGGAGGGGTGATGAGGGATGAAGGAGGAGTAATATTGAGCTTGTTTTGAGCGCTGCTTGGGGTAGGGGACTCAACAACAGCTGAATTGAAGGCAGTGGTTTTCAGAGTACAAAAAGCTGTAGAGATAGGGGTAAGGAAGTTGATAATTGAAGGAGACTCAAAAGTAATCATAAGCTGGCTGAAATAAAATGAAAAGATTCCATGGTGCTTCTGAAATAGAATCAAAAGGTTTAGGAGACTCTCAAGGGATGTGCAGTTGGTATTTCAGTGGACCTGGGCTAACAGTCTAGCAGATCACTTAGCAAAGCAATGGGTAAACAGAAAGAAGTGTTTTTGGGCTCATTTGTAAAGTTAATAAAAGATATTTTTTTCTGTTTTTATTTTTAAGTTTCACTTGGGGGGGGGGGAGGTAGCTGAGCGTACCTAAAAGTTGTAATTTTCCTCTCCTAATTAATCATTTATTTTTCTATCGCTGATAAAAAAATAAGTATTACAGGGCATATTGGGCATCAATTAGGCATGGTGCTTATAGGCATTCAGACATTTCTCCTCTCCAGCCATCCTAATTCCTTGTTATATTTGAAGCTGTGCTACTAGGCAGTCCCGAACTCAAGTGTTTTTGGCCATTTTTTCTTCATTTCCCTCTAGTCCATTGATGGGAAGTTTGCATTTTCCCATTTGTATGTATTATATGATTGTAAAGTGTTATGCTCAGTTTTTTTGAGAAAATTAATATTTCTTCATTTATGTGCAATGTTTCTTGCAGTGCTAATAGAGGGACACATCGCCCTATAATGAATCTTCATGAGAGAAGCTTGAGCGTTCTAGCTTGCCAATATGTAGATGAGGTTATAATCGGTGCACCTTGGGAGGTGTTAAAAGACATGGTGAGTTTTTCTGCCACATAAAATTCTTAGAGTGTATGTGCTTAATCATTCTTTTATTTGTCGAAAAAGATATTGATATTACTTCCTTACTTTCAATTCTTTTTGGATAAACAAAATATGAACATTTGTTTACCATACAAAAGTCCACTTATGTATCTTCATGACACATGCAAAATTGAGCTATGCTAATGTGGTAGCTATAGTTCTAGGAATTGTTAAAATATAGGAAAAGAATAATTGCACATTTAAAGCTGAAAAACATAGCAAAGAATAATGTATTATCAAATAAGAGAAAATTAAGAGACTTAAATGGGAACCTTTCTCTTCATTATGTATGTCATTTACTTGCCATCTTGACTTCCTTTTTTTTTGTTGTTATATGTTTTGATTAGATTGAGAACCCTCTTTTGTAGTGATGTCTTTTTTTCTCTCTTTTGAATTACAAGGACTTAGAAAGTGAATCATTTCAAATAGTAATTGAATTATCCAATCATTGAATCCCCATTTTGTTCTTTTAGGAAAAGATTTTAAAAATTTGATGATTTTAACAAAATATCACAAAGTTTTGAAGAGCCAGCCTTGTCTTGGAGATAAGAGCTGAAAACTTCATGGGGCAACCAATGCAAGTTGAGCAATCGGGAGATTTTCAGATCGTATTGGCTGTCTGAACCAGGGGTGACTATCCTAAGCTGTTATGAAAGAAATGCTGATCTGTTTTGGTTCCCGAGGCTCAGGAGGCTACTTCTTGACAGGGAACTTGAAGTGTATGGCACTTTGGTGAAAGTTGGAAAGTGTGAAGGTCTCAACCCAATCAAGGGATGAGTTATGGTGGAAGGAATGCTCTAATGGAAAGTTCTCTGTTAAATCTTGCTATCAGCACTTTGCAGGAGTTAATGGATCTCTAAGCAAATTGAAGGGGTGTGGGGTAACCCAATTCCTCCCAGGGTGGAAGCTTTCTCTTGGCTGGTTGGACTGTGTCTTGACAGTGGATATCTTGAAGAGCAGACTATTCAGTATGACCAGCATGTATTACCTGTGTAAAGAAGAAGAGGAGTCAGTCAGCCATCTCTTCATTTCTCGTGGGTGTTTTTGGAAACTCCTTTTTTTTAAGAATAAGCTAAAAAAGTTCATTAAAATAAAAAGAGAATACAGAAGGGAGGTGATAAGGTATCACCTGAGAGAAGAGAAGACTAATTGAAACACAGCTTTAATGACATCAACAACAAACTGCAAAAAAACCCTATCAAAAGAAACAATAAAAAAATGCTTTTGGAAACTTTATTTTTTTAAGAATAAGCTAAAAAATTTCATTAAAATAAAAAGAGAATACAAACGAAGGTGATAAGATACCCGAGAGAAAAGAAGACTAACTAAAACACAACTTTCATGACAAGTAGGGGTGTCAATGGTATCTGAAAATCCGATTTCGAATTCGAGATTCGATGTAATTGAATCGAATTTGGATGATTCGAATAGTAAAAATGGTCGAATTTGAATATTCATTTCCTACCGATTAATTAATCGAATTGAATTTGAATGTAAGTTGATTTGATTTGATAAATATTCGAATTTGATTATATTATACATATAAATATAATATTATATAATATATTTTTATCATATCCCCTTGTAATGCTTTCTGACATTTAATTACATATCTCTTACAAAATACAAAAACACTTGATTATCATCTGAGTGACAAGACCACTCAGTTCTACTTTTCCATTTACCAATAGCGGTGAGTGGGTAATCCCTCACTACTGTTCATCTCATCTTCCCCATCTCTGCTACTCCATCTCATATGCCCTAGTTCTCCCCCATTCCCCTCCGTCTCTCTATGGTATGAAGGTGTTCACATGAGAGATGCGGACTTTAGTAGCTAGAGGCGTTGTTGCAGAAAAATCAGCTGAAGGTTTGGGGTTTTCAAGTTCTCTATCGCATCTTCCCAATGTTCTTCTCTTTGTTTTTCTATTGATGAATGGCCCCTCTTTCTATCTCTTGCTCTCCCTTTATTCTCCCTCTGTTCTTTCTCTCTCTTGCTTTCACTATGTTCTCTTTATTCATGTTATTGGTAGTAAAGGGATTTGTTATTGTGACTAGAGACATAGTTGCTTGCTTTAGATTTTCTAGGTGTTTTGCTTTCTTTTTTTTTCATTTATTGTTCTTTGTTTTGCTTTAGTTTTTTTAGGTGTTTTGTTTTCTTTCTTTTTTCGTTTGTTGTTCTTCGTTTGGTAACTTTTCACATCCGCCGAATATTTAATCGAACTCGAATCATCACTTTTGTAGAGAGACTGGGCCGAATGGGCTCTAGCCCATTAGTGTCTTTCTTATTAGTTCTTTCATGTTATGTTTTCTTATTGGGCCTTTAGTTATTTTTATGTTTTTCTAAGTTTAGTGCTGATGTGGACGCCTACTTAAGGGCTTCCTTGTAATTTATGTAACTTAAAGTATGTTTTATAAAAGATAAGAGTAGGGGAAAGAAGAGATATTTGAATTCCTCCTTTCTTTCTCTTTTCTTCTCCAATCTTCCTCCTTCTTGCTGTCTCCTTTGATTTCTTTTACTTTATTCTGAAATATTCTATTGATTTTATTAGTTTTGAATCACATCTTGGTATCGGAGCAGGTTTCTCTGCCCTTTCCTTTTTTTTTCCCCATACATTTTTTTTTTCTAATCAAAAGGTGTATGGAGAGATAAATTGTTGATTATTCAGAGATCTTGTTTGCCTAGTTGGTAGAGGGTTTGGAGAGTCAGAATCTGGTCGAAGATTGCCAAGAAAGTGGGACTGCAATTTTTTTCCCAAAACCCTAGCCGATTAGAGAATTTCCAGTTACGGGTTGAAGAGGTTGTTTGGGTGTGGCGCTCAAGGCTTGGAGGGTTCCTTTTTATCTCCACAAGTGGGCAGCTGTAGTTGGAAGTCGTTTGATAGCTTTGGTTTGAGCGACTACCTCTTCTCTCTTTCTCCCTGGAGGCCGGGTATAGTGAAACCCGAGTTTTGGGGCTTTTGAGTGCTTGGCTGACCTTAGTTAGGTCTATAAAGGTTAAAAACATTGTTTTTTTATTTTTATTTGATTGATGGGGCAATCTGGAAGTGAGGTGAAGCAAATCCTAGTGTTGGGGTTGGTCCCGTAGATTCCTTTTTTTACAGGAGTGACTACACTTAAACTTGATGGAACAAATTACCTTGCGTGGGCACAATCCATTAAGATCCATGTCTGTAGTAGAGGTAAACTAGGGTTTCTAACGGGTAGTAAGGCGATGCCGGGTGAGTCGGACCCTACATATGAGAAATGGATGCAGGATAACTACACAGTTATTGGGTGGTTGGTAAATTCTATGCAGACCCATATAAGTCAACACTATCTGTGGATGACTTCAGCCAAGGAGATTTGGGATAGTGTGACAGAGACATATTCTCATAAATTAAATGTTGCAAGGGCCTACAAATTAAAGAGTGATGTGAAGAATTGAAGACAGGGGGAGAAGAGTGTGGCTGTCTATTATTCGATGTTGAAGTCACTATGGGAGGAGTTGGATGTTATGGAAACATTTGCATGGGAAAACACCAAAGATGCTGAAATTTTCAAGAAATTTGTGGAAAGAAACATGGTGTTTGAGTTCCTTACAGGACTCAATCCTGAATTTGATATTACAAGGTAGAATATCTTGGCCAATGTTGATGTGTCACTTGCACAGGCATACTCTATGGGGAGTAGTGAAGAGTGCATGCGACAAGTATAGCTATAGACCCCACCTCCTCCAGAACATTTTGCACATGCTGGAATAAAACTGAAGGGGCTGAATGAGAAAGAGGAATTGATATGTGAATACTGCAAGAAGCCGAAACATACTAAGGATTCTTGTTGGAAGCTTCATCCAGATCTTCTTCCTGAGAGGTTTCGGAACAACATCTCTAAGAAGGGTGGTCAGTCTGGAAAACCCAAAATGCAAATGTTGCCACAATGTCTGAATGTGAAGAAAAATCTGTTGTGGAACAATTGGCAACAATGAAGGCAGAATTTGAGAGAGATGGGAAATTGTTAAATCACTTGGGGTCTTCTGTTGCATCTTCCTCCTCAGGCACCCCCTCTACATCCTCTTTTGCTCATTCAAGTATTCGTGCTTTTGCAAATCATGCTACAGTCTCAGGTAATCGTAGAATTCCTTGGATTATAAATTCTGGTGCATCAGACTATATGACTAGCCTACCCAACCTCTTTTGCTCATACCAGCTCCTCTTGGGTAGAGAGAAGATTTCTCTTGCCAATGGGTCTCTTGCTCCCATATCTGGCAAGGGGAATATTAAAGCCTCTGATTCACTTGTTTTATCCTCTGTCCTTCATGTTCCCAAACTAAGCACTAACCTATTATCTATTAGTAGTTTAAGCAAATCATTGAACTACATCATAACTTTATTTCCTACTTATTGTGTTTTTCAGGACCTGAAGTCTCAGAGGACGATTGGGAGTGGCCATGAGGCAAATGGGATATACTTGCTGGATGTCTCTGATCAAAGTCCTGGATTACCTAGTCGAGTTGCTTTGGAGTTTGTTTTATCAGAGTCAGTTAATAGAGTCATGATATGTCATTTTAGATTTGGTCACTTGACTTTTTCAGCTTTGAGTCATTTGTTTCTAGAAATGTTTAAGGGAATATCCCTATTGAGTTTTTGTTGTGAGTCATGTGAACTTGCTAAACATTGTAGACAATCTTTTTTAGTGAGTAATAAAAGATTTGTTTCTCCTTTCCATATTGTACACTCTGATGTGTGGGGGCCATATCATTTACCTGCTATGGGGAACTACAAATATTTCATTCTTTTCATTGATGATTTCTCTCATTACACATGGATTTACCTTCTGAAATCCCGGGATGAAGTACCAAATATGTACAAAAGTTTTATTAACTTATTCTTACCCAGTTTAACACTTGGATCAAAATATTCGGATCTGATAATGCAAAGGAATATTTTGAGAAGAGCCTCTCCTCCTACTTTGATACCTTTGGAGTTATTCATCAGAGTTCCTGTTCCTACACTCAACAAAATGGAGTGGCAGAAAGGAAAAACAGACATGTGGTTGAGGTTGCGATGAACCTTCTGTTTGCTTCCCATTTTCTTGTTAAATTTTGGGGTGATGCTATTCTTACAGCTATATATTTGATAAACCAAATGCCTTCTTGGGTTCTGGGGTTTAAAACTCCCTTTAGCTTGCTTTTTCCAAATGAAAATTTGTTTTCTCTTCCTCTCCGGGCGTTTGGGTGCACTTGCTATGTCCATGTTCACAGTCATCAAAGACATAAATTTGAGCCTAAAGCACACAGGTGTGTCTTTTTGGGATATGCCTTCACACAGAAGTGGTATTGTTGTTTTGATCCAGTTCGTGGCACTCACTTTGTTTCTAGAGATGTCACATTTGCAGAGTCAGTCCCTTTCTTTGGAAATTCTCTTGAGGAGGAGCATTCAGACGAGTTGTTTGCATTGTCACCATCTATTCCTCTTCCAATTCCCATTGAATCTTCCATAGAGTCTACTCTAGTTGAGTCATCTATCCCTGCTCCCCCACCTCCTACTCATCCCCCTTCTTTTCTTTTCCATCCTATTATCTAGAGGTGGTACCAGAGACAAAGACTCAAAGACATGCAAGTTGTTTCCACGCCTTAAGATGTGCCTCTTGCTCCTCCCATCACTACTGACATAACAGGTCAGCCGTCTTCTACCACTTTGAATACCTTCCTTGACCTTGATCTCCCTATTGCGCTTCGCAAAGGTAAACAGAAATGCACAAGTCATTGTATTTCCAAACACCTATTCTACAACCTCTTTTCCCCTTCCTATTATTCCTTCCTTGCCTCTGTTTCCACACATGTAACTCCCCGATCTGTCCCAGATGCCTTCTCCAAACCAAAATGGAGAGGTGCTATGATGACCGAACTAGTTGCTTTGCATAAGAACAATACCTGGGAAATTGTGTATTTGCCTGAGGGAAAGGAACCGGTTGGCTGTAAGTGGGTGTTCACAATTAATTATCATTCTGATGGTACTGTTGAGAGATATAAGTGTTAGACAGTGTATGCCCTTAGCTCCAATCAACATGTACATTATGACATTTATTGTAAATGAATAAAGTATATATTTGATTCATGTTATTATGGTGTGTTTTTGTGCAATACCCTTAAATTGAACACATATGAAACTCGTGTTAGTTTAGAATCTTCACAGCCGTTGGATAAATCTGGGGAGATTTATCTTTCCAAGGCTGACATTGATGTACCACCAAGTTGGTTGGGGTGGCTTGTCTCAGCTGCCAGGGTGAGACCTGAGGTACATGTAGTGTGGGTTTTCTTGAAACCTTGAATCGGACCAGAATTCCAATATTGCCCTGGACCTTGGAAATGGATGGGCAAAACTGGAATGTTACACCTAACCCCTAGACTCGATTATGATACTTCACTAGGTGTCGGATTGGGCTATCTTTGATATGCCAATCAGTGAGATCCTTAGAGGAGCTCAAAACCTGGGTATGTTGGGACGGTTCGAGAATTCATTTGAGTGGGTGATCATAGTGATAGGATCAGCCCCTTTGTCGGACAAAGTGAATGATCGGGGATGCACTCTCTCTGATGGAAACCAAAACTACCGGCAGTTGATTTCAACCGTTGAAATTTGTTTTTTGCAAAATATATTTATATGGATATATATATATATATATATATATATATATATTATGGTTTCAAATTGTTTGCAAAAGGTTTTAATTTTCGGGATCCATGTGTGTAGAGAGTGCAACGCTGCACCTTGTAGCCGAGGGAGAGGTCCTTTCTTGTCGGGCTGTGTTTGATCATTGTGGGCTGAGAGGATAAGTGTAAGACCATTGAGGATTATACCTGATGGGCTATTTTTGCATCTGCCCACAGTCCATGGGCCTTCATAAGATGGCTGGACCCAAGGCCGATTTAGTGTAAATGTTGAGCCCATTATGAGCCCATAGTGATGGACTCAGGGGTTCACTGTATTCAGCAGTGAATTCGGCTAGGCCTTGTAACAAAGGCTAGGTTGAGCCTATGTGGCTGATGTGTAGATCAATAATAGGGTCCCACGCCATACAAAGAGAGCCAAGCTAGCCAATATTAAAGTGGAAGTAAGCATGAAAGCTTAATGGGCCTAAAATCCCATTTCGAACTGGGTTAATTAGATTAATTAAATAGGTGTGGTTCTAGGATTTGGATCAGCAAATAAGATAAGGGATTATCCTTATCACTTAAAGAGTCAAAGGAACTCCTAATTTGATTAGGAAGGCTAATCTTTATCTACAAATAAGATAAGGGATTATCCTTATAACTTAAAGAGTCCAGATCCAAATAAAGATTTGGATCAAGAAACTCCTAATGAGATTAAGAAGTTGTCTCTTTGCTATAAATAAGAGAGTTGGGCGAACCTTGGAGATACACTCACTTAATACAGAGAGAAGACAACTCAGTTAGACTGATCTTGCCTTCTGCTTTTTTCATCCCTGCTCTTGCCACCCTACCCTGTTCGATCTCCAGTTCTTAAATTGGATCAAGATTTGATCTTGATATTGTCTCTTGCCAAAAGAAACAATTCAGAAGCTGTGCTCATTGTTCCATTCGATTCTTGCTAAAGAATCACCAGTTCTTGGTGAAGAACTACCCGTTGATCCCGCCTCATCCTAAGCTATGTCATCTTCAATGGAGGGAGGATTTAGTGCACTCTTTAGGCGTGAACACCTACGTTGGGAGGAGCATTCTTGTGTGGATTCCGTATCAGGTATATCCCTCCCTTATTTTGGTTTTAGATTTGGTCCAATTTGGTTCCATGATCGAACCTTGAAAATGCAGTTTTCTAAATTGTGAATAGGATTCCTGGATGGGAGTAAAGAAATTTTTGAAATTTCGCTCAACCTTCTTGTAGGGTTCGGCCATCCATATGATGGATCTTCCATCCCTTTCAATAAGGCCCGTTTCGTTGCTAAAGGATATACTCAGATACATGGTATTGGCTACTTAGAAACTTTTGCCCCAATAGCCAAAATAACTTCAGTTCGGGTTTTGCTATCTTTAGCTACTGCTTTTGATTGGCCTCTTCATCAGTTTGATGTAAAGAATGCCTTTTTGAACGGGGACCTAAATGAAGAAGTCTATATGTCTTTACCTCCAGGTGTGTATGGAAAGGAGATGCAAGGAAAGGTCTGTAAACTAAAGAAGTATCTTTATGGCCTTAAGCAGTCTCTTAGAGCCTGGTTTTACAGATTTCGGGCTGCTCTTGTTGCTTTTGGATACACACAAACTCAGTCGGATCATACTTTGTTTGTTAAGATGAGAGATTCCTTAGTGACCCTCCTAATTGTCTATGTTGATGATACATTGGTTACAGGAAATGATACTCAGGAAGTTGTTCATCTCAAGAGTTTTGTTAACACTGAGTTTGAAATTAAAGACTTGGGAGAACTCATATGTTTCTTGGGAATTGAAGTTGCCAGATCTAAGGATGGTATTTTCATTTCTCAACGGAAGTATGTTCTTGATCTCCTTGCAGAGACTGGGAAATTGGGAGCTCGACCTACTTCTACGCCTATTGGTTTAAATCATAAGTTGTCAGCGATTGAAGGTGAATTGTTGCCTGATAAGGGGTGTTCGAGAGACTAGTTGGGGAGTTACTTTACCTTTGCATGACTCGGCCAGATATCTCCTATGCAGTTAGTGTAATCAACCGGTTTATGCATTCTTCCATAGATACACATTTAGCAACTGCTGAGAGAGTTCTATGCTATCTAAAAGGGACTCCAGGGAAAGGTATCTTATTTGCTAAGCATGGACACATGAAGCTGGAAGCATACATTGATGCTGATTGGGCCGGATGCATTGATGATAGGAGGTCTACTTCAGGTTACTATGCTATGGTGGCAGGGAACATTGTATCGTGGAGTGAGAACCAGTCTGTAGTGGCAAGATCTTTAACTGAAGTGGAATACAAGGCAACGGCACATGGAGTTTCTGAACTTCTATGGTTGAGATCACTTTTAGATGAATTGGGTATAGACTGTGAGAAGCCAATGATGTTATATTGTGACAACCAAGCTGTTAACAACATTGCACACAATCCTATTCAACATGACAGAACTAAATACATTGAGGTTGACATGCATTTTATACAAGAGAGAGTTGCCTCAGGAGAAATTTGTCTACCATTTGTTGCTTCTGAAGAACAGTTGGCTGATGTTTTGACAAGAGGTGTTCCTAAAGGAAAGCTGGTTCATTATATAAGCAAGTTGGGCATGATGGATATCTATGCTCAGCTTGAGGGGGAGTGTAGAGAGAGTGGACCGAATGGGCCCCTAGACCATTAGTGTCTTTCTTATTAGTTCTTTCATGTTATGTTTTCTTATTGGGCCTTTTCTTTATGGGCCTTTAGTTCTTTTTATGTTTTACTAAGTTTAGTGCTGATGTGGATGCCTACTTAAGGGCCTCCTTGTAATTTATGTAACTTAAGTATGTTTTATAAAAGATAAGAGTAGGGGAAAGAGGAGATATTCGAACTCCTCCTTTCTTCTCCAATCTTCTTCCTTCTTCTTTCTGTCTCCTTCTTCTCTGATTTCTTTTACTTTATTCTGAAATATTATTCTACTGATTTTATTAGTTTTGAATCACATCTACTTTTACAATTGAATTCAAATTTGAATTTAGTCTGATTCAATTTGAATTCATTACATTTACAGGCCTACATGACAGCAACAACAAACTGCAAAAAAACTTGTTGAAAAGAAACAAAAAGAAGCTAACTCCTCTAGAACCATCTCCACAGACAACTTCACAAATGATCACCTGCAACACGAACTAAAACGAATCCAACCTGATGGAAGTAGGACCCTGATCATCCCATTCAAAACACCTCTTCTTCTTCTCAAACACTTCAAAAGCTTTCCTGACGAATTCCTCACCACCCAGAAGAACAGGCCCAGGCTTTTGCCAATCCTTCCGTATTTTTTAAACGCTTCCTTTCCAGATTTCTTCACCTTCTCTTCAGGCTTTTATCAAGGTCTTTTGCACCTTAGCAGTAGAATCAACTTCACCCTCTATTGCTTCTTTATTCTGCCTAGTCCCCAATTGCATACCCAGATTAGGTGCAGCCAGAGAATCCTCGTCATCCATTGCTTCATTTACGATGTAGTAGTCTTACTACACCTCCTCTTATACACCCTCTTGTAGTTCTTTGTAGGGCCATCCCCTACCAATCCAAGTTTCAACCTAGAAAAAACTTTGGTAACATGAACTGTAAGTGAATATTTTTACTCCGTTAGCTCCGTGAGTTTTTTTTTGGGATTCATTGATTCAGCCACAGTTAACTCTTTCTTATCTACCTCCTACTCAAATCCACCCCTACCCTCCTGATCACTACCTCAAATAACCGGTGATCAGCTTCAGTGCCCTCGGACTGAGTTTCCACTGCTTTAATCACCAACACCACGATCTCCACCTACTTTGGCAGCAACGACCTCCCTCAAATCCTTCTCCCTCTCCTTCAAACCATTCTCTTCTTCTTTATGGATCTCACTGGAAACATTAAACAAAATTTCTTTCATAATAGGAATAAAGTCCAAAGACGGCGTACTTCTGTTTTCTTTTAATGTCACGGATTCAAGTTCCTCCGCAGATTTGCCCCTATCTCGCACGCAACAGACATGAGCATCATCACCGTTGCCAAAGCTTTGGACATCATCACCATTGCTTCCCAGCTGGTTTCAATAGCAGTCTTTCTTGTATATTTTTTTCAGAGGGTCCCTCCCGCTCCCTTTAATACATGTATCCATCTTTAAAAAAACAAAGTTTTGGAGATATTCTAAAGTTTTAAATATTAATCAGATGGTACATCAATGAGGTTTGAACTATTGCTGATATATTGCCAATGCATCAGAGATATTGTGCAAAAAAAAAAAAGATTCTTAGAGCATTTTGTATTGCCCTCTAGTGAAATGGAGTAATTTCGGGGAAATTTTGCTACATACCACTGATATTGCATAGACTACATTCTGTCTTAATTCTGATAATGCTGATTCCTTATTATTAGTATCAATTGCTTTGAATTTTTATTATCAAGTATTGTTTTGAATCACAACAAAGGCGGCATTTCATTGTTGCATACGTGTATTGTTTTATCTCATTTGGGACTATAATGGCTGCAGATTACAACCTTTAACATCTCATTGGTTGTGCATGGAACAGTTGCAGAGAATAATGATTATCAAAAGGTAAATAAGATATGAGTTGCCTTCTTTGTTCTTTTTCTTTTTTCTATGCCTTTGATGTTGATATAAAATTTAACTACTAATGTGAAATACCAAGTTTCTTTTGATAATGACTGGTTGTCATTGATTGTATTGCAGGGAAAATGCAACCCATATGATGTTCCCATCAGCATGGGTATCTTTCGATTATTAGAAAGCCCTTTGGATATCACAACTACTACAATAATAAGAAGGATAGTATCAAATCATGAGGCATATCAGGTTTCCTCATCAGGCTTTTTCTATGTTTTCATTATTTTTCTATGTTTTCATTCTATGGTAATTAATTCTGAAATTTCTAATTTTTTTATAGAATTGGAGGGTTAGCGATATTTAGATTACTTTCAAATTCCACAGGGCGCCTTAACAACTATGCTGCTAACCTTTGCACCAGTGACAGAAGGCCTTAGAGATTTCCTTAAATTTAATCTCTATCTCATGCACTTGTATAATTTAGGAGGAAACATAGTTTGCAGTCCTAAAGTCAGATCAAGGTTAACCAAAGTGACTCCCATGACTTTCATAAAGTCAGATTTCCAATTGGTCCATGCAGGTAAAGTTGTAGCACAGGGATCCCTCTTGAGAGAGGAAACAAATGGACTCAATTATTCAAGGGAGATCATCCAATGATCTGAAACTTCATGGAGATGATTTGAATCCATCCATGACAAGTAGAAAGTCGCAAAAGTCTTTAATATAGCGAAATGCTGGTCATGTGGAAGATTCACGTTCCATCATTCACGTAAACATAGAAATCACATTTATGGCATTTTAATGGGCCTAAGAATGGTTCGGTTCAGTCTATGATGAACCAAACTTGCTAATGGGCTTGCAATCCCCTAACTTTCAATCAGTTTTGAGCCCAAGACAAGTGAGGAGATTTAATTAACATTGCAGCACCTTAAACCCATATATATTTCTGACTTTAGGCACAACAATTGTGACCCAGCTGCAAAAAAGGAGTGGATAGTGTGGGGAGAGTGGTTTGATGAGATGTTTGGGGTTTCTAAAAGGAAGCTTCTAGTCTAGGGTTTTAATAGAACTCAATAAAAGTTAACAGAAGGGCGGATGAAATTTTGTTAGAGGTTGGAGATAGACAAAATCAATAAAGTTGTTTGGCTTCTATTAAGTAGAACAACTTCAATCAATAGCAAACATGTAGAAGGGAAGAAAATTAGACAAGAAGAAAAGAATGCAGTAGCAGAAAAGAAATGCAAAAGAGATGACTAGATATGTTTTGGATGCAGTATTTACACTAGATTTCGAAGTATTTGATGCAATATCACATCAAAGTAGTGGAAGAGAGTTAAGGTTTAGGTAAAAAACAGAAAGACAAGCTCCTGGAGCATAAAAATCCAGTTTCATAGTCCATTCTGCTTCAAATAGAAAAAAGATTATATTCTGGGCCAACAACTGATTAACCCTACTTTGATGTCAATGTTCATAAGAAAGCATCAGTATCTGTGTAATAATGTTGTCCATCTTGACAAGAAAGAACCTATTTCAGCAGTATCTATTGTGGGGAGATGGGGAATACTGTTGTATTTGATTGCAATGTTTGGGCTTGCTCCTTCTAGTCTCCTATATGCATTCTATCTTTCTCCTCTTGTTGAAGTTTACTGCCACTTAATAATAAACTAGTAAATGTATACGTGCAATGCACGGGGAATTTTCAAATAACCATGATTACTTTAGTACCCTTATGAAAACCCATGGAACAATGATAAATAATCAAAGCTTGGTGTACATCATGGTTTGACCACTTGACCCATTTGGCTTAAAAGAAAAAATGATTTCTTTCTTGAGTGGATTTACATTTTATATTTCATTTCCATAATTAATTACTGCTAAAATAATTCTTGTTTATCACACTTATCTTTGGCACATTTTCAGGTCAGTTTTAAATATATAAGTTTTGTATTGTTAAAATTATTAGATATATAGTTAAAATTATTAGACGGAAACACAATGCTCCTAGTGAGTAGGTAAAAAATGATGTTTTGGAAAGTAAGACACCCCTATGCACATGTATACATGAAATTTATGGATGCACCCTTTTTGGAAAGATCGAAGCCTATAATTGCTTTTTGTACCTCATATACATATTTGTACTGTATTCTTTTGGTTTTGAGTGCAGAAACGTAATGAGAAGAAGGCAGAAAGTGAGAGGAGTTATTATGAAGATAAGACGTATGTGGCTGGTGACTGATTTTAAAATCCATGGATAGATTGTACTAATTTTTTGGGCCTACAAGTTCTTTCGTCATTTCTCGATGAAGGTGGCCGTAATGACATCATTGTGCGACCAAATTAAGAGGATATCTTCACCTGTATTGGGTTATACCTTTACAAGCTGACATGCGAGAATGTTTTAAGGAGGAAATATATTATTTCTATTCTCCCTTCACCCTTTCCGTCCCTAGCATGTGCTCCCGGCCATTTTCGATTAACTGTAGGGTTAATACACAATATCTTCACCTGTATTATTACATAATACACATTACAGCTTACAAGGATTCAGGATGGGAATAGAGCAGGGTGCACGTGTGAACCGATGACCTTACCACGGAGAGGCTGCAGTTCCACTGGGTTTGATCCCGCGTCTCCATATTTTCTCCATTTTTTTTATATGTATCTTTAGGAAGATTTTGGGACGTTGGAACATTTTTTAGATTGGCATCCTAGAATTAATCTTATAAGCTCTAGTTTTATTGTCATGTGAATCAAAGGGGCATCATGGTGGTTTTCTTTTGCTAAACAAATGGTTTGACTATGATACCATAAAGATATGATATAGGAAAAGCTTACATCCAATCAACTGGTATTATAAAAGAAGTGACCAATAGAGTAGTATTAGTCAAAGATCACTGGGTGTTTTCCAGCCTTTTCTGGTGGTACCATGCCTTTCCGGTATCATAGATTTCTCCAAACAAAAAACACTATTATCACAGCAAAAACAATTCAATTTTTTGCTAATGTCTGTCTTGATTTAAAAAAGTTTACACAGTGAATTCATTGGAAATTTTGAGAGCGAGACTAGTAACACTTTGGCTGGAACCTTGTACGTCTTAAGTATAAATCAATCTTCATTTAGGAAAATAATAAGTTGCAATTTGTCATTTACCAATTTTCATTAAATAAAACAAATTCAGTTTGTAACTTGTAATAGAGGGTACATGTGCAGAGATTTCATTTCAAAGTTCAAATTAAAGGACTTTTTTACACCTTCGGAACTCGGAATGTGTTTGGGATTTTAGAAATTTAACTGAGATTCAATAAAATTATAATACGAAAAAAAGGGTTTAATGAAAATATGGTTACAATTAGCTGGTAATCACAAAATAAATTGAACAAGTCACCATAAAGTAAATTACTTAGTTCTCCCTTATGCTTTAACCCCCGTATATATATCCTTTTGCCATTCAAAGTTCAAATAAATGTGCAAAGGCAACACTTTAAAACTTCTAACTTAAAATCTTGTCATAACACCAGCTTTTTTAAAATCTCACTTTTGCCCACAAGTTCATAACAATTGGGAAGAAAATTTACTGAAATACCTCAAAAAGCTGATTCAAATCTATGGGGTCGAGTAAAGAAAGAAGACCAAAGTTTAGGTTGACTTAAACCCATGGTTTTTGAACCATTGTTGACCCGAATGGTTGGATTGTTTGGCCTAGGAACTGTTTAGGTAATCAGTTCTGTTTTACCCCAAATCTGGCCCCTGGCTAAAAATTGTTGAATAAGTCAATGACCTGTTGACCCAGATGGTCGAATCCTTGACCCATTCAGCAATTTTTGGTCTATTTTTTTGTCAAAATAGGTTGTCCATTCGAACCAGATGGTTGAACCATTTACTCAGAAACTGATGGCTAGAACAATTCTGTAATTGATGTAACCGTTTTCTGGTCGCATACCAATTTTTTTTACTAAGTACCTCCTCATTTGACCTAGTGGTGAAGTGCCTGGTGGTGAGCTACTTGGGGACGAACTCCCTGGTGGTGAGCTACCTGGTGGCGAGCTACCTGGTGACGAGCTCCCTAGTGGTGAGCTACCTGGTGGCGAGCTGCTTGGTGGAACTGTCTGGTGGCAAGTTACCTAGTGGCGAGCTGCCTAGTGGCGAGCTACCTAGTGGCGAGTTGCTTAGTGGAGAGCTGCTTGGTGACGAGCTCCCTACTCCTAGGCGGTCTGTAACTCAGAGAATGGTGGATCTCCCTGGTGCAGCACAACCTGACTACCCTCTGCATGAGGTGATCTTCTTTTCTTTGTAGGCAGTGGGAGTTAAGGGACCTACGAGAACTCCATCTTTTCCTCCTCTTTGTAGGTGTCGGGAGTTGGGGGACCTAAGAGAATTGAATCAGAGGACCCGGGGGTATTTTCCCGGCGGGGACTCTCCGACGCTTAAGTTAGCACTCTGATTGTAGAGAGCTTGAATATGATATTGGAGAAATGAGAGAGCTAGAGAGCAAGGATTACCTCCATTTTTTCCATTCCCCCCCTCCCCTTTGGGGGGTGAGGTCTTTATATATTAGAGTCCTCGCGCGTTAGGTGGGTGAAAAGGCTTCAAACGGTAAGACTCGTCACATCCCGTCAGAACTGGGGTGCGGTGGTGAACTCCTCGAGGTTGTCAGGCTGGCGCTTGTGCCAGGCGGCCAGGTTGTCAGGTTGGTGCCTGTGTCAGTCGGCGGGTTGGTGTCTGGACCAGGTTGTCAAGCAAGAGATCTTCCTGCGATATGCCAAACTACTCTTCTATACCGAGCTACCCTACAAGTGGCGAGTTGCCCGGGGGAGCTATGCCGAGCTGCTTGTGGCGAGCTCCTTGGTGAGCTACCAAGCTCGTGGGGTATGCATGCCGAGTTTATCGGTGGGCGTCTTATGGGCGGTTAGGTTGGCCAGGTCGGATCATGTGCCAGGCTGATCCAGGCCACGCCAGGCAGTGCGTAGGCCGCATGTAGGCTGCACGCCAGGCAGCACACAGGTCGCCAGTAGGCCGCGTGCAGTTCGCGCCAGGCCGCGCCAGACCAGGCAGGCCGGTGCCCGGGTGGGACACCAACTTGGTAAGTTGTTGCTTGGGTGTTGCCTAGTTATCATGAGGTGCCATGTGTCACAATTTCACTGGAGGGCCAAATCTTCCCTCATCAGTAACGGAATGAGTCATTTTCTAAAACCACGCTTAAACCTTCCCTATTTGTAGAAACACCATTTCAGCTCATAGCTACAGACAACAGTGAAGCATAATGCTGCTACTTATATACTATATAGTGTAGTCTCTCTTTCTTCTGTTTTCTTTGTTTATTCTCATGGAATAGGGACTTTCGTAGGCTCTACTTATTGCAGCTTCAACCATTATCGAGTCTAACTTTAATTCTACTCCCACTTTGGAATTTGTGGAAAAGAAAGAACTTTAGAAATGGGAAGCATTTGCAGATGATATCTTTTCATTGTTTCAATTTGTTTTGCTTTCTCCATCTCTTCATCTACAGATCTCTATGTTTTGTTGAAGCGTAAAACTATTATGATTGGACCAAAATCTTTGGTCCGGACGACTAAAACATTCATCTTCTTAAAACTTGCATTGCTTGGTTTCTGGTGACAGGAATGAGATTATTAAGAATAGTTCGATTATGATACTAGAAATGCCTGAAATCTTGAAAAATGATATCCAATCGACAAATATCACAAAAGTGGTAATTAATTAGCCGGTGGTCATCAAAATTCACAGTGGGTTTTGATTGGTCAAAGTTCTTGTGACATCATAGATATTGCTTTAAAAATTTCAGTTTTGAATCACATTTTGCCTTGTCTATTGGCTATGCAGTAAGATTATTTGTTTCTTCTTTTTACCCCCAAATTCCTGGTGGAGGGGTGGCCAATGTTAGGGGTGCAAAATGGATTAGCCCATGATCATCCCTGGCTAGCTGGCTCCGAACAATGGCCCTCAGTTCCTTGGTTGTCCCTTCTTGCCTAGAGGTAGGGCTGCCAATGAGTTGGGTTTTCGTTTGACATAGGGTATACCAGTCTCAAGCGGATATTAATTGGCAAGAAATCATAGACGAGGAACAGTTCAAATTTCCAATATTGGGATTGACTCAATTTGACCTGATCATACTGACATCGATAAGTTCTTTTTTAATAACAACTTAAAACTTCATTTTCAATATTATAAAATTAATAAAAATGACATTAAAAATGTAAATTATTTCTATGTTAATAAATCAAGTGTTTAAACAATGTTTTTGAACCATCGTTAACCCTAGCGATCAGACCATTTGGCCCAGGAACTGTCTAGGCAACTGGTTTTGTTTTACCCCAAATCATTGAATTAGTCAATGACCTATTGACATGAGTGTTAGCACCCAATTTTTGCTCGGTCCCTTCACCCTACATCTTTGTACCCCCCTCTTAGACTCCAAAAAACTTAGAAACACAACCAGACCAACTTGAGACTTCCCAAAACCTGAAATACCTTATTTTGACATAATCCACAAGACAAATAACAACCTTGAGGTCAACATTAACATCTGATCAGACACCATCCCTAGACTTGGAAAACTATAACTTAATTATACATCAATTTTCATGGCTAAACTCCAAATATCCACCATTCATCATTCAAATTCCAACTTCTCAAAATCAAATTCAACACACCCATCACCTCAGGACCACTAGGAAGTAATCAACTAGTGAACCCCACCACAAATCTACGATGATCAACCGCAAAAATATCGAGATCCCATTCTGATGGCTTTGAATGGTTACTAAGATCAACCATATATTTCTCATATCAGAACCACCCACTTGACTCCTCACCCTAATCCATTCCAACCTACCAAATTGTAGCTCCTGTTTGACCCCTCATCAAGCCTAGATTATATTTCAATAAATATCATTAATTAGAGCTTACCATCTATCATCCCAACTTCATATGACCAATAAAACCTTACCATTGTATTCGAAGACCCAAAAAACCCTAGCATGTCAAATTTCATGACCAAACACCTCCGTTTGACCATTGAAAAAGTAAGATTCAATTTCGAGCCATCTCGTTAATTGGAAAACCATAAGCTATGACCATAATCTAAATTAAATCAATCAATCTATACCTCTGATGAAATATCCATCACTTCCATTAGAATCACGATGATCAAAGTGTCAACCCACCAAATTTCACCCCAAAATTCCCCTGTTTGACCCTTCATCAAACAAAGATTCCATTTCAGCAAAACTTGTTAACCCAAACTTGTCAGCCATAGATCTCAATCATCCCGACCCTATTTGTCTTATCAGACCTCGCCACTGTGTTTAGATACTCAAAAAAACCCCAACACGCCAAATTTCACATCCTACTTCACCCATTTGACCGTTAAACTAGAAAGATGTCATTTTGACGCACCATATTAAATTACCATATCATCTAGCCCAATCTGAAGCCTTAAAAGGTTGATGGCTAATGTTAGACCCATTGTTGACCCATTAAAACACATGGACCAATCAAACAGAGCCTAATATGCTTAAAAAGCTCAAAATGCCAAATAGACCCCCACTTAAAGATAAGAAAAGACAAAACCACATTTAAAAGCTCTTCAAATTTACATTTTTTGCCACTAATAGCCCTAAATACGAGATTGCAATGTCTAACACGCCCCAAGCTCCCATTGGAAGGCTTGATTGAGCATCTATTTCTTTGAAGAATCTTTACCTATTTTTGTGAAAAACCTCTATTGAAGCCTAAGCACTATAGCTGGGCGAATTTTATACCCATCTCCCTCCATTTTCTCTATAAATAGAGGCCCCAACTCGAGCTTAAAGAAGGGGGAGAGACCATGAAAGAAAAAAGGAAACCTGAGAAAGGTCCCTAGAGAAAGAAAGAGGGAGAAGGAGGAGGAAAGTTTCCCAACCTTTATAACCCACCTATTCTACATGAAATTTTGAAATCCCTAAAGCCAAGCTCAAGCATCACCCTTGTTTCCCAAACTTTACACTAGAAACGCTCAACCCAAGTTTCATTTGAAGTTCGTAGCTGTTGGAAAACTCCCGTCAAGGTACATACGAAAGGTAAGTTTTTTTAGTTTTTCTAGGTTGCTTGAAGTTCTAAAATGTTGGAGAGCCATCATTTTCAATTTCTTCTTGACTGAGAATAGAGGCAAAGAGATGAGGGTCTTAGGGAAATCTATACCTAAGACTCAACAACATAACCTCAAAATCGGTCTTAAGAGAAGGTGAAAGCATGTTCCTCCAGATTTAAGAAATTCTTAAAACCATTCATTTTTCTTAGAAAGAAACCAAACCTGAATAACTCCCTTTTCAGAAAGAAGGTGAAAGCATGAGCCTAACATCTTCCATCTCCCAATCCTTGGAACCCGAATTTCATGTTTGTGTGCCTTTTCCACGGAGGATGGAGTCACTATTAAAGACTTAAATCGAGATTTTTAAACCTGAAAATGAGGGCCCATTTCCTCTAAAAAAATGGATAGCGACTCCATCACTTTGAGCTGGCCATGAGCTTCCCAGAGCTCACATTGGACGGTTGAACTGTTGACCTGTTCAATGGTTTTTGGCCATTTATTTATTTTTAATTATTTTTTATTTTTTATATTTTTTTGTCAAAACGGGCCCTTCGTTCGAACCGGTTAGTCAAACCATCAACCCAAAAACTGGTGGCTAGAACGGTTCTGTTTCCATGTCGTTTTTTTTAAACCATGATTTTAACTAAAATTACTTTATATATTATAATAAAATAAATAAAAATTATATATATTTTATATTGGAAAATCTTACTACGAATCAACTGATATCATAAAACTTTGGCTCAAGTGATAATTTGGTCCCTAAACTTCAAAATGCGACAATTCAGTACCCAAACTTTCAAAATGTGACAATTCAATACTTGTCATTAACTAGTCCGTTAATCAATCATTAAGTGACATTTGAAAAGTCAAAAATGCCCTAAAATGCCATTTAATTCTCTTTATCAACCATCTAAACATTGATAATAAAACGGTTCCAAATTCTAAATTCTTCTAAACAGTCACTAACTTTTTTGAATAGAAGAGGTTAGGATTTGGGACTATTTAGTTTTTTTGTCAACGTTTGGATGATTAATAAAGAGAATTAGATGTAATTTGAAGGACATTTTTAACTTTTCAAATGTCACTTAATGGACGATTAACGAACTGGACAGTGGATTGTATCGGGAATTGTCCAAACCAAAACATTCGGTGGTTTTCATCAAAATTCCCGGAAGTACTATGTCTTTATGGTATCAGAGGTTTACTTAAAAATGTTAATTGATTCATAGCAAAGAACCGGGACTAAATCACAGTACCAGAATCGATATAATCGGTCCGTTCGGTTCGTTGTGAGCTTGATCGGACAGAAGTACAGAGCCAAGTCACCAAACCCATTGATAGCCTAGCTAGAACTAGAACGATATATGTCAACTCGCTTCGTTCCTGAATCCTGATCATTTCAATGAAGTTGTTTGCCCAAAAATCATTGTTCCATTAAACCTCTGAGTTCTCGCGCAACAAACGAAAAACTCACGAGTTCGAATAAAAGCACAGAAACTGCAATAAAAGAGTAAAAATGGAGAAGCTGAAAGCTGTGGTTCCAAGCGGTCTTAAGGGGATACTTTCTGAAAGTAATCCAGAAGATATTCCATCCACTTGTTCATCTCTTCTAGAATTCTTCCAACCTCTGCCACTATTTCAGAAAGTAACTATTCACTTATTTCTCCCATTTCTATTTTTACTTGAAAGCAATAATCTAGAGTTCTCAGACCGTTTAACTACTCCTTTTGTCATTTCTTTTTCTTTTTCTCTCTCTGATTTGAATTCTTGTCGTAAGGTGGTTCGAGAACTAACGGACCCAGAAACTGCTCTCTGCGCTAAGAACGTAGCCACTGCTTTGGATTTTAAGCATAAGGGCAACGAGTATTTTTCGAGCGGGGATTACGCGAAAGCCTTGGCTTTCTATTCGCAGGTCCTGCTCTTTGCTTTCCTTTCTTTTAACTTTATTCTTTAACTGAAAAACTTGATTCTCCCTTTCTTCTTACTTGATTTTTTTAATGACTTAATTCGCTTTGGCAATTGCACTGCCTGATTTGCATTGCTATTCGAATGCCGGAATCATGCGTTTGCTGATTAGCGTGATGGAGGTGCTTATTTGAATACTCATGCTTTGCCGTTTTCAAAAAATAGGCATTACGTTTTGCTCCAATGGAGGTTGACAAACTGGACGAGATGTTGGCTGCCACAATTTATGTGAATCGAGCTTCTTCACTGCACGTGGGTTTGAATCTGAACTTGTGTTTGTCAAGTTGATAGTTTCGGTCTTTTTGGAATTTGATGTTTGTTGATTTGTTTAATACATTTACTGGGAAACCGCAGCATCATTTTATTCTATGGTTAAACTTAATAGTGAGAACGAATGTGTTTATCTCTTTGGCACTGTCTTTGCCTCTACAGACGCATTATCAAATTGTTTTAAGTCTGTCATCCTGGAATTGCCAACTTCGTTACTGACATCTTGAACTGTCTAGAGCTCAGCTCCATCTACTTATTTGTGCTTTCTTTTAATCTATTTTCCAGAAAATGGGCCTTCTTATTGAGGCCTTACGAGATTGCAATCGGGCTGTTGTACTTTCTCCTTGCTATGCAAAGGTAGGTACGAAAGCATTCTTCATTTAATTTTGTTTCTTTCTCACTATGATGCCACACTTATCTGTTTGGCACTATAGATCTGTCTTTCTTGTATAAACCTCTTCTTATTTTTGTGAATAATACTATTTGTTAGTTAAAAAAATGATACTATTGAAATTTGTTGGAGTATTCCATTTGTATGAAGAATGGGGCTATTTTAGGAAGAGGATATATAGTCAGGGACTAATGTAATGTCAACTCCATTATTTAATACTGTATGGAATGTCTCTCCCATTAAAGAGAGACAGATTGGCATGTGATATTGCTAGACAAGCAATATTAACTCTCTCTTCTCCTTTTTCATCTTTCTTATTTTTAAAATAAAACAGTATTAGAGCAAGGAGATTCTGTGAACGTTGATGGAGATGTCTTCAGATCTATAAATTGATATCTTCTTTTGTGTTTTGATCACCTTTCTCTTTCCATTACAATTCTTGTTCATCTTTCATTCAATTTTTATTTATTTTTTAGTGCTTGGAATTTCTGTTATCTTGTTAGTGCAATCTCCAAGAGTATTGGAGTATTAGTTTGTTTGAAGCATGTGGTTATTTTAGGAAGAAAATATATAGTCAGGGACTTGAATGTAATATGAGTTTCATTGGGGTCTTTCTAGTAACTTTGGATAATCTTAATATTATATAAAGAGTCTCTGTAAAATTCACTACTCTTCTTCCTTCTCTTCTCTTTTTTCTCCTTATTCACAACAACAAAATTGATCAGAAAATCCTCCTAATTCATGAACATATGGTTGCCAGCTGGTGGAAGAAACTGAGATCATTGTCATATCTTTCATTTACTATTCCAAAATGTGCAACGATCATCTAGTCATTGGGCCAGGGTCCTCAGGCTGGACCCATTCAAAATTTAGTAAAAGCTCAACCCGAGCCTGCCTAAGTTGCCACCTTGATGGCTTCAAATGCTCATTGATGGCTATAAACTATGGTGACAGGAGAAATAAAGTACACAAGGTGTCTTTGTAGTGAAGAATTAGATAATGGACGAAAATTTGGGTTCAATTTTAATTGCTGTCTAACTTGTTTTCTGTATTGGTTGAATTTCTGTGGAAGAGCTAAGAGAGCTTATCTCTCTCTGGTTTGTACTTGGCTTTGCTTTTTAATAAAGATTATATGTTATTGATAAAAAAGAATGAAGAGGGAGAAGAAAATCATAGATTTGTAAATTGGACTTAGTGTTACATAGTGTATACCCTCAGGAGTCCAATATTAATTTTTCTTTTTTTTGTGAATAAAGTATGAGTCTCTAGTACAATTATATGTGACATTGTGGTATATTTCTGTGATGAAATTCTGTGTTTCTAGTACAGAATTTCATCAGACTAACAGAGCAGAATTGGGAGAGAACTTCTAGGATATTCTTGAGTTACAGACTTGTAATTTTGATCAGTTTCTTGTCTCTTAAATTGTCTCATATATTTTGCATTTTTTTTTTGTTAAGGCTGTGGTGGGGTGTTATCTTGACACCCCTTAGATGACTTCTTTTTCCTTTAATGAAAATTTTATTTTGATTCTTAAAAAAAAAAAAAAAAAAAAGAAGTTATTCCCTTGATCTACATTTTAGGACTATTTTTTTATGAATCATTTTAGGACTATGTTATGAGCAAGGTTCAAAATATCGATATGCCCGTGTATTGGCAGTGGCGTATTGGTACTAAAGTCCTTGTGTTTTTATATTGTTTTAGTTTTTTTTTTTTTCAAAAATTGGTTTTTGGGTAGAATTTTCTATATATTTTTTCATTAAAAAAGGAGGGTTTCCACAGGTGTTTCAGAACCCAAAAGATACAATACGATATGCCCGATACGGGGTGTATTGTATCTAAATTTTGATCCTTGATTATGAGACTACATTTTCACCATGCAGCCTAAATTTTCTTAACCAATGGATTAACCTGGTGGGGACCATCACTCATGATCAATTTATGGTGGGGACCATCACTCTTCTTTATTTCTCCCCTTTTCTTCCTCCTTTTTTGTATATAAATCTTCTTCTGTATCTCTTCTTTCTGTTTTCTTGATCAGTAACAGAATCAAGATTTATTGCTTAAAGAAATAAAGCATGTATCTCTTCCTTCTGTTGTAAACTTAAAATGTTTAACATTCTCCACTTATATTTTCTCCACCTTTTGGCTTGTTATTGTTTGCGTTTTTCCACTCTTGATCACTATGATTTCCTACTGTCTCCTGTATTGTGATTGGTGTTTCAATCTTGTCCTCTTCCCCCACATTTTCAGCTTGGATTACTTGTTTGTCTATGACCCTACTACACTTGTTGGGGTCTCCACTTCTGGTGATCTTGGCACACTCCTATCAATGGAACAGTCATCACTTAGACTGCTATTCTTGGGCCTCTGGATTTTCATTAACATTATGATCATTACTCAATTTGAATAGATGCTGCTCTCCATTTTGTGCTCACCTCTTGTTAGAGATTCACAATCCTTAATTTAAACTCACCTATACCTTTCACAGTGTTGCTTTGACTCCACTCTTCTAATACCCTCCTCTTGTAGCCTACTAGACTATCGTTATGTATATCTTTGATTGGTTGATCACTTATGTCTTTGTTTGTTTTAGTTGAGGTGCCACAATTGTCTTCTTATCTGAGTGGATCTAATTTCCCTGTTTTCTTTATTTGAATAGTTCTTCTTATCTGAATGCCTCTTGTTTTACTTTCCCAACTCCCATCACCTGCCCTGTTAAGATCTCCATCTCAGCCAAATTTATTTATGACCCAAATCTTGGGTCATAAATACTCTTCACTCAATCTTGGCTTATTCCTAGTGGTCACTCCTAAGCGCTTGTCTGGAAAGCCTCCCAATAGCCCCTCTACTCATTGCTTATTAAACTGAAAACCTTTGTTGCCTCTTTTTTAACACTTGAAGACTTTTTATTACCTCCTTTTTTCTACATGTCTCTGGCATGTTTTAAAGCTGTGGTATCGACTCGTTGCCAAGTCATTTGATTGGTTAATTTTTCCTACCATAGCACCATGTATCCCTCCCCTTTATCCTGCTAGTGTCTCTTTGAATTTCTCCCTTACTACTATCGGTATTTATAGTATTTGTAATCATTCATGGAGAGAGAAAGAAGAGAAGAGAGGAGAGAGGAGAAGAGGAAGATACGATTGAGAGTCTCAAAACTATATTTGGCGGCAACCAGTTTGTTTATTTACATTAACTTAATATAAAGGAATGATAAATTACAAGTATGCCTTTGGTGGCACTCCCTAGTAACAAGCTAATAAGAAAGAAAGAAACTAACCGACTGACAACACATTAACAACAACTGTAAAATAACAATTAAATAATCCTTACAACACTCCCCCTCAAGTTGGGCTGAATATGTCTATCATGCCCAGCTTGTCACATAACTCATTGTGCCACGAGTATGGAAGTCCTTTTGTGAGGACATCAGCAAGTTATTCCTTGGAGTTGACATAAGGGATGCAAATTTCCCTTTTTTCCAATTTTTCCCTTATGAAGTGTTTGTCCACTTCAATGTGCTTGGGCTTCTCATGTAGGACAGGATTGCTAGCGAGGTTTATGGCTGCCTTGTTGTCGCAGTAATGAGACATAGGATTATGAACAACAACTCTAAGCTCCCCTAGAAGGTTTTTTAGCCAAAGGACTTCAGCCACCCCATGTACCATAGCTCTATATTTAGCTTCAACACTTGACCTTATTACCACACTTTGTTTCTTGCTTTTCCAGGTCACTAGGTTTTCTCCCACAAATGTGCAATACCCACTTGTAGATTTTCTATCATCCACAACACTTGCCCAATCAGCATTTGTAAAGACTTCCACCTTTAGGTGATTATGTTTACTAAATAGTAGACCTATTCTTGGATACTTTTTTAAATATCTAAGAACTCTCTTTGCTACCTCCATGTGTGGTTTCTTAGGAGAGTGCATGAATTGGCTCAACACCCCAACTGAATAGGCAATGTCTGGACGGGTCATGGACAAATAAATCAACTTTCCCACTAACCTTTGGAATTGTTTCACATCTTTCAGAGGTTCACCATCACAGTCACCCAATTTGTGATCAACATCCATGGGAGTATCTGATGGCCTTTCACCTAACTTGCCTGTGTCTTGTAACAGATCAAGGGTGTACTTCCTTTGAGAAATGAAGATAACCCCTTTTTGAGTGGGCGACTTCAATTCCAAGAAAATACTTCAGGGGACCTAAATCTTTCATTTCAAATTTAGATGCAAGGAATTGTTTCAATTTTTGTATTTTTAAACTCTAATTTCCTGTAATGATGATATCATCCACATACACTATCAATACAACAACCTGTTCCTGACATCTCTTCACAACGAGTGTGTGATCAGACTGACATTGCTTGAACTCTACCTGCTGAATCGCCATGTGAAACTTACTGAACCAAGCCCTGGGAGATTGTTTTAAACCATAAAGATACTTTCTTAGCTTGCACACCTTATTTTCACTTCCCTTGGCACAGAATCCAGGGGGATGAACCATGTACACTTCCTCCTCTAGGCCACCATTTAAAAAGGCATTTTTTATGTCCAGTTGATGCAATTCCCAGTCAAGGCTAGCAGCTAATGATAGCAGGACCCTAATTGAGTTCATCTTAGCTATTGAAGCAAAAGTCTCATCATAGTCAACCTTATACCTTTGAGTGTACCCCCTGGCTACTAATCTTGCTTTGTACCTTTCAACTGTCTTGTCCGCCTTATGTTTAACTGTAAACACCCACTTACACCCCTCTGGGTTTTAAACCCTTGGAAGATCCACCAATTCCCAAGTTTGATTTTTATGGAGGGCATTAATCTCCCCCTTCATAGCATCTGTCCATTCAGGGAATTTTTAAGGCTTCCGCAACATTTCTGGGTATAGGGGCGCAATCAACTGTAGATAGGAAGGCTCAGTATGGGGGGGGGGGGAATGTGATCATAGGAGACATACTGGGTAATGGGGTGTTTGGTAGTGCTTGTCCTGACTCCCTTTCTTTGAGCAATAGGAATGTCAAGCTCATCCACAATAGGAGTAGGAGTATCAATAGGTTCTATAGGGTTTGGACTTACCTCCTAGGAGTCTAACGGTGTCAGTTGCTCAATGTTTGGCTACTCCAAATCTCTATCACATTGCTGTTCTCTATGGCGTGTACGTTGGAAGACACGAAAGGGAGCAAGGTCCGGAATAGAAGGGAGACTTGGCGGACCTAAACTTGCTTCTCCTCTTCCACACTACTCTCCCCCTGAGGAGAAGCAGGGAAGAACGGTTCAGACTCAAAGGACACATCCATAGACACAAAAAAATTATGACTAATGGGATCAAAGCACCAATACCCTTTTTGAGATGAGTGATACCCTATAAAGATGCAAGGAATGGACCGAGGGTCTAACTTACCCCGAGATGGAGACAAATCATAGACAAAGGCACGACAACCAAAAACTCTCATGGGAATGGAAAATAATGGGGACTGAGGGAACAACAACTGATGAGGGGCCATGTAGTTCAACACTCTGGAGGGTACGCGATTGATGACATAAGCAACTGCAAGTATAGCATCCATTCAAAACCTTTTTGGAACATTCATGTGTAACATCATCTCTCGAGCTACCTCAAGGAGGTGTCTATTTTTTCTTTCCACAACACTATTTTGTTGTGGTGTTCTTGCACATGAGCTTTTATGAATAGATCCACGGGAGGCAAAGAACTCATTGAGCTCACCATGGAAATATTCCTTTGCATTGTCTGATTGGAAGATCTGTATTTCAACATGGAATTGCATAAACACCATCCTCTGGAAGTCTTTCACAATCTTTGAAACTTCGTCTCTACTACACATAGAGAATACCCATGTATAGCGAGAGAAATCATCGATCAATGTGATAAAGTACTTATACCCATCCTCAGAGATTGTAGTAGTAGCCCCCCATACACCAGAATACACAACATGAAAAGGAATACTTGATCTTTTATTATTTGAGTGAAAAGTTGTTCTACATTGTTTGCTCAACTGACATGTTTGACACTGGAACTCTGACACTGAACATGACTTAAATAAATCTGGAAACAAAGACTTTACTATTTCAAAAGAAACATGACCTAACCGACTATGCCACAAAAAAATTTGACTCTTATTTGATTGGCTATGACTCTAAGGACGACATCGAGAGACCAGCTTTATTGTCAAGAATGTGGAGACCATCCACTAGGCTCCCTCTACCAATCGTCCTCCCAGAAGTTAGATCCTGAAAAACACATGAACCAGAAAAAAGGTTACACTATAGTTTAAAGAGTTTGTGATGCTATTGATTGAAAGCAAATTTATAGGAAGTTGAGGGACATACAATACACAATTCAGGTTAAGGCCATGGGGAAGAGATATTGATCCTTGGCCTGCAATGGAGGAGAATGATCCATCTACGAGCCTCACTTTATCCCTTCCTAACAAAAGGCTATTAGTCTGAAACAAGTTTGGCTTACCGGTCATGTGGTTAGAGGCCCCTGAGTCAATGATCCAAGGGGAGTTAGTGGTAGTGGTGACATGGAATGTAGAAGCCACATTACCTGATGTAGACGCAAATGAAGTAGAAGGAGTACCAGTAACTGGACTATCCATCTCTCGCAAAGCCCTACTATATGACTCCAGGTGATCTCTGAAGGAATTCATGATATCTTCCTTGGGGTCAAAACTAGTAAAGTGGTCCTGAGTAATACCAACAGACTGAGTATCTTGGGTTGCACATGTGTTGCATTATGTGTTGTATTCGGCTTTTTCTAACCTTGTACTCTACTCTGTTCTTGGTTCTTCATTGCCCACTTGGGCTTCCCGTGAATCTCCCAACATGTCTCACATGTATGTCTCGAGTGCCAACAGTGGGTACAAAACGACTTGTTTTTATCATCAGCCTTCTTGGAGTCACTTTTCTTTCCTGTATTGTTACTACCTTTGCAGCCAATGCTACCTGTTGCTCCCCCTCAGTTGTAACCATCACACTCCGCCTACTTTCCTCAGATTAAATGAGGGCATACACCTCTTGAACCGAAGGAAACTCTTTACTTCCTAAGATCTGAACTCTCAAGGGTTCATAAATAGGGTTTAGACCCAACAAGAATGCAAAAACCCGCTGCTGAGAAACCAGCTTCTTATAAGCCTTAGCATCATCATCATGTTTCCATTCTATAGCCTGATAGTGATCCAATTCTTTCCACACTGAAGTAAGGACTGAATAATAGGCAGACAAACTATGATTCCCCTGTTTACAGGTTGAGGATTCAGCTTTCAACTGGTAAATCTTGGCATGATGCCTTTGCTCAGAATAGGTGGTTTTGGCTTGTTCCCTAATCTCACTAGCGGTGTCTGCCCACATAAAGTTGTTCTTCACATCAGGTTCCATGGCTGCAAGGAGCCAAGGCATCACCATACTATTTTCTTAGTCCCACCTATCATGTTCAGCTGTCTCACTCTTGGGTTCTTTAACTCTTCCATTTATGTAACCAGCTTTTCTCCTTGCTGTTACATAAAGTTTTACACTTTAGCCCATTCCAGGTAGTTTAGACTATTTAAATGGGTAATGGGCATGGGAAGCATCATGCTTTCACCTCCCATACCAGCTGTGCTACAGGTTGGTGTAACCTCCAATGAAGCTGAATCATAGTTTTCCATTGAGGGAGAGAGTCTACGCTACAAGAACAAGACCAAATCCCACACAACTACACAACAGCCACAATCAGAATACTAAACCCCCAAGAAATTTACTTCTGGAATGAGAGAAAAAAAAAGCTGCTGAAATCAACCCAGTAATGGTTCAGCCATTCAAACAGCCCAGTAATCAGTCCAGCAACCAGCTGTTAGAATAGTATACTAGCAGTTCGACTACAGCACATGCAATCTAACAGTCCAGCATCTAAACGAAGATGTAAAACCAAAAACTAAGGCCTTCACACCATTGACCACAGAAAAAACACAAGAACACATACCCTGTCCAGCACCTGTACGAAGGTGCAAACCCAGAAATTAATTTTCACAGCATCGAACAAAGAGAAGGGACTCTTTACTGCATCACCCTTCTTTTGCTAGGGTTTCCTTGGTGCTACGACCAAGGAAGAACCCAAAGAAAGTAGCCGCAAGTCGCCTGACCAGTCCGGTTAGGTTTCTCTGTCTTCCACGTCCAAGAAATCAAAGAAAAAAAAGGAACTGAGAATAGCCCAGAATGATGCTAGGTTCAGATGAGAGAAACAGTTCTGTTTTTTTTTTTTATAGTTCAGAATGATGCTCTGATACCATGTAATCATTCATGGAGAGAGAGAGAAGAGAAGAGAGGAGAGAGGAGAAGAGGAAGATACGATTGAGAGTCTCAAAACTATATCTGGCGGCAGCCAGTTTGTTTATTTACATTAACTTAATATAAATGAATAAGAAATTACAAGTATGCTCCTGGTGGCACTCCCTAGTAACAAGCTAATAAGAAAGAAAGAAACTAACTGGCTGACAGCACACTAACAGCAACTGTAAAATAACAATTAAATAATCCTCATAACAGTATTCATTGAGCCTACACGCCTCCCTTATCATTTGGCCCTGAGAGCTTCCCAACTACATATGGAATTACCTTTCTACCCTTCTCTGTTGCCAGGTGATCTTCCCCCAACAATTGACTAGTCACCTTCCCCTTCTTCCTTGCTATTCTCTTTCTCTGCAACTCCACTATCAACCTTCTTTCACTTTCCTTTTTAAGACTCTAAAAAATAATTGCTCTTCACCTTCGACCAACAGTCTCAGATCATACTATTCAACTGTGAAAGCAAGCTGCATCCTCATATTCAACTGTGAAAGCAAGCTGCATCCTCAATGCAACTCTATGAGTTTCCTCCATTTTAATTAGCAACCTCACCATGTCCAATCTGTTCCATGCTCTGTTCCTATCATTGAATTTATAAAATTGGCCCAAGCAGTTGCCTTTGCTTTGGAAGTTTCTAGACATCAAGCATGTAATGGAATGCCTACCATGCATAATGACACCATTTTAGTCCTATTTTGGTCTCTCAGTGTTCTTGTTAAAGGGTACTACCTACTTAATCTCAACCCTGGGAATCTATTTTGCCGCTTGCATAATCCCGCACCCTTTTGCCTCTGCTTTTTCTTTTTCTGAAGATAATCTGGCTTATATTGCATCAGCCAAAAACAGTAACAGAAACATAAAAAGCAAAACCAAAACCCAAATACAATAAATTCTGGTCTCAATACAACTAAATTAGATTCGAAGTACTCCAAAAATCAGAACCTAAGTTTTCTGTTTTAGAATCCATGAAACCTGGGAGTATCAACGTCCAGTCCAAAAGTTTTTATCCAATGAGTATGCAAACTTTCTTCTTGCCTTTTGATTTTACATAAAAAATTCTTCTATAAATTCTTCTATTTCTTTCTTTCCACACCTTCCTACATACTGCAAAGGGAACATAATCTTTGCTTTCCTGCTTCCCCATTGATCACCAGCCAATGTTCAAAAATATCCTTAGGCATCTGAGGAGACCACCCACCCATCTTGAACAGTTGGAAGAAGAAAATCCAACTGCACCTTACAAAGTTGTGATCTACTAACAAATGCAATATACATTCAGCATCATATTCACAAAGAACACATCTATATGCCAAATATAAACCTCTTTTTCTCAAGTGATCTTGAGTGAGAATACTGTCCATAGCTATTAGCCATGTGAATGCTTCAACTCTTAGGGGAATTGGGTTACCCCATACACCTCCAACTGAAGAGCTTTCCATTTGACTTTGAGCCAAAGCTTTGTAAAGAGATTTTATAGAAACTTTCCATTCTTGAACTCCTTCCACCACCATGCATCTGCACTTTCCAGATTGATCACTGCCTCTTGAAGTTTAGGCAAAAGCACCACGCATTCTTCCATCTCTTGATCAAGCAAAGGTCTTCTGAAAGTAGGAAACCACTAAACCTCTCCCTGCCTCCACTCAAAACATTGTACAATTGTCACCTCCTTTCTAGTTAATCTGTATAATCTTGGATGCAAATCACATAGATTCTCCACTTTCAACCATTCATCCTCCCAAAACCTAATTCTAGACCCATCCCCCACCCTCCAAGAAACAAAAGGCCTTAATAAAGCATGGAAATTCATAATCCTCTTCCACAGTCACCCCATAGGAAGGTGTGACCCCTCTTGAGTCCCACCTAAAATTCACCACCCCATACTTACAAAGCAATAACTCTCCTCCAAGGTCTCCCTTTCCCACTCAAACTCCAAACTTATTTTCCCAATTAATTTTGATAAAAATTCTTACCCTTCTAATTCAAAACCACCATCTTTTTTCTCCCTGCATACCCATTCCCACTTTACCAAATGATGCTTCTTTTGTACAACTTTAATGTTTCACAAGAACTCCCTTTGAATCCTTTCAATCTCCTTTATCACTAATGCCGGGGCCTTTAGAAGAGACAAGTAGTAACAGCTTGATGGGTTTGATAAAACACTCTTAACAATAGTGATCCTACCACCAAAAGAAAGATACTTCCCTGTGCACCCTACCAATATTTGCTTGATTGTATCCAACACCGGCTGCCTAGTAGAAGGAGCTGAAGGTTTTACACCAATAGGTAATCCCAAGTAGGTAAAAGGAAATTCACCAATTAGGCACCCTAAGGTTGTAGCACAAGGTTCAAGTGTATCTTGTTGCATTGTGCCACTCCAATCAAAATACTGTTGTTTAAGTTGATATCCAAACCTGAGAGCACTACAAAACATTTAGAAATTCCCCTCAGCTTCAGCACTTCCTCTGAGGTATCCAAAAGAATCAAAACGTCATTTTGCATACTGTTAATGTGTTATCAACCACCCTCTCCTCCAACCTTAAAACCTCTAAACAAACTTGCTGCCACTCCTTTGTTGATTAATCTGCTCAAAACCTCCACCACCAACCATAGTTTTCAAGGCACCATGGCGAGGTTAGGCGATGGGTTTTTTTTTCATGTTGAAAACATAGATCCTAGGGTAGTTCCCTAGGTACCATAACCATATTTCCTTAATAATTATATTCATAATTTTCATAAGAAAAGTATAAAGTTCATATTAAAGTATAGAAAATCAACATAACCCTTAATTTTGTTATAGGAAAAGAAGAAAAGAAAAAGTAATGGCGGTAGTACTTCCTTACTTATTGGTTCAGGTTTTGAAGTCTTTGAGGGTTCAATATAGCATTTAGCAATGTTTTTGTTGATTAAACCCTAATAATTAAAAAAACAATAAGAAGAATTTAGTATATAAACACAAAATGATTATTCTAGTTTAATAATGTCTATTTTATAATTATAATCTCAAAAAAGAATGAACAAAAAAGTATTTTATAGTAGGAAGTAAAAAACTGCTTGGCGATTAGGCGAGGTGAGCCTCAGAGGGCGCCTTAGGCGATGCCTAGGCACCCGCCTAGGCGTTGCCTTGACAACTATGCCACCTACACAAACAGCATTGGAGATTAAGGATCTGTGATGAGTCCGCTTCAATTTCAAAAACAAGGAGCTGGTTCGAGGGAGCTCACCCTCCTGAAACAGAGTAAGAGGGAAGAAGAAGAAGAAGAGGAAGAGGGAGAGAAAAGAGAGGGGATAATAGGGTTTCTTACTTCATACCATGGAGATCAGATTACATAATATTTTTACTTCACCTGCACATGGCTGAGACTGTGATGGATAACTAACTTGGTGACATGGCTCCCTTGTATAAACAAACCGCAGCAGGGGAGTCACATGGGTGATCAGGGGCTGCTCTCGAGCATGACCCGTCTGCTGAGTGACATGGGCCTGGTCTTCATGGTTTGGGCCTAAGTTATTATCCGGCTGCCTATCAGTCCCACCCCCTTCAATAAACACCTTGTCCTCAAGGTTGAGGTTGGGGTACTGATTCTGTAAGCTCTCATAATCTTCCCAAGTCGCATCCTTCCTTGGTAGATTGCTCCATTCCACTAATGCTTGTTTGCGGACCTTCTTCCCAGTCTTAATCCATCAAAGATCAGTAATCTGTTGGGGTTCTATCAGAATGTCTCCTGTGAACTGTGGGAGAGTTGGTTGTACCTTGGTTGCATGTGCCAAGCATGGTTTCAATAGACTGACATGGAAAACTGGGTGCAATTTTGAGGAGGGAGGAAGATCCAGTTTGTAGGCCACCTGTCCCACCCATTCAATCACCATGAAGGGTCCAAAGTACCTGAGAGCCAGCTTTTGCCAAACCCTGCGTGCCACTGAAGTTTGCCGATAGGGCTGTAGTTTCAGGTAAACCCAGTCTCCAACTGAAAATTCAAGCTCTCTGTGCTTCTGATCACAAGTCAGCTTCATCCGTTATTGGGCCTGTTGAAGGTGCAGTTTGAGTGACCTCAGTATTTCATCTCTTGAGAGCAACTGGTTTTCTACTTCAGCCACTGTGGAAGAGCCTCTCTCATAGGGTAACACCGCTGGGGGATCTCTCCCATAGAGCACTTTGAAAGGTGTTGTTCCAGCTGAAGCTTGATAGGTAGTGTTGTACCAATGTTCTGCCCACGGCAGCCAGTGGGCCCATTGTGTTGGCTTTTCCCCAATAAAGCAACGTAGGTAGGTCTCAAGGCACCTGTTTACCACCTCGGATTGGCCATCAGTCTGGGGGTGGTAGCTGGCTGTATGGAGCATGTGAACTCCTTGAGCTGAAAAATAGGCCTCCCAGAACTTACTCATGAAGAGGGGATCCCTGTCAGTCAGAATAGAATTTGGGGTGCCATGTAATTTGGCGACCTCTTGGATGTAAGCCCGTGCTACTGTAGTGGCTGTGTATGGTTGAGGCAGAGCTATGAAATGGGCATACTTAATCGATCCACTATTACCAATACTACAGATTTCCCGGCTGATTTAGGTAACCCAGTAATAAAATCCATGGTTATGTCTTCGCAAACCTTCTCTGGAATGGGTAGAGAGGCTGAAGTAAACCCACATGGGATCGTGTGATGTACTTATGTTGCTGGAAGATGTCGCACTAGGCAACATAGTCTTGAATTGTGCGTTTCATCCCCTTCCAATAGAACTGGTCTGCAACCCTTTTGTATGTTTTGAGAAACCCGGAATGCCCTCCCTTGGCAGAATTGTGGAACAGTTTGAGTATCTCCTTTTGATGTGCTGAATTGTTTGCTATCACCACTCGTCCTTTATAGAAAAGAGTAGACCTTTTGACTGAATAGTCTGGAACCAGGGAGGGGTCCTGAGCATATAAAGCTTGAATCTGTTTAAGTTCCAGGTCAGTTTGGGCCTCAAATGTGATGAGTTCCAGTAGGGGATAGCTGGGCTTGGACAGGCCCATGAGTTTAAAACTCCTCCACCCTTGACAATGTATCTGCTAGAGCATTTGAAGGGCCCGGTTTGTATTCTATATGGAAATCATAGCCCAGTAGTTTATAGCAAGGTTCAAAATATCGTTATGTATTGGCCGATACGTATTTTATCAGGGCCATCCCGATACGACCCTACAGGGGGTGTATCGGGTCAGGCCATGGTTCAGAGGGTATCTGGGACTTAAACCGACCCCTCTGAACTGGTTTTGAAAAGAAAAATAAATAGAACACAAAAAAAGCACCGATACAGGCCGATACGCCCTACTGGAGCAGTGTTAAATATCTATTGGAGCAGTTTAGAACCTTGGTTTATAGGCCCATTTCTGTTCTGGGCTTAAAATTCACTGCTCTCCACTTCTGAACTGCTAATGTGATGACCATTAGCTCTTTTTCATAAGTTGACTTCGCTTGGGCCTGAAGTGAATGAGCTCGGCTATAGTAAGCCAAGGGTTGCCCCCCTTGCATCAGAACTGCCCCAATCCCCTTTCCAGAAGCATCTGTTTCGGAAATGAATTCCTTATCAAAGTCGGGTAGGGTGAGACTGGGTGGAGTGGTGACTGCCTTCTTCAAGGATTGGAATGCATATTCAGCTTGCCCATCCCAATCAAAAGCTTGCTTCTTCAACAATTTAGTGAGAGGCACAGCTAGGATACCGTAGCCAGGTATAAATTGGTGGTAATAGCCAGTTAATCCCAAGAACCCTCTGAGTGGTTTTTGGGAAGTGGGTCGGGGCCAGTTGATCATGCTGGATACCTTTTCCGGGTCAGTGTGAACCTTGCCTTAAGATATGATGTGTCCAAGGTAATTGACCTGGGTCTGCCCAAAGGAACATTTAATGGGCCTGGCAAATAAGGAGTGCTGTCTCAGTAGGTCCAAAGTACAATGCAGGTGCTCCATATGCAAGGGCCATGTCGGGCTGTAAATAAGGATGTCATTGAACAAGTATAAAACAGCGCAAAAACGGTTTGAAGATTTTGTTCATGAGCCGCTGAAAGGTGGAGGTGCGTTGGTTAGACCAAACGGCATCACCACAAACTTGTAGTGTCCATCTGATGTTCGAAAGGCAGTCTTAGTGATGTCATCCGAGTGGACCCGGATCTGCGATTCAGCTTAGAGAAGTAGAGAGCCTGAACCAATCTGTCGAACAGTTCCTCAACCAAGGGAATGGGGTACTGATCCTTCACTGTGATATTATCAAGGGTCTGGTAATCAACACAAAACCTCCAGCTGCAGTCCTTTTTTTGACTAATAGGACGGATGAGGAAAAAGGGCTGTTTCTGGGCCTAATGAACCCCTATATGGTCTCACATTGGCTGGCGGTGCCCTGGGGTGAAGGGTAATGTGGTGGTCCATTTGTCTATTGGGTGGTAAGGTGGAGGGTTCTTGAAACACATCCGAATATTCAATCAACAACTGCTGGAGTTCATCTTGTTGTTCTGGTGTCTGCGCCCCTGAAGCCTTAAGTGGACAGCTGCGGCCTAGAAGGCATTGAGCCCATACTCATTAGCAGTGGGGTGTCAGAGTGTTGGCAACTCTTAAAAATAGTGTGAGGAGCTTCTGCTGTGGTTTTAATGGGTTTACTCCCCTTTAATGAGCAGGGAACTCCGTTATGCTGGAAGTCCATTGTCAATTCAGCTTAGTTACACGTCACCGGGCCCAACTGTTGGAGCCACTCAATGCCCAACATTATGTTTGCCCCTGTAAATTCAAGCGGATACAGGTCTACCGGAAATGAATGGCCTTGGATTTGCAGCCCTACAGTTCTGCATTTCCCTTCACATTTGATCCCATATCCATTTGCTACATTGACAGCAAAAGGTGGGATCGGTTCAATTGCTAGCCCCAGCTTTTGGGTCAGTCCCGAGGTGATAAAGTTAAGAGAGCTGCTGCTATCAATGAGCATGTCACTTCCCGACCCAGGATTCAGCCATTAACCCTCATAGTTTGTGGGGTTGGTTGACCCGAAAGGGCTTGTAGGGAGATGACATAGTACTCAGCCTCTGTATTAGTTACAAACTGCCTCAGATTCTTCTTCCTCGTCTACAACCTCGCCATCAGCTTGCAGGAGGTAGAGATGGGGAGCCTTGCACCGGTGTCCGTGGGCAAATTTCTCTTCACAATTGTAGCAAGGTCCTTTTTCACGATGGGCTTGCATCTCTGTCCAGGTTAGCTTCTTGTAGGGTACAGTCATAGTACCTGGGTTTTTAGGTGCAGGAACCTCCAGCTTATAATTAGGAGTGGGAAGGAGGGGTCCTTGATTTTGATCGATCCAGTTGGTCTGGGGTCGTAATGGGGGTCCAGTTGGAGGCCCATTGGGCCGGTTGACCCTCCTTAGTCAGTTAAGTCTCTCTTCTTGTATCTTAGCCAGCCCTATAGCAGCAATCAGGGTCGTGGGTTGCATTGACTTAACCTCAATCCTTATATCTTCTCGTAGCCCCCCCCCATGAAATAGCTGACCAGGGCTGTTTCCGGCTAGCCATGCACTTGGATAGCTAACCGTTCAAACTTGGTCTGCTAATCCTGTACACTCCCAGTTTGCTTCACTCGAGAGAGGGATCCATCGAAATTTTCATACCCAGATGTTCCACACCATTCGCTCTGTCCATCTTTGGTGTTAAGATATAAAGGTCGCATTTGTCATTTTTTCTTCCCATAGTTCCTTAAACATCTCCATCTTCACCACCTCCAGCATGCTATAGAAAAAGACATTGAATCCATTAGGACCTGGCACCCAGTCCCCTTTTCTTGGAATATGAGCGAAAGCAGACCACCATTTAATCTTCTGATCTCCTATTAGCTTCCCGTTGCCCCATTACTCTTCTGCCCAGAGTTGAACAGTTTAAGAATCTTCCTATTAAACATGCCCCCAACAGCTTCATTTGGTCATTGAGTTTACTGACGTTCATCACTATCACCTTCTTTATCATCGACAAATCAGCTATATGCCCTTTTGATAAAAAATACAGAACAAAATACATTGGATAATGACACCTAATTCAGGATTCAGGAATCAGGATACCAAGTACCGATGCTCATTTGAGTGGGATTTGATCCCTGTTTTTTATGAGCCATTGTTCATTGTTCTTTTTCCTCTTGATTTCTTCTAATATTTGTTTTTTAGTTTCTATTCTCTATCAATAACAAAGGATTCATCATGTAACTATAGAAGAAGAATGAAGGCCATCAATCGACAAATCCTTGTGAAGAAAAGTAGAAGTTGAAAGGTTTCAGCAATAGAGAAGGAGAGAGGAGAAGAAAGAGAGTGGGATGTCAACCAGAATTGAAAATTAGTTCTGCCCGCCAACCCCTCTTTGTATATATGCTTGAATTAAAATAATGAGAGATTACAAGAATGCCCTTAGTAGGGCGGCCACTTAAGTAGCTGAACAGTCACAACTAAAAAACATAAACTAATGGGCCTAAAGCCCAATAACTTCCTAACTTAACAAATTAAAAATAAAAGATAAATAATTTAGGCCCAATAACTTGAAATTGGCCCAACTCAACACTCTCCCTCAAGTTGGGAGTAAATGTCACACATTCCCAAATTGCGTAGATCATGTTCCAGCTTGTTCCTTGCAACACTTTTTGTGAGAACATCAGCGAGCTGCAAATCAGAAGCAATGCATGGAAGACACACTTCCCCTGAAGTCACCCTTTCTCTTATGAAATGTCTATCCACTTCAATGTGCTTTGTCCTGTCATGCTGAACTGGGTTGTGGGCAATGTTAATTGCTACCTAATTGTCACAGTACAACATCATAGGTTCTTCTGCCTCAACACTAATCTCTCCTAACAAGGAGCGGATCCATAGAAGTTCTGAAACTCCATGTGCCATGGCCCTGAATTCAGCTTATGCACTTGATCTTACTTTTCCATGAGACTAGATTACCCCCAACAAGGGTGCAGACTCCTGAAGTAGATCTCTTGTCATCAAGGCATCCTACCCAATCAGCATCTGTATAAGCCTCTAGCTTCAACTGTCCATGGTCAGCAAATAATATGCCTTTGCTTGGGTGTCCCTTCAGATAAGCAAGAATTCTGTCAACAGCCTCCCAATGCTGGACTCGTGGGGCATGCATGTATTGACTCACCACACTCATTGCATAGGAGATGTCCGATCTTGTCATACACAAATATAGCAATTGCCCCACAAGTCTCTGGTATCTCCCAATGTCCTTTACCAGTTCACCTTCTGATGCATTTATTATGTAATTATGATCAATAAGAGTACTAACAACCTTTGTTCCAAGCTTCCCTGTTTCTTGTAGAAGATCCAAAACATACTTCCTCTGAGAAATAAAGATTCCATGTTTTGATCTTGCAACTTCAATGCCCAAGAAGTAACTCAACTCCCCAAGATCCTTAATTTCAAATTATCTGTGTAGATTCTTCTTCAAACTGTCAATCTCACTTAGATCATTTCCTGTGACAACAATGTCATCCACATAAACAATTAAGGCTGACACCAAGGATCCCCTCCTCTTCACAAACAATGTATGGTCTAATTGAGTCTGAGTGTAGCCAAAAGCAATCAAGGCCTTCCTGAATCTGTCAAACCATGCTCTGGGAGACTGCTTTAAACCATAAAGTGACTTCTTTAGTCTGCATACCTTCCCCTTTTCAGCATAACTATAGAAACCAGTAGGAAGATCCATATACATTTCTTCTTGCAAATCTCCATTCAGAAAAACATTTTTCACATCAAGTTGAAATAGGGTTCAAGAGTATGTGGTAGCAAGAGAGAGAGTGATCCAAACAGAAGTCATCTTTGCAACTGGTGCAAAGGTATCTGAGCAATCAATGACATAGGTTTGTGTGTACCCTTTTGCAACCAGTTTGGCCTTATACCTTTCTATACTTCCATCTGCCTTATATTTATCTGTGTAAACCCATTTGCATCCAACAGTCTCCTTGCCCTCAGGTTTAGAGAGAACCTCACTAACACCCTTGGGTATAGACACAGAGTCAAGAGAAGAAAGGAAAGCACGATAGGAAGGAGAAAGTCCACTGTAGGATAGGTACTGTGAAATACAATGAGTAGTACACTTTCTCTTCCCTTTTCTGAGAGAAATAAGAAGGTCTAGGTCATCTGTAATGGGATTAGTAGAACCAATAGGAATTGAAACATTAGAGGGATCAAGAGTAATACCTGAATCCGTGCCAGCTGAATCTGGAGTCTCCAAGGAACTGATAAGAAGTGATGTGAGATCTTTTGTAGTGGAACCAACCACCTTGTGAAGTCGCTGTCGTGAGTAACACTAAGAAGCTGGACACAAGGGAGGTGGTAAGGTAGGTAACATAGGAGGGTCAGACACAGGAGTAGACACAAGAACTAGAACTGGAAGAGGAAGTGACTGCCCACTCACTTCCCCAAAACACTCCCCTTGAGAAGGATCCTTCAAGAAAAGGGATGTGGACTCAAAAAATGTGACATCCATAGTAACATATCGACTCCTAGAGATTGGATCATAGTAGCAGTACCCTTTCTGATTTTCTGCATACCTAAGGAAAACACACTTCTTTGCCTTTGGATCGAGTTTCGAGCGGTGAGGACCAAGAACATGTGCAAAGCAAGCACACCCAAACACCCTGAGAGGAATGTGGAACATCTCCCCCTCAGGAAAAAGGAGGCTGAATGAGGTGCTGAATCCAAGTATACGAGAGGGCACCCTATTAATCAGGAAGACTACAATGAGAACTACATTACCGCAAAACCGAACTGGAACAGTGGATGTGATCATCGTGCTTTTTGCAATCTCAACAATGTGACTGTTCTTCCTCTCTACAACATCATTCTGCTGTGGACTGTAGGAACAACTGCTCTGATGGATAACTTCATGCTCTAACAGATACGAGGCAAGGTTCTTTTCAAAATTTCCTTGGCATTGTCTGATCTAAACACCTTCACTCGTACCCCAAACTGTGTTAGCACCATCTGATGAAATTGCCGAGCCAAGGATGGTACCTCATCATGAGATCTCATTAAGTAAATCCAAGAATATCGAGAAAAATCATCCACAAATAGATGTAATCCAGTCCTCAAAAATAGGTGTAAACTTGAAAAATTAGAGAGAAAAAGGAGGAAGAAAAGTAAGAGCAGTAGTACAAGAGAAGAAGATGGAGAAAAGAGGAGGAAGAAGAAGAAAGGTTCGAATAATCCTTCCCTTTCTTCTTTAATCCCTTTTACTAAAAATTAATGATAAAATAATTACAAGTATGCCCTTAAGTGGGCGACCAGATAGGCAGTAACATAAAGAGATCAAACAAAAAGAAATAACAGGCCCATTAGCTAACAGGAAAATAGAAAAAATATTACAAGAGAAGATACTAGGACCCATTCGGCCCAGTCTCTTTGCACTCAAGCTGAGCATAGATGTCAATCATGCCCAACTTGCTTATATAGTGTGTCATTTTCCCTCTCGGAACTCTCTTAGTCAAGATATTAGCCAATTGTTCGTCTGATGTGATGAATGGCAAACAAACTTCTCCCGAGGAAACTCTTTCCCTTATAAAATGTCTATCAACCCCAATGTGCTTAGTTTTGTCATGTTGAACAGGATTATGTGCAATATTGATAGCTGCTTGGCTGTCACAGTAGAGCATCATTTGCTTCTCATAGTCAACCCCCAATTCTTCTAAAAGGGATCGTAGCCACAGTAATTCTGACACCATGTGCCATTGCCCTGTATGCTGCTTCAACTGATTGTTTCTTACTCCTCCATGACACAATGTTCCCAGCGACCAGAGCACAATAACCTAAGGTGGATCTCCTATCATCAATACATCCTGCCCAATTAGCATCAGTGAAAGCTTTCAGCTTCATGTGTCCATGTTTGGCAAATAGAATACCTTTCTCTGGAGTACCTTTCAAGTAACACAGAACCCTTTCTACAGTAACTAAATGAGTATATCTGGGAGAATGCATAAATTGACTAATAACACTTACTGCATAGGAAATGTCTGGCCGAGTCATGCAAAGATATAACAACTTCCCAAGCAGTCTCTGAAAGACCCCTTTATCAGATAAAGGTCACCATCTGTAGCAGAAAGCTTATGATTGGGATCAATAGGAGTGGAAATTGGTTTAGCTCCAAGTTTACTAGTCTCAGCAAGGAGGTCAAGGACATATTTATGCTGAGAAATGAAGATACCATCCTTAGATCTAGCAACTTCAATGCCCAAAAAATACCGAAGATCTCCCAAATCCTTGATCTCAAATTCAGAGTTAAGAAATCTCTTGAGTTTACTGACCTCTTGAGTGTCATTACCCGTGACTACAATATCATCAACATAAACTATCAAAAAGGTCACCAGAGAGCCATTTCTCTTCAAGATCAAGGTATGATCAGATTGAGTTTGTGTGTAACCAAAGGAGACAAGAGCAACCCTGAACCTCTCAAACCAAGCCCGATGAGACTGTTTGAGACCATAAATAGATTTATGCAATTTACACACCTTGCCTTGCATTTCCTTCCCATACACCCCTAGAGGCAAAGACATATAGACCTCTTCATGTAGGTCTCCATTCAAGAAGGCATTTTTAACATCAAATTGGTGTAGGGGCCAATCAAAAGTAGCGGCTAGAAATAACAAAACCCAAACTGAGGTCATCTTTGCTACAGGAGCAAATGTCTCAAGATAGTCAATACCATACATATGAGTGTAGCCTTTAGCAACTAGCCTAGCCTTAAACCTCTCAATAGATCCATCAGAGTGATATTTAATGGTAAACACCCATTTACAATCCACTGGTTCCTTCCCTTCAGGCAAGTCAACAATATCCCAGGTATGATTCTTATGCAAAGCATCTAGTTCAGCCATCATAGCATCCCTCCATTCAGGTTTAGATAAGCCTTCCGGTACGGACTTGGGTATCACATGGGAAGAAACAAAAGCAAGAAAAGAGTAGTAGGAAGGAGAGAGAAGGCTGTAAGACAGGTGTTTGGAGATACAATGGGCTGTACACTTCCGCTTGCCCTTGCGGAGAGCAATAGGAAGGTCAAGGTCTGGGAAAGATGTAGATGGGTCAGAGGAAGGCTGATTGGTTACCTCAGTAATGATGGGAGGAGTAAGAGGCTATTTTGTAGGAGTGGAAACAACTTGCCCATGTCTGAATCTGTGCCTTTGGTACCACCTTTGGAGAACAGGATGAGGAGGAATTATAGGAGAATGAGGTGGAGGAGGAGGAGGAACATGAATATTGGAGGTAGGTCCAGTGGGAGAAGTGGACACCTCATGAGAGGACTCAAGAGGAATGGGAAGAGGAACAGTTGGAGACATAGCAAAGGGTTCTTCAGATTTCTCCCCCTCAGGAGAAATACTAAAGAAAGGAGTCAACTCAGCAAATGTGACATCCCGAGATACAAAGCGGGTGCCACTAATTGGATCAAAACAGCAATGTCCCTTTTGTGTGGAGGCGTATCCTAGAAAAACACATTTACGAGCCTTAGGTTCAAATTTGTGCCTTTAATGGCTGTGAACATGCACATAGCAAGTGCACCCAAAAACACGGAGAGGAAGAGAAAAAAGATCCTCATCCGGGAAGAGAAGGCTAAAGGGGATTTTGAAGTTAAGAACTCGGGAGGGCATACAATTGATCAAAAAGGTAGCAGTAAGAACATCTCCCCAAAATTTTATAGGAACTTGGGATGCAAACAGGAGGGATCTGGCAACTTCAACCACATGCCGGTTCTTCCTTTCTGCCACTCCGTTTTGTTGTGGAGTGTAGGAACAATAACTTTGATGAATAACCCCAAAAGTTTCAAGATAGGTGGAGAGGGTTTTCTCAAAATACTCCTTACGATTATCAGAATGGGATATTTTGATCTGAGTGTTAAACTGGGTGAGGATGAGTTCATGAAATTTTTGCACAATAGCTGGTACTTCATCCCTGGATTTCATGAGATAAATCCAAGTGTAACGAGAGTAGTCATCAATAAAAAGGATAAAGTACCTGTAACTCCCCATAGTTGGCAAATGATATGGCCCCAATACATCAAAGTGAACAATATGAAAAGGAGAAAGAGATCTTTTATTGCTTACTGAATAAGAATGTCTACAATGCTTTGCCAGTTCACACGACTCACAATGAAGACTCGGTAAAGACACTCCCTTAAACATATCTAGAAACAAATGACTCAAAGCAGAAAAAGACAAATGACCAAACCGAAAGTGACATAACAAGACTTTGACAAGATTGCAGGTCTATTCGGTGTGTCCAGCAAGTATATTCCGTTCACCTCATGGCCACTCCCAATCATCCTCTGAGATTACGGGTCCTGAAAAACACAATGAGTGGGAAAAAATGTTATGCTACAATTCATGGGTTTAGTTAAGCTGCTAACAGATAAAAGGTTTGTATTAAGTTTAGGGACATGAAGGACAGAGGATAAATAAAGGGTATCAGAGGTCTTTATATCCCCTTTACCAGAAATGGGAGCAAGAGACCAATCAGCAAGGGATATTTTCTCTTTACCAGAGAGAAGGTGGTATGAGCAGAAGAGATTAGACGGGCTGGTCATATGGTCTGATGCACCGGAATCAATAATCCAAGGGATTTTATGATTACCTGAAACTAAAGCATGATTTGCAGAAGCACGAATACCTGAGTGAGCAAATGCAGATGATGATGATGTGTTGCTAGAAGAGCGAGATGAAGAAACAGTATCTTCCAAGTGATTTAGAAGCCTCCCATACTTTTCAAAATTCGCTTTCATTGTTGCCAACTTTTCAATGGTTGATTTTTCTTCACTCTCCTTATTTCCTCCTTCAGGTATTGTAGCAACATTAGTTGTCTTAGGCTTTCCTACCTGACTGCCCTTCTTAGAACTGTTGTTATTCTTAAACCTATCAGGAAGAAGCTTCTAGCAAGTGTCCTTTGTATGCCTCGGTTTCTTGCAATATTCACATATCTGCTCCTTTTTCTCAGTAGGACCCTTTGGCTTTATTCTAACATTGCAAAGTATTTTGTAGGTGGACTCTGTAACTGAACCCGTCGCATACTCTCCTCACTACTTATCATAGCGTATGCCTGGGAAAGATTAACCTCATCTTTGGCCAGGATATTTTTCCTAATGATGTCAAACTCAGGGTTGGGTCGAGTAAGAAATTCAAACACCCTATTTCTCTCCACCAACTTCCTATACATTTCACAATCATTCTTACTCTCCCATACAATTGTCTCCATAACATCAATTTCTTGCCATAGGGATTTCAATATAGAATAGTAGATTGCTACACTCTTCTCCCCTTGTCTTAGGTTCTTCACGTCACTTTTCAACTTTTAGACTCTGGCTACAGTATAGAATAGTAGATTAGGTCTCAGTAACACTGTCACATATCTCCTTAGCCGAAGACATCCAGAGATAATGCTGACTTATATGAGGTTGCATAGAGTTGACCAACCATCCAATGACTATTTAGTTCTCCTGCATCCATTTCTCAAATTCAGGGTCTATCTCTTCGGGTTTCACTTTACTACCTGTGAGATACCCGAGTTTTCCTCTACTACAGACATAAATTCTTATAGACTGTGCCCAAGCAAGATAATTTGTCCCATCTAGCTTGATTATGGTCACACCAGTCAAAACGGAATCTACCGAGCCAAGGCCGGAAATCAGCACTTGCTTGAACTCACTTCCGTATGGCTCCATTAATCAAACGAAAATAAAAGAACTAGAAATTTGGTCTATATAAACTTACTTGAAGTCAAACCAGAACCCAAATGCTTGAAAACTAGGGTTTTACTCCGTCCAACTACTGGGGAGGAAGAAAGAAGATGAAACCGCTCCTACCAGAGCTTCCCAATCTCTTCCAAACCTGAACCGCCCTCCTTTAGGAGTCGAAAGACACCTCCCAAGCACAGAGTGCCACACCCAAAGCTTCACCTTTACCTATACCTTCGAAAATCTCTAGTCGGCTAGGGTTTTGGGCAGCAACAGAACAACACCACTTCTTGGCAATATCCAACCAGATTTAAACTCTCCAAACCCTCTACCAACTAGGCTAGAGGTCCTCTGAGCTATAGAGAACCTATCTCTCCATACACTCTCTTAATCTAAGGGTGTATGGGGAAAGAGGAAGAAGAAAACAAGGAAGAAAGAAACCTGCTCTGATACCAAGATGTAAAACCAGTCCTCAAAAATAGGTATAAACTTGAAAAGTTAGAGAGAAAAAGGAGGAAGAAAAGTAAGAGCAGCAGTACAAGAGAAGAAGATGGAGAAAAGAGGAGGAAGAAGAAGAGAGGTTCGAATAATCCTTTCCTTTCTCTAATCCCTTTTACTAAAAATTAATGTTAATATAATTACAAGTATGCCCTTAAGCAGGCGGCCAGCTAGGCAGTAACATAAAGAGATCAAACAAAAAGAAATAACAAGTCCATTAAGAGAGGCCCATTAGCTAACAGGAAAATAGAAAAAATATTACAAGAGAAGATACTAGGACCCATTCGGCTCAGCCTCTTTACACAAATAAAAGAAAATATCGATAACCACCAATAGAAGGAACATGGTATGGTCCCCCACACACCAGAATGAATAATATCAAAAGCAGATAAACATCTTTTATTGCTAGCTTTAAGGGAATGTCTACAATGTTTTCCAAGTTGACAACCTTAACACTCTAGACTAGACAAATTAACAGACTCAAAAAGCTTTGGAAATAAGCAACGTAAAGAAGAAAAGGACAAATGACCCAAATGATTATGCCAAAGCATAATCTGAGTCACAGACCCTAAATCACTATCCCTGCTGACATGATGGCCCTGATGATGAGGAAGCACATCTAGGAGGTAGATCCCATTCACTTCATGACCACTCCCAATTGTCCTCTTTGAATTCAAGTCCTGCAAAACACAATGACCAAAAGAAAAAATTACTAAGCTATTCAGATTCTTAGTCAAACTACTTGACAAACCCCTTCCCAGCAATGGGAACATGAGATCCATAGGTTGTGGAGACTCTGTCTCTGCTAGAACAGAGTTGGTAAGAAGAAAAAATAGTGGAACTATGGGTCATGTGCTCTAAGGCTCCAGAATCTATAGTCCAAGGAGGTCCCTCCTTACCTGTAGTAGAATCATAGTTTGCAGTGGCATGTCAACTACCTATGTGAGCAAAGGAAGTAGAGTGTGTTGCACCAAAACCACCTGTACCCAGCTATCCACCTGTTGCTGAATTAGGGCTGACTGTATCTCGCTGATTCAGGAACTACCCATATCTCTCAAGTTCAGCCCTCACTGTAGCAGCTGCAATAAACTCCAGAGTAGTTGTAGTAGGAGGGCTAGGTATGTCGCCAGTGACTGCCATGTGTGCATTTCCCTTCTTGTTTTTGATTTTATTCGGCACAAGATGAGGATGAAGCTTCCAACATGTATCTCTTGTGTATTTAGGCTTCCTTATAGTAATCACAAATAAAATCATTCTTATCTTCCTTCCTGATTTCACTACCACCCCAGTCTCCACTCTGTTTGGGTTTCACAGTACTGACCATGGCTGATTGTTCAAAACCAGAATTCTTCATCATCACATTTCTCCTACTCTCTTCCCCTTGATACAAAGGCACATGCCTGAGAGAGAGTAACACTGTCCCCAGAAAGGATATGCTGCCTTGCAATATCATATTCAGGATTAAGTCCAGCAAGAAATTCAAAAACTCTATACTTCTCTAGGAGCTTCTAGTAGGCAGCTGCATCCTTAGTGGTTTCCCAAACAATTGCCTCCAGATGGTCAATCTCCTGCCACAGAGTTTTAAGGGATGAAAAAGAAAAAGCAATAGGTCTATCTCCCTGCATGGTAGCAATAATCTGATTCCTTAACTGATAGGTCCTAGCAACATTTTCACTCTGTGAATAGGTTTCCTTAGCTGTATTTGCCCACAAAAAATTTACTTATATGGGGCAGCATTGAATTACACAACCAACTCATTACCATATAGTTTTCTTGTACCCACCGGGAGCTGTTAGTCTCGGGTTTCACTTCCTCACCAGTGATATACCCCAACTTCCCACGAGTACCAATGGCCATCTTTGCAGATTGTGACCATTCTAAATAATTTGAACCATCTAACTTAACTTTAGTAATGGCCCCAGCCTCGAAAAGGTCTCCGACACCTCCTATTGGTCCCATTTCACCCTGAGTTTGTTTTCAACTCCATTACCCTCCATAATTCTCAAAAAAGGGTTAGAAAGTTACTTCAAGATAATAGAATATGAAATAAATCCCTTCAGGTATCACAGACTCCCTTCTGGTACCCTAGATGATCCTCACACAAAAGATTCCTTTTCTGTGGGACAAGAGAAAAGAGAGAAGAGGCTGCCGCTCTCTCCAGAAACCTCCAAAAAAGGTAGGACCTGAACCGCCCTCTTCAGAAAACTCCAAGGAACCCTAAAAAATTAGGGCACCACTTCCTAGGTCAAAATTGAAGAGTCCTATAAAAACAAGACTCTCCCCCTTTCTTCGGTTTTTCCTGAATTTAATTGGAAACCCTAGACCAGCTACAGGGCAAAACAGATCCACCAAAAAACTCCAAAAACTGGGCTTACCTGAGATCTTCGATTAGCCTCTCAAATCCCCATGCAGTCGGCCGATCTAGGGCTGCATGATAGAGCAGCCCAAGGAACCTTTGGCCTGCTCTGATACCAAGTAGAAGTTGCTGATAGCAGTTTTAGATGAATCCTTGTGAAGAAAAGTAGAAGTTGAAAGGTTTCAGCAGCAGAGAAGAAGAGAGGAGAAGAACGAGAGTGGGATGTCAACCAGAATTGAAAATTAGTTCTGGCCGCCAATCCCTCTTTGTATTATATACTTGAATTTAAATAATGAGAGATTACAAGAATGCCCTTAGTAGGGCGGCTAATTAAGTAGCTGAACAGTCACAACTAAAAAACATAAACTAATGGGCCTATAGCCCAATAACTTCCTAACTTAACAACTTAAAAATAAAAGATAAATAATTTAGGCCCAATAACTTGAAACCGGACCAACTCAACAATGTAAATATAGAAGAAGAATGAAGGCCATCAATCGACAAATTGAAGAGAGTATCTAACAATCTATGTTACATAGGCATGGTAAGGACAAAACACTGATTGTGTGTGTTAACTGTGCATTTCTTAAAGTATGAGCCTCACATTGTGCTTTATTTCACATGCAACAACTTGCTTTATTGTCTAAGTTATATATCTTGGTCTTTGGATCATTGTAATCACACACTTCTACCTTCACCTTTCAGGCATGGTATCGGAGAGGTACAGCAAATGCTGCTTTGCAAAATTTTGAAGATGCAATAAGTGACATGACTGTGGCCATGAACATGGAAATTTCTTTGGGTGGAAAGAACCAGATAAAAGACAAACTTAAGATAATTTTAGATCAGCGTAAAAGGACAATGAGGGAAAGCAGTTCAACTAATTTACACAATGATAAGAATTTGGGGTCTTGTAGTAACACAGTATCTACTGGTAAGTGTTTAATGTTACTAGAAGTTTGTTTTGTCCTTGTTTATTTCAACAAATTATGTTATCTTGTTTTCAGTTAGGTACCCTTGTTTATTCGTTGTCATTCATCTGTTGACAAACTTTCAAGTCAGCAGCTACAACTGTTAAACAAGATCTTTGCAATCTCACCCAAGGTTTAAAATGCTAGTGTCAGTGGAAATGTCGGTTGGCCAAATATAGGAAACATGTCGGAAATGTTGGAAATATCATATGGAAATATTGTAAAATCATAGGTCAGTGAGAGATATCTCTTCTCTCTCCTTAATAAAAAAAATCTCTTATCTCTCCCCTAGCAATTCCCTTTGAATTTCTATATATCATGCACTCCTTTCTTCTTTCATTAATAAAATTATGCTGTTATTTGATCAAAAAACTATTGCGAAAATCATAGACATGGTGAAAACATTGTAAATATGTAAAAATATAGAATGATGTTTTATGAAATGATAAAAGAAGCATGTACACACCTTTTTTGAATTATTATCTTGTTCCAAATCATTAAATAAAGCCAAGAAACTAAGGTTATAGACAAACTAATACATTGTGAAGTTGTGCTATAAACCCTTTTTTATCAGTAAACAGAGTAAACTTCATTAGGTATGAAGAAAGAAATTACATCATAGAATTTAGAACAAATATAGAAACAAGAAAAATCATTTATCCATGGGAACAACTTAACCCAAATCTGCCCCAAAAAATTGATCCCTATACACCCCTTGTTTTGCCCATCTGCCATTCCATTTGCCGTTAACCCACCTGGGCTGCTGTCATCCATCCAAGAAATTACTAATTTGGAGTCACCTTCTATTTCCAGATTCTTAAATCCCCACTGCTTTGCTAATTTCAAACCTTTGATGTAAGGCTGTAATTTCTTCGCTAAAAGAATCCCCTACTCCAGTCGGCCCTAAGAACAAGGTTACCACTTTTCCTGCATCATCCCTGAAAAACCCCTTCAATTCCTGACAGTCCTGGATTTCCTATAGAGCTTCCATCAAAGTTAAACTTTAATCTGTTAGGCTGAGGAGGTTTCCAGTTCATTACTACTTTGTCTTTCACAGAAGCTGAATTTGCTACTTGAAACAAGCTCTAATAATATAAGTCACTATCACCAAATGGAAATCTTCCCAGGTTTTTACCCACTTTGCCGTTTTGATCTTAATGCCTTATACAATGTCCTCTAAACTCTTGGACTTTTTTTTGATAAATAACTCCTGGACTTTTCTTTGAACAATCTTTCATTCTTTCTTCCCATAGTGTCCAAATAGTTGCTGCCTTGTCTGTCTTCCACAGTAATCTTCCTCTCTTTTTTGCTTGTCTAAAGAAACTTGGGCTGAACAACATAGTGAAATCTTGTGGGGGTCCCACCTGCAAACAAAGAGAGAAGGAATGCATGTCGAAACACAATTTGCAAAGGGACAAAAAATAAGTAAATGAGGAATTGTGTCACCATTTGCCTTGCATAAGATACACATATGAGGAGACAGGCACTTGTTTGGCATTTTTCTTTGAAGCACATCCCAGGTATTTATCTTTGAACAGAAGGCTTGAATTTTTGGAGTAATAGGCTTGCTCCAAATATCTTTCGCTGGGAAAAATTCTTCCTCCTCCCCTAAGTCTGTAGTTGTTCAAGACTGTTATCAGTCTTGAGCACTAATAAATTTCAGGTTCGAAAAATGAGAAAGAATGGAGGAAGGAGAGAGAGAGAGAGAGAGAGTAGAGAGAGAGAGCACTAGAAGACAAGCTTTGAAAGGAAGGACAGAATCTCAATATTCTGCCGCCGTCACTTTATTTAATATTTATAGGTTATGCTCATTACATGGAAAGGACAGATCTGCCCTTAGTCTTTACATAACAAATAGAGCAAAATAAGACTGAAACAAATAACTGAAACAACTAAATGACCAACAGCTGACCCTAGGAAGACTAGAACACCTTCTACCCTATGAACACAGTGGGACCGTATCTGTGTTCTCTACACTCCCCTCAAGTTGGGAATTGTTAGCGTAGGGGTATTTCTGTCTTTATACCTTGATTGATGTTGCTGATCTGTAATGTTGTGTTGAAACATGTGCTCTTAACTTAAGTAAGGGCACATAGGTCTTTTCCGTTATGTTTTTAATAATAATATAAATACTTGCTGGCCGATTGGGAGAAGTCAAGTTGGCTCTTTCAGTCGAACCAGAATTCTCTCTTCTCTCTTTCTCTCTTTCTCTCTTTCTCTCTTTCTTTATCTCTTCTACATAACTGAACTCAGTCAGGCCGAACTCTAAGGCAGACCTGAATTATATCATGGTATCAGAGCTAGGTTAAATCTGCCTAGATTTCTGCTTGCCTAGGGTTCATTCTCTGCGCACCCTATCTAGGGTTTTCCTCTTTTTTTTTTTGTGTGTTCGATTGGAGATAAGGGAAAGGGCTGAAGCGGAGTGATCGCCCTCTTCCCTTGGGGGTCTCTATGTCTCCAGTCAGGTCATATGTGGTCGGTTGCTGTGATTTCTGTGATCGCCCTCTCCTAGTAGAGGATGAATAAAGGGCCGAACTGTGTGTGGCTGTTGTGCGTGAAGTGGCTGTTGTGTGTGGACTGCTCTCCTGCTCGTATGGGTGTTACTTCAGCGATAAGGTAAGAGATTTCAGTGCATGATATCTGTTATGGATTAAATAGGAGGTGTGTTTCAGACCATTTGCTAGGGTTTCGGCCAGTAAGTGCTAGGGTTTATGCTGGTTTCTTTGTTCATGTTGAAGGAAGAGATATGATCATATAGTGGTGAGATTTCAGGTAGTTGTAGGAGTAGGGTTTGTGGTGTGAGCACATTTTTCAGCAACAAGTGCTGAAATCAGTGTGACAGGTGTGAGTGTGATTTAAGGTTTGTGGTGTAAAGAGCACACATTCCAGCAACAATTAGTGCTGCAATCAATGTGACAGGTGTGACCTAGTGGTGTGTAGTGTGCAGATCTCAGTGATAATAGAATTCAACAAGTGTGCAGAATTGGTGATAACATAATGGGAGACAGTAATGATTATAAACCTAGTGTGATGGTGCCTACAGACTACCTGAATGTTCAAATGACCTCCATTAAGTTAAATGGAGAGAATTATGTGACTTGGGCTAAATCCGTTGAAGTCTTTCTAAAGGCAAAGAAGAAGGTAAAACATATCAGAGAGGAGAAAACCTCCTCTGACTCTCACGAGTATGAAGATTGGGAGCAAGAGGATGCTTAGATCATCACATGGTTGTGGAACAGTATGGAACCCAGGATTAGTGTGAACTTCATGTTCCTTGATACTGCCAAAGATGTGTGGGACCATGCGAAGAAATTGTATTCGGGGCAGGACAATACAACCAGAGTTTATCAACTTTATCAAGAGTACTTTAATCTGCAACAGGGCAATCGGAGTCTTGAGGAGTACTATGCCAACATGAGAAACATACGTAATGAGTTGAATGTCTATCATCCTCTCACTTCTGATGTCAAGATTCAGCAACAACAGAGAGAGCAGCTTGATGTGACTATATTTTTGGTGGGACTAAAGTCTAAATATGAACCAGTGCAGGCTCAAATATTAGGGGGATCAGCTCTTCCGTCCCTAGAAGAGGTATTTGCTCGACTTCGGAGGATTTCTATCGGATCTACTGAGAACTCTAATATCTCAGATAGATCTGCCTTTGCTGCATCGAGAGGCCGTGGTGGTAGCGGTGGAGCTCGGGGAGCTCAGTTTGGCTGTGGTGTTGGTCGTGGTTCTGCATATGGCCGAAGTGGCAATGGTGGGTCTACTTATAATCGTGGTGGTGGTCATACTGGGAGTAGAGATTCAGGGGGAGCCCGTGGTAGAGGACGTAGCTCAGGCCCGAGGAAGTGCACTCATTGTGGTATGGATGGACATACCATCAACTATTGTTATGATTTACATGGTCCTCCCTCAACCTAGGCCAATCATGCCGCGACCGGTGACTCAAGTTCCAGCTTTAGACAGGAGAATCATTCATCTGACCAGTTGCCTCCTACATCCACAGATGGTCCCATGAAGGAGATGGTGAGTGTTCCCCGTGATGAATATGAGAGGTTTATCCAATCACAGTAGAACACGACGACTTTTGCTCACTCAGGTATGGCTTGTCTGGCATCTACACCCAATCCTTGGATCATTGACTCTGGAGCCTCCGATCACATGACTGGAACTCCAGGTGTGTTTTCCTCCTTATTTCATTGCTCAACATCCCAATCTGTCACCCTTGCTAATGGTTCCACATCCTCAATTTGTGGTGTTGGTAATGTTGACCTAGATCCTGTATCCCTCTCATCAGTTTTGTATGTTCCTAAATTACCTTTTAACCTTACGTCTGTTAGTAAGCTGACCAAATCACTTAACTGCTCCATTACCTTTTATCCTTCTATGTGTGTCTTTCAGGATCTCAAGACGGGGATGAAGATTGGTGGAGGGCATGAAGCAGGTGGACAGTATTATCTTGACGGTGGTGGTGGTAGAACTTCAACAGCTCTCCAGTCATCTCTTTCTCCTCTCCAGTGGCAATGCCGATTTGGTCATCCGTTGCTCAAAGTCTTGAAGTGTATGGTTCCGTCCTTGAGTCAGCTTTCTGTTTTGGATTGTGAGTCATGTCAGTTTGGGAAACACCATCGTGTTCCCTTTAGTTCTAGGGTTGATAACCGTGTGTCGAGTCCTTTTTTTTTAGTTCATTTAGATGTTTTGGGTCTTTATAAAGTAATGTCATATAATGGATATAGATATTTTGTCATTTTTGTGGATGATTTTTCAAGGATGACGTGGTTCTATTTAATGAAAGAAAGAAGTGAATTGTTTACCATTTTTCAAAAATTTTATGCTGAAATTCGTAACCAATTTGGTACCCACATCAAAGTTTTTCGTTCTGATAATGGCCACGAATATTTATCCTTATCATTTTAGGAATACTTGGACCAACACGTCATTATACATCAGACCTCGTGTACCTACACCCCACAACAAAACGGGGTGGCTGAGAGAAAGAATCGCCATCTCCTTGAAACAACAAGATCCCTAATGCATCACATGCATGTTCCCAAACCTTTTTGGAGTGATGCAGTGCTTACCTCTTGTTTTCTGCTTAATCGGATGTCCACATTCATCCTTGATGTCAGTCTCCGTTTCAGGTCTTGTTTCCCTCTTTGTCCTTCGTTCCCTCTTATGCCGAGAGTTTTTGGGTGCGTCTGTTTTGTCCATAATCTGGGTCCTAGGAATGACAAGTTTGATGCCCGTTCTCTCAAGTGCATCTTCCTTGGCTATTCTCGGACCCAAAAAGGGTATAGGTGTTACCATCCTGGTTCTCGACGGTCCTTTGTGTGTGCTGATGTCAGTTTCTTTGAGTCTACTCCGTTCTTTTTGGGGTCTGGTGATGCTTCTTCCTCCTCATCACCTCCTCTTCCACTTCCCGTTGTCGATCCTCCTCCCTTTGTTCCAGTTGTGACCAAATCCTTGCCTCCGGTGCCACTACCTGTTGAACGTCCACCGATCCGTCATGTGTATACACATCGCCCATGTGCACCAACTATTACTCCTCCGGCTACATCTCCGTCAATGGATCCGGCACCAGACCCCCAATTAGCATCTGAGATTGATCTACCCATTGCTTTGCGGAAAGGTAAACGTACTTGCACCCTTCATCCCATTTCTAATTATGTTTCTCTTACTCACCTTTCCGCTTCCCATCGCCAGTTTGTTACCTTGTTATCATCAGTTATTGTTCCTAAAGATGTCCAAGAAGCCCTTGCCTCTCCAGGGTGGTGCTGTGCCATGGAAGAAGAACTCTCAGCCTTTCATCATAATCATATTTGGGACCTCGCTGCTCTTCCTCTTGGGAAGCAAGTTGTTGATTGTAAGTGGGTTTATACGGTTAAGTATCTGCCTGATGTTAGTGTTGAACGCTTGAAAGCACGATTAGTTGCAAAATGGTACTCCCAAACCTATGGCATTGACTACACAGAGACCTTCTCACCAGTTGCTAAGATAGGGTCAGTTCGTGTTGTGATCTCTCTTGCAGCCATGTATGAATGGCCACTATATCAGCTTGATATCAAGAATGCCTTTTTGCATGGTGACTTACTCGAGGAGGTCTACATGGAGCAACCTCCAGGGTTTGTTGCTCAGGGGGAGGATGGTAAGGTGTGCAGACTAAGGAAGGCTATATATGGGCTTAAACAGTCTCCTCGAGCATGGTTTGGTAGGTTCAGTGAGGTGGTAAAGAAGTTTGGCATGAAACAGTGCAAAGTTGAACATTCTGTATTTAGTCATGACTCTCCGGGAGGAAAAATACTGTTGGTGGTGTATGTAGATGATATTGTTATTACTGGGAATGATAACATTGGTATTGATAGGCTGAAGACTTATCTGTAGGACCACTTTCAGACAAAGGATCTGGGTAAACTGAAATACTTCTTGGGGATAGAGGTAGCGAGATCCAAGTATGGGATTAACCTGTGCCAGAGGAAGTATGTGTTTGATTTGCTAGAAGAAACAAGCTTGTTGGGTGCCAAACCAGTTGAAGCACCCATGGACACAAATACCAAGCTAAGCAGTGATATGGGTGAAGTGTTTGAAGACCCTGGCAGATACCGACGACTTGTGGGCAAACTGAACTACCTAACCATTACCAGACCAGACATCTCATTTGCAGTTAGTGTGGTAAGCTAGTTCATGCAAAAACCTCTGATTCCTCATTAGAATGTGGTTCTGAGAATTGTGAAGTATCTAAAAGGGGCCCCGGGTCGCAGTCTGATATACAAGAGTGGGGGAAAACATGAAATAGAAGGGTATTCTGATGCTGATTGGGCTAGTTCTATGTCTGATAGGCGGTCTACTACAGGCTATTGCACGTTTCTGGAAGGTAACTTGGTGACATGAAAAAGTAAGAAGCAGACGGTTGTGGCAAGAAGCTGTGCAGAAGCAGAATATAGGGCTATGGCGCATACCGCTTGTGAATTAGTGTGGCTAAGGAACCTTCTACAGGAAGTAGGGTACAACATTAACACTCCAGTGAAGCTCTATTGTGATAATCAGGCTATGGTTCATATCTCCTCTAGTCCAGTGTTTCATGAAAGAACCAAGCACATTGAGGTTGACTATCACTTGGGAGAAGGTGCTGAATGGAGAGCTAGACACTACACATGTTAATACAGGAAATCAGCGGGCAGACTTATTTACAAAAGGCTTGAGTCGGGGAAGAGTGGACTACATATGTAACAAGCTGGGAGTATATGTGAGGGGGAGTGTTAGCATAGGGGTATTTCTGTCTTTATACCTTGATTGATGTTGCTGATCTATAATGTTGTGTTGAAACATGTGCTCTTAACTTAACTAAGGGCACATAGGTCTTTTCAGTTATGTCTTTAATAATAGTATAAATACTTACTGGCCGACTGGGAGAAGTCAAGTTGACTCTTTCAGTTCGAACCAGAATTCTCTCTTCTCTCTTTCTCTCTTTCTTTATCACTCTTTCTTCTTCTACATAACTGAACTCAGTTAGGCCGAACTCTAAGGCAGACCTGAATTATATCCAGAATAAATGTTTATCATTCCCAACTTGGATAGATCCGCCTCTAGCTTCTTCCGTGGTACAACTTTGGTGAGGATATCTGCCAGCTGCATGTTGGAGGTGATGGACGGGAGACACTTCTTGTGATCAGACCCTCTCTCGTACAAAATGTCGATCAACTTCAATATGTTTAGTTCTGTCATGCTGTACCGGGTTGTGTGCTATATTAATAGCCGCTTGATTATCACAATACAACATTAGGGGCTTGTCATACTCAATACCCAACTCCTCAAGTAGTGATCTCAGCCAAAGAATTTCAGCCACTCTGTTAACCATTGACCTGTATTCAGCTTCAGCACTAGATCGGGAGACAACACTTTGTTTCTTAGTCCTCCAAAAGACCAAGTTACCTCCCACAAGAGCACAATATCTAGAGGTAGACCTTTTGTCATCAACACTTCCAGCCCAATCGGCATCCGTATAGACCTCCACCTTCACGTGGCCATTGTTCTTGAACAGTATACCTCTACCCGAGCATCTCTTCAAGTATGCTAATATTCTTTCTGCTGCTAGAAGGTGCGTGGTTCTAGGAGAATGCATGTACTGACTGACAACACTAACTGCATAACTGATATCTGGCTGAGTGAGGCATAGATATAAGAGCTTTCCCACTAACCGCTGGAACATAACTTTGTCTTCAAGCAGCTCTCCACTCTCTGCATTAATCCTGTGGTTCTGTTCAATAGGTGTATCTGCAGGTTTGACACCTAGCTTTCCAGTTTCAGCCAAGAGATCTAACACATATTTCCTCTGAGAGACAAAGATCCCCTGCTTAGATCTAGCAACCTCAATACCCAAAAAATACCGTAGTGTACCCAGATCTTTCACCTCAAACTCTTGATGAAGAAGCTGTTTGAGGGACTCAATCTCATGGTTGTCGTTTCCTGTGACCACAATATCATCAACATAAACTGCAAGTAGTGTCAGTGACGACTCCACCCTCTTGATGAATAATGTATGATCTGACTGGGCCTGTACATAACCGAACTTCCCAAGGGCTAGTCTGAATCTGTCGAACCAAGCTCTAGGTGACTACTTCAAACCATACAAAGCCTTATTGAGCCGACAAACTTTCTTACCTGCCTCTGTATCATAGAATCCAGGAGGCAACTTTATGTAAACCTCTTCCTGCAAGTCCCCATTCAGAAAGGCATTTTTAACATCCATTTGGTACAAAGGCCAAGTGTGGCTTGCTGCAAGAGATAATAGAACTCAAATGGTGGTCATCTTGGCTATCGGGGCAAATGTCTCCAAGTAATCTATACCATAAGTCTGAGTGAACCCTTTTGCAACTAGCCGAGCTTTGTACCTCTCAATGGAACCATCTGCATTGTGCTTCACAGTAAATACCCATCTGCATCGAACGAGTTTCTTTCCTTTGGGCAAATCAACTAGCTCCCACGTATTATTTTTCAACAGGGCATCCATTTCAACTTGCATTGCACCTCTCCACTCTGGGACTGATAGGGCTTCTTGCACTATTTTTGGAATAGGGACATTAGCAACGGAAGTGAGATAGGACCTGTAGGAGGGAGATAGTTGATCATAGGATAAAAACTAGGAAATACAGTGGGCTGTAGATGTGGTACAATGCCGTTTCCCCTTACGGACAACAATGGGAAGGTCAAGGTCATCTGGAGGAGGTGAAGTGGCAACAGTGGAAGAGGTCTCTGTGGGCCCTGGGACTTTAATACTTGGACTTGGAGCCGTAGAAGAGATTGTAGCTGGCTGGGACTGCTGATGACCAGGATCAATCTGCCTGCATCGCCTATGGTAGACTCTCAACTCCCGATCCCTTTGACCACCCTCGCTACTACAACCCTCATCATCAACTGGAATAGGTAAGGGAACAGCCCCAAAGGTATTAACCCTGTCCTCACTGCACTCCTCCTCCCCCTGAAGAAAAAGACCTAAATCTCCACGCTCACTACGCTCCCCCTGAGGAGAGACCCGAGAATAGTAGGGTGTCTCCTCAAAGAAAGTGAAATCCATGGATACAAACATCTTCCCTGAGACAGGATCATAACAACAACAACCCTTTTGAGTTTGTGCATAACCAAGAAAGATGCATTTGGAGGCCTTGGGTTGAAACTTGGAGTGATTGGGACCAAGAAGCTGAACAAAACAGGTACAACCAAATGTCTTGAGGGGGATAGTGAACAACTCCTCATTGGGGTATAGAAGGGAAAAAGGAGGTTTCATATCAAGAACCTGAGAAGGAATCCGATTAATAAGATATACCGCCGTAAGGATAGCATCACCCCAAAAGCGAATAGGAATATTGGAGGTAAACATAATACTTCTAGCCACCTCCAAGATGTGCCTATTCTTCCTCTCTGCAACCCCATTCTGCTAAGGTGTATGAGGACACGTGCTCTGGTGGATAACCCCATGATTAAGGAGGTACGATGCCAATGGAGAAGTATTCCTTTGCATTATCAGATCTAAGTACTTTTATCCTGGCATCAAATTGTGTTAGGATCATTTGGTGGAAGTTTTGGATCAGGACAGGCACCTCATCTCGTGATCGCATAAGATAAACCCATGAAAAACGGGTGTGGTCATCAACAAATAGTAAAAAATACCTGTACCCCCCCCATAGAAGGAATGTGATATGGCCCCCAAACATCAGTATGCACAATATCAAAAGAACTATTACTCCTTTTATTACTCAATGAATAAGAGTTTCTACAATGTTTAGCAAACTCACAACTTTCACACTTCAACTGAGATAACTCAACAGACTCAAACAAAGTAGGAAACAGACTCTTCAAGGACCAAAAAGATAAATGACCCAATCGGTTATGCCACAACATAACCGGACTCACAACTTGAGAAACCAGTAACTTCTTATCCACTGACTCTTCCCGACGAGAACTCTCCCCGAGCAGATAGATCCCATTCGTCTCATAGCCAGTCCCAATCACCTTCTTCGTCTCCATGTCCTGAAAAACACATCGGTCAGGAAAGAAAGTTACTGAGCAGTTCAAATGTTTGGTAATGCTACTGACGGAAAGGAGGTTAGTATCCAGTTTAGGAACATGCAAGACAGAGGACAAGGATATAGTATCTGACAGTTTGATGTCACCCTTGCCAGAAATAGGGACAAGAGAGCCATCAGCTATAGATACATTATCCCTACCAGAAGATAAGTGACAAGTAGTAAACAGAGAGGGCAAGCTGGTCATATGGTCAGATGCACCTGAATCTATTACCCAACACGGTTCAGTAGTACCTGGAGCGGAGGCATGGTAGGCTGAGGCTCGAGTACCTGAGTGTGCAAAGGCCGATGTAGCTGGAGCTGATGATGACTGCGGTAACTGAGCTGAACTGCCAACTTCCTTCTCCAATTGTATTAGAGCTGCCCGAACTGCAGCTAAGGTCTCTAATGGTGTGCCTCTCGTGCCAAATGAGGATGCTGAATCAGTAGTCGTAGCCACATGAGCATTACTCCATTTATTTCTCAACTTTGCCGGGACCAAATGTGGATGCAGCTTCCAACATGTTTCTTTTGTGTGTTTAGGTTTCTTGCAATGCTCACACACCACATCCCTTTTATCTTCCTTCTTTCTGTCCCTCTCTGAATCACCCTCTGTTTTGGGTTTGACAGCTACCAAGGCAGGTGTAAGCGACTGAGGTTGCATCATGACTTTCCTCCTGGTCTCTTCACTATGCACTAAGGAGTATGCCTGAGAGAGGGTCACACTATCTCTGGTCAAGATCTGCTGCCTCACAATATCATATTCTGAATTCAGTCCTGCCAGAAACTCAAACACTCTGTTGTCTCAATGTGCTTTCTATGTATCTGAGCATCTTTGGGACTCTCCCACTCAATAGTCTCTAAGTGATCAATCTCATGCCACAGGGACTGCAAGTTTGAGAAATAGACCGACACCGGTTTCTCTCCTTGTTTAAGGGCATTCACCTCACATTTCAACTCATATGCTCTGGCAACATTAAGGGGTTGGGAGTAAGTCTCTTTCATCACATTCCATATCTCCTTGGTTGTCTTTGCCCATAAGTAATTTCGGCTGATATGGGGCTGCATTGAATTACAGAGCCATGTCATAACCAAGTAGTTTTCTTAGACCCACTTGGTATACGTAGGGTCTCCCTTGGAAGGTTCTGCTACATCTCCCAAGAGATACCCTACTTTGCCCCTTCCCCCAATAGCCATCATGGCTGATTGGGCCCATTCCAAGTAGTTTGATCCATCAAACTTTACGGTTGTAATCTGAAAACCTGTCTCAGAACCACCACCATAACTGTTGTTCCCAAAACTGCCTTCTGCCTGATTCTTAAGCTCCATTTCAATCAAGAACTAGAAGTATCAAAGATTATGGTTACTACAGTCAAAACCAGCAAGTAGAATGCAGTTCGCTGCCTACCAAGGTTACCCGAACCCTAGCCTTCTCTGATTCTTCCTGATCACCAACTTGCTACAACTGTGATACTTCTTCAAACAGCTGCTAATCCTCTGGAGATCTCCAAGAACCAGTCAACGAATTATGCTTTCTCAGTCTTCCAGCCTTAGATGGTTCTCATGTGGTCGGCTGGACTAGGCTCACATGAGAGAACTTAGCTCTGATACCAACTAGAAGTTCAAGACTGTTATCAGTCTTGAACCCTAATGAATCTCAGGATCGAAGATAAGCAGAAAGAAAGAGGAGAGAAGAGAAGGAGGGAGAAGAAGCAGTAGAACACAAGGGTTGAAAGGAGGAGCAGAAGCTTCATGTTCTGCCGCTGCCACTTTAATTAATATTTATAGATTATGCTCATTACATGGAAAGGACAGATCTGCCCTTAGTCTTTACATAACAAATAGAGTAAAACAAAGACTGAAATAAATAACAACCGAAACAACTAAATGACCAATAGCTAACCCTAGGCAGACTAGAATATCTTCTACCCTACAAACACAGTGGGACCGTAGCTGTGGGGCCCACTTTAGTGTTCTTTACAATTAATACCAGAGAAATTAAGATACAATAGATAAAGATTGCAGAGGAATAAATTGCAATCTCCAGCAATCAGTTAAAATTCTGCCCAATACAATCATGGTTTCAAGTGTCGCCAAATGTTGCTAATGTCGCCCGACATGTCGATGTCGAGGCTCACCAACATGAAAATGGATGGTAATATAAAAATTACATTATTTCGGTCGAAATTTCCTATATTTCAGAAATGTTGACCAAATCGATCCAAATAACAAAAAAAAGACAGCTTTTCCTATTATGTCGACAAGATGTCGACTAATGTACATTAATAATATAATATATTAGTATATTATATTAATATAATACAGAATATTAATATAAATTATTCCATTAATAATTTCTATTTAATATTTCAAATAAAATATTTATAAAAAAGAATTAACAAAATATAAAAACAAAAGAATAAATTAATTACATTATAATATAAAACATAAAATATTAACTAGTTAGTATTTTTCAAAATATTTATTAAAATCAGAAAATGTTTATTAAATTTTATAATAAATCATATTCTACATTTAATATAAAAAATCATAATTTATTATAAACTTAGTATTAAGCATCATAATAAATTCATTAAGTTTTATAAGAATTCAGAATTTATCATAATCTTAATACTACAAACAAAAGAATCAGTTTATTAAATTTATAATAAAACATAATGTATTATAACTTTAATATTTAAAAAATCAGATTAAATGTATTTCTATTTACTAGTGTGAAATAAATATATTAGAATTTATAATAAATCAGAATTAAAAATAAGAAAGGAAAATATCAGATAACCTTGTAAAAACATCAAAATGCATAATAATTCAGTAAATCATCATTTACTAATTTGTTCTTGATCTTCGTTTCTTAGCTTTATATAATGGTTGGGAATAAGATAATAGTCTAGAAATATGTATTAATGCTTCTTTTATCATTTTACAAAATATCATTGCATACACATATTTCATAATATTTCCATAATGTCTCTAATTTTTACAATATTTCCCCTCGACATTTCCGACATATGTCCTATATTTTGGTAAGCGACATTTCCATCAACATCGACATTTTAAACCTTGAATACAATGAAGATCTATTTGCCCCTTGTTTTGTTAGGGTATCTACCATCCCATTTGCATCCCTTTTGACCCAACCAAACTGAGAATTGAACTTCCTTGCAAGTGTGTCAATTTCTTTGAAAATAAACTTGAGCTTCCAAGGTACTGATGTGATGATTTTTGCCCAAGAGATGACCAATAGTGAGTCTCCTTCAATTTCCAAGTCTGTTGTTCCTATCTGCTCAGCCATCTTTAGACCTTGAAGTAGGGCTAGAGATACAGCCTGTATTGAGTCCCCATAACCTATTGATCCTGAGTAGAGTGCCACCACCACACCCAGATGGTTTCTATACACACCTCCAATGCCTGCCCTTCCAGGATTGCCAAGAGAACTCCCATCAAAATTCAGTTTTAGTTTGTTCAGTGCAGGTGGCTTCCATTCCATGCCAATAAGAGTTGGCTTCTTAAGAAGATAAAGGAGTTAGATGAGAAGGGGTCCTTGAGAATCTTATCAGAAGATCTCTTGAGGAAGGAGGAAATATCTTGGAGACAAAAATCGCAGTGCAAATGGCTTTTAAAAGGTGATGGGAATACTAGATTTTTTCACTCTCTAGCAAATGGAAGAAGAAAAAAATACTCCATTCATAGCATGGAGTTTGAGGGAGAAATGCTAACAAGGCAAGAGAACATTGTGAGAGGCGCAGGGGCTAGCATACAAGGGTTGGAAGACAATGGTTGGGATCTTGGAATCCTGGCAAGGGCTATAGCTGCTTCTCCTCGGTGTTTTAAAAAGCACAGGGCGCAGGGGTCAATTTGCGCCTAAGGCACAAGGTGAGGTACATGCCTTTTTCAAAAAAAAATACAAAAAATTAAAAATGTCAAAAAATTAAAAAAAGAATAAAAAAATATTCAACATAATATTACTAAAAAATATAAAGTTAAAATTTAAAATAATGTTTTAAAAAACCCATTATCTAAAATTAAAATACATAAACATAAGATGTAAAGCATATTCAAATGAGAATTTAAAAATAAAATCAAACATATAAAACATTTTCAAACATGTAAAACCTCTAATCTCTTTTGTTACTCAATTGCAATACTTCACATAGCTAACGTAATGTAAAACATATTACATTCCTGATTCTACAAGCCGCCTTTGTGCCACACACCTCGAGGCAAGCCCAAACAAGTCCACATTAGGTCTTAAATTCCCCTCGAAGCTCTGAGAACCCCCAATTTGGTAATGTTGTTCATTCATTCATCCTAATAAAATGTTTTCTTAAAAAGCAATTAAAACTATAAAATAATTATTTTGTGTGTGAAAACTAAGAACTTAAGACCTAATGTAGACTTGTTTAGGCTGAGGCGCTAGGCGTACGCCTAGGCACACCAGGCATGCGCCTTTTGAAAGGGTTGCGCCTAGGACCTAGGCGAGGCGCATACCCTGAAATGCACATCGCCTATGCTCCTAGGCGCGCCTTTTAAATCACTGCTTCTCCTTGGAAATCCATTCACAATTTGCTTCTAATTTTTTCCCCTTGGATCAGGTATGGTCTAAACTCTGGTAACCGAATAAAATTCTAGGAACAACCTTAGGTCAAGGATTCACCTATGATGAACCAGTTTCCATCCTAGTATGCTCTATCAGACTTGAAAAATGAACCTATCTCTTCTTTCTTGGTTCCTTCAGACTCCACTTTTGGTTTTGGGTGGAACCTAGGCCTACGTAGGGAAATAAGGGATACAGACATGGACAGCTTGTAACCCTTGCTAGCCACCCTTGAGAATGTCTTCCTAAATCCTGATAAGGAAGACACCAGATTTTGGACCCCTTTTACCTCTAGTACTTTCTCTTGTGCTTTATTCTTTGAAACCTTAACTCAGCCTTCTGTCCCTTTTGGGTTGTCCTTTCCGGCTAAGGAAATATGGAGCAAGCCTATTCCTCCTCGGGTTGGTTTTTTTTGTTGGGAAATTTTCTTGGAAAGAATAAACACATTTAACTTACTTTAGAGAAAGAGACCCAACTATTGTCTACTTCCTAATAGATGTGCTCTTTGTAAAGCTGATGGAGAATCCAACTACCACCTCATGGTCTCTTGTAAGGTTACTAAAATTGTATGGGAGTGGGTTTTCTCCCGCTTTGGGTGTTTTTGGAACCCTTTGGAGAGTGTCCAAAGTTTGTTCTCTCCTTTTTTCAGATGGCCTAAGAAGCGAGGGAAGACTATGTGGAGGAGTATTAGGGCAGTTGTGTGCTGGTCACTGTGGGAAGAAAGAAATTCACGTATTTTTTCAGACAAGGAAAGAACCCTGGAAGAACTGTTAGACCTAATCCTTTTAAGGGTTGCCCACTGGCTAAAATCTTTGGAGTTGTTTTCAAACTTTCCTATGGATGACTTGCTAAGAAATTGGAAAGAGATTGCTTCCACTACTACGTGCAAGAGGACTCTTTGTCCCTCTTGGTCCCCTCCCCCCTTAGGTTTTATAAAGTTGAACTTTGATGGCAATAGTGTAAGGAATCCAGGGCTCTCTGGGATTGGAGGAGTTTTCAGGAATGAGGATGGGATTGTTATTGCTTTGTTCTTTGGCCCTATTGGAGAAGGTGACTCTCTTAGGGCTGAGATCCTTGCAGTGCTTGAAGGAATTCGAATAGCAAAGGAATTAAATATCAGTCGTTTGATCCTGGAAGGTGATACGAAGGTGGTGGTTAGATAGTTGAAGAAAGAAGATAGTGGTTTGTGGAACTATAACAGTGAAAAGAAACAGTTCTTATGACTGTGTAGGGACATTGAGATACAATACAGCTGAGCGAAGAGGAGTGCCAACTCATTTGCGAATGGGTTGGCCAAGCAAGGGGTGAATAGGGAGCCTGTCTTTTGGGCTAGTTTTTAATTTTTTTTTCTCTTTGTATTCTGTTAATGGGGAGCTAAGATATTTTATCTCCCCTCTTGTATCCATAATCCCTCTTCTCTTTTAAAACTAATGAAGTTGTTGTTATTGATAAAAAAAATGAGGACTAAAGAGATATTTTTCCTAAACTGGGTTGGGTCAGATTGTCTCTATCCCAAAGGTTCACCTTGGAGGAGATAAAAAAAGCAATGTTCTTAATGCATAATTCAAAAGCACCAGGACTAGATGGTTTCACTATGGCTTTCTACCAAAAATGCTAGGAGATAATCAAAGATGATTTATTGGACGTCTTCAATGAATTTTGGGTTAAAGGTGAAGTAAATCCGGGTGCTAATGCCACTTTTATTGCAATAATTCCTAAGAAGAAAGAAGCTTTACATCCAAAGGATTATAAACCAAAAGTTTGGTGGGAAGCCTTTATAAAATCCTAGCAAAGGTCCTCTCTAGGAGATTGAGCAAGGTGTTGCCACTTGTGATTTAAAAAAATCATGGAGATTTTGTCCAGGGGAGACAAATAATAGACCAAATTCTGATTGCAAATGAATGTGTAGAGGAAAAAGAGGGAAAGAGGGGAAAAAGGTATAATCTGCAAACTAGATTTGGGAAAGGCTTATGATTTTTTAAATTGGGATTTCCTTTTGGAGATTTTGGAGAAAATGGGCTTTGGAGTTAGGTGGCGGAAATGGATCAGAAGATGCATCAGTTCTTGTCACTATTCTATCCTGATTAATAGAGTTTCAAGAGATTCCTTTCCAGAAAAGAGAGGTTTAAAGCAAGGGGATCCCCTCTCTCCTATGTTGTTCACTATGGTGACTAATGTGATAAGTAGAATGATCTCAAAAGGCAGATGAGAGTAATCTCCTAAGGGGTTAGAGAGTGTGAAGGCAAGAAGTGATCGTGATACACTTACTTTATGTGGATGATATTATCATTTTTTGTGAGGAAGAAATTGAGATTTGGTGGAGAAATTTAAAGAGGTCATTTCTGGTTTTGAGTGTTGCTCCAACTTGAGAATGAACTTAAGGAAGAGTCTTTTGGCTGGGGTGAACTTCCAAGAGGAGGAGTTAGAAGCATTAGCTGAATGCTTGGGTTGTCAATTAGATTCTTGGCCTTCAGTTTATTTAGGATTACCCTCCTGTCTTGAGGAAGTTTGCAAAGAAGCTTGCAGTTTGAAAGAGAAATTATATTTCATTAGGGGGGAGGATTACTTTCATTAAATTGACACTGGCAAACCTTCCAACCTCTTTCCTCACCATCTTTTGTATCCCAACCAAAGTAGCAAGGAAGTTAGAGAAAATCATGAGAGATTTCCTTTGGGTAAGACCGGGGGAGGAAAGGAAAGACCATTTGATGAAGGAGATGGTGGGTAGACCAAAGAGACAAGGGGATTAGGCTTAGAAAACTTAAAACTTAGGAACACAGCTTTACTTGGGAAATGGTTGTGGCGATTGCCTCAAGAAAAGAGTTTGTGGCACAAAACCAGAAAGTCGTAGTAAGCATTCATGGTTCTTTGGGCAATGGATGGGATGCAAAGGTCTCGCCTCACGCTTCAGCTTCTTCACCTTGGAAAGCCATTCACGAGGTATTGCCAATTTTCTTAAATTTCACAAAATTTTCTTGAAGTCCTTTTTTAGGAAGATGTCTGGTTAAGTCATACAACCTTAAAATCAATTCCCTTTGCTCTATTCACTTTCTAGTCTTCAAAAGAAACCCATTGCTTTCTTTTGGAGCTTTTCAACTTCAGGTTTCAATTGGGATTTCGGCTTTAGAAGAGGTTTAAGGGGTAGAGAATGTAGGTTGTGATAGAATTGATAAAAAAGTTAGGGTCAGTCTTCTTGGATTCAAGGGTGGATGATAACAGAATCTAGAAACCTTCACCATCTGGTTTGTTTTCATGTGCTTCTTTTATTGACTCCCTATTTCTCTTAGACTTTGTAGAGAACACTGATGTGGGCCCCACAAATATGGTCCCACTGTGTTCATTGGGTAGAAGGTGTTCTAGTCTTCCTAGGGTCAGTTGTTGGTCATTTAGTTGTTTCAGTCTTATTTTGCTCTATTTGTTATGTAAAGACTAAGGGCAGATCTGTCCTTTCCATGTAATGAGCATAACCTATAAATATTAAATAAAGTGGCGGTGGAAAAATATTGAGATTCTGTCCTACCTTTCAAATCTTGTCTTCTACTGCTCTCTCTACTCTCTCTCTCTCCTCTTTCTCCTCCTTCCTCCATTCTTTCTCCTTTTTCGAACCTGAAATTTATTAGTGCTCAAGACTGATAGCAGTCTTGAACAACTACATGGTATCAGAGCCAAGTTAGGGTTTCTCATGTGAGTCTAGTACCAGCCGACCACATGAGAATCTCCTAGGACTGGAAGCTGAAAAGGTGGAGTTCGCAGACTGATTCTTGGAGATCGCCAGAAGGGCTAGCAGCTGTTGAAAGCTTGTCACGGTTGCAGAAGGTTGGTGGTCAGGAAGGATCAGAAAAGACTAGGGTTCGGGTAACCTTGGAAGGCGGCGAACAACATTTCCTTGTAAGTTATTTATTTTCTAAGAGAAGTTCTATCAGAGAAGATAGGTTTGACCTATCTGGAGAGGGCGGCCGAACCATTCTAGGGTTTTCTCCCTTCGATTCTCTAGGGTTTTACAGCAAACCCTACTGTTGGGCCAAACTGCCTTACCATGTTTCTCTCTGCTCTAGGGTTTGAAAGTGATCTTGCGGCAAGCCCTAGTGTTAGACTGAACCTTGCGATCTACCTAGAGCTGTCCTCAAGTTTGTTGTTAGCATTGATCAGATTCTAGGGTTTCATATTAACCCTACTGCAAATCTATCTATACGGTACTGATTAAAACCCTAATTCTGCCAAGCATATCAGACCTACTTCTAAGCTGTTTTTCAGAATCTTTTGGGGTTTCCGAACTCTCTTAAGGGGTGAGAACACTACAGACAGCTGCTGTTGTGTTTGCTAGTTGGTTTCAGATCATAGTTATCCCAGTTTTGTGCACATACACTGTGAATACAGATCAGCCCTACACTGTGTTTGGTTGTGATTGATAGTCCAAGTGCTGTTCTTTGACTGTAGTAACCCTATTTTGAGACTACTGGTTCTTGACCGGAATGGAGTTTAAAAATCAGGCCGAAGGCAGGTATGGGAACAGCAGTTATGTGATATGTGAGCATTGTAAGAAACCCAAACACACGAAAGAAACATGTTGGAAGCTGCATCCTCATTTGGTCCCAGCAAAGTTGAGAAGCAAAAAGGGTAATGCTCATGTGGCCGTGAATACTGATTCAGCATCCTCGTCTGGCACAAGAGGCACATTCTTCGAGACCTTAGCTGCAGTTCGGGCTGCCCTTATACAGTTGGAAAAGGAAGTTGGGAACTCAGCTCAGCCACTGCAGTCACCATTAGCCCCTGCCACATCTGCTTTCGCACATTCGGGTATTCGAGCCTCAACATACCATGCCTCAGCTCCAGGTACTACTGAACCCTGTTGGGTAATAGATTCAGGTGCATCCGACCATATGACTAGCTTGCCTTCATTGTTTACCACTTATCATTTATCTTCTGGTAGGGATAAAGTATCTATTGTTGATGGCTCTCTTGTCCCCATTTCTGGCAAGGGTGACATCAAGCTATCGGATACCATCTCCTTGTCTTCTGTCTTACATGTCCCTAAACTTGATACTAACCTTCTTTCAATCAGTAGTATTACCAAACACATGAACTGCTCAGTAACTTTCTTCCCTGACCGGTGTGTTTTTCAGGACCTAAAGACGAAGAAGGTGATTGGGACTGGCCGTGAGACGAATGGGATCTATCTACTCGGAGAAAGTTCTCGTCGGGAAGAGTCAATGGATAAGAAGTCACTTGTTTCCCAAAGTGCGAGTCCGATTATGCTTTGGCATAACCGATTGGGTCATTTGTCCTTTCAATCCTTAAAGAGTCTGTTTCCTAATTTGTTTAAGTCTGTTGAGTTGTCCCAGTTGCAATGTGAAAGCTTTGAGTTTGTTAAGCATTGTAGAAACTCTTATTCATTGAGTAATAAAAGGAGTAATCGTCCTTTTGATCTTGTGCATACGGATGTTTGGGGGCCATATCACATCCCTTGTATGGGTGGGTATAGATACTTTTTGTTATTTGTTGATGACCATACCCGGTTTTCTTGGGTTTATCTTATGCGTTCACGAGATGAGGTTCCCACCCTGACAAACCTTTCACAAATGATCCTAACCCAGTTTGATGCCAAGATCAGAGTTCTTAGATCTGATAATGCAAAGGAATACTTTGCTAAGCCATTGGCATCTTACCTTCTTAATCATGGGGTTATCCACCAGAGCACCTGCCCTCATATACCTCAGCAGAATGGGGTTGTAGAAAGGAAGAATAGGCACATCTTGGAGGTGGCTAGAAGTATTATGTTTACCTCCAATGTCCCTATTCGCTTCTGAGGTGATGCTATCCTCACAGTAGTATATCTTATTAATCGGGTTCCTTCCCGGGTTCTTGATATGTCATCTCCTTTTTCTCTTCTATACCCAGATGAGGAGTTGTTTACTGTTCCCCTTAAAAGATTTGGTTGTACCTGTTTTGTTCAGCTTCTCGGACCCCATCACTCCAAGTTCGAATCAAAGGCCTCCAAATGCATTTTTCTTGGTTATGCACAAACTCAAAAGGGTTATTGCTGCTATGATCCTGTCTCAGGGAAAAGATTTGTCTCCATGGATGTCACTTTCTCTGAGGAGACACCCTATTATTCTCAGGTTTCTCCGCAAGGGGAGAGCAGTGTAAGTCGGGATTTGGGTCACTTTCTTCAGGGGGAGAGCAGTGCGAGTCAGGATTTGGGTCACTTTCTTCAGGGGGAGCACAGTGAGGGTAGGGTTCATACTTTTGGGGTTGTTCCCTTACCTATTCCATTGGGTGATGAGGGATACCATAGTGAGGGTGGTCAGAGGGATCAGAAGTTGAAGGTCTATCACAGGCGATGCAGGCAGGTTGATCCCGGTCATCAGCAGTCCAGGCTAGCTCCAATCTCTTCTACGGCTCCAAGTCCAAGTATTAAAGTCCCAGGGCCCACAGAGACCTCTTCCACTGTTGCCACTTCACCTCCTCCAGATGACCTTGACCTTCCCATTGTTGTCCGTAAGGGGAAACGGCATTGTACCACATCTACAGCCCACTGTATTTCCTAGTTTTTATCCTATGATCAACTATCTCCCTCCTACAGGTCCTATCTCACTTCCGTTGCTAATGTCCCTATTCCAAAAATAGTGCAAGAAGCCCTATCAGTCCCAGAGTGGAGAGGTGCAATGCAAGTTGAAATGGATGCCCTGTTGAAAAATAATACGTGGGAGCTAGTTGATTTGCCCAAAGGAAAGAAACTCGTTCGATGCAGATGGGTATTTACTGTGAAGCACAATGCAGATGGTTCCATTGAGAGGTACAAAGCTCGGCTAGTTGCAAAAGGGTTCACTCAGACTTATGGTATAGATTACTTGGAGACATTTGCCCCGATAGCCAAGATGACCACCATTTGAGTTCTATTATCTCTTGCAGCAAGCCACACTTGGCCTTTGTACCAAATGGATGTTAAAAATGCCTTTCTGAATGGGGACTTGCAGGAAGAGGTTTACATAAAGTTGCCTCCTGGATTCTATGATACAGAGGCAGGTAAGAAAGTTTGTCGGCTCAATAAGGCTTTGTATGGTTTGAAGTAGTCACTTAGAGCTTGGTTCGACAGATTCAGACTAGCCCTTGGGAAGTTCGGTTATGTACAGGCCCAGTCAGATCATACATTATTCATCAAGAGGGTGGAGTCGTCACTGACACTACTTGCAGTTTATGTTGATGATATTGTGGTCACAGGAAACGACAACCATGAGATTGAGTCCCTCAAACAGCTTCTTCATCAAGAGTTTGAGGTGAAAGATCTGGGTACACTACGGTATTTTTTGGGTATTGAGGTTGCTAGATCTAAGCAGGGGATCTTTGTCTCTCAGAGGAAATATGTGTTAGATCTCTTGGCTGAAACTGGAAAGCTAGGTGTCAAACCTGCAGATACACCTATTGAACAGAACCACAGGATTAATGCAGAGAGTGGAGAGCTGCTTGAAGACAAAGTTATGTTCCAGCGGTTAGTGGGAAAGCTCTTATATCTATGCCTCACTCAGCCAGATATCAGTTATGCAGTTAGTGTTGTCAGTCAGTACATGCATTCTCCTAGAACCACGCACCTTCTAGCAGCAGAAAGAATATTAGCATACTTGAAGAGATGCTCGGGTAGAGGTATACTGTTCAAGAACAATGGCCACGTGAAGGTGGAGGTCTATACGGATGCCGATTGGGCTGGAAGTGTTGATGACAAAAGGTCTACCTCTAGATATTGTGCTCTTGTGGGAGGTAACTTGGTCTTTTGGAGGACTAAGAAACAAAGTGTTGTCTCCCGATCTAGTGCTGAAGCTGAATACAGGTCAATGGTTAACAGAGTGGCTGAAATTCTTTGGCTGAGATCACTACTTGAGGAGTTGGGTATTGAGTATGACAAGCCCCTAATGTTGTATTGTGATAATCAAGCGGCTATTAATATAGCACACAACCCGGTACAGCATGACAGAACTAAACATATTGAAGTTGATCGACATTTTGTACGAGAGAGGGTCTGATCACAAGAAGTATGTCTCCCATACATCACCTCCAATATGCAACTGGCAGATATCCTCACTAAAGCTGTATGTCGGAAAAAGCTAGAGGAAGATCTATCCAAGTTGGGAATGATAAACATTTATTCCCAACTTGAGGGGGAGTGTAGAGAACACTGAAGTGGGCCCCACAGCTACGGTCCCACTGTGTTCGTGCGGTAGAAGATATTCTAATCTGCCTAGGGTTAGCTATTGGTCATTTAGTTGTTTCAGTTGTTATTTATTTAAGTCTTTGTTTTACTCTATTTGTTATGTAAAGACTAAGGGTAGATCTGTCCTTTCCATGTAATGAGCATAACCTATAAATATTGATTAAAGTGGCGGCGACAGAACATGAAGCTTCTGCTCCTCCTTTCAACCCTTGTGTTCTACTGCTTCTTCTCCCTCTTTCTCTTCTCTCCTCTTTCTTTCTGCTTATCTTCGATCCTGAGATTCATTAGGGTTCAAGACTGATAACAGTCCTGAACTTCTAGTTTAATGAAAGATTTTTATTGATAAAAAAGAAAATAATCCAACTCTTCTTTTCCCCCACCCTCCCAAAATTTTCTTTATTCCACAACTTTTATCCTCTCTTTTAGTCTGTTTAGCTTCTTGACAAAACTCACTCCTTTTTCTCTCATAAAGATTCCACATAAATTTTCTTTATTCCACACTTTTATCCTCTCTTTTAGTCTCTTTAGCTCCTAATAACACTGAAATCACCCCTAGACACCATGGACCTTCTCAAAGACCCCTAATATCACTCAACTCTTCCCAAAAAAGATTCCTTTCCCTATAGGCATTTGGGCTGTAAACATTTGCCAATGCCCAAAGTTTATTGTCCTTTTGTCTCTTGATTTTTATTGAGATAAAAAACTGCTCAATTAACTTCTCTACACAGTTCACCTCCTCATTTCTCCACATTGTCAAAAATCCTGCTGATGCCCCTTCTAACCCAACTTACACCTCTCTCCGTGAGATACTTCTTATCCAAAGTTGTCCTATAAACCTTAAGAGTCAAAAATACATAACAGAATGAGTTCAAACAAGACTTGAACTCATATAAATCATTCTAATAGATCAACCAAATAATCTATTACACAAACAAAAATTAATATTCAACTTTATGTTTGAAATGGATATTGAGATGGTTCAAAGTGGTAACAATGTACTTTAGATGGGTGGAAGAAACTAAACTTTGATGGTAGCTGTTTGGGCAACCCTGGCCCATCGGGTATTGGTGGGGTAATAAGGGAAGAAAATAGAAATATATCATTGCCATGTTCTCAGGCCCTTTTCAGCATGGTGATGTGGTGAATGCAGAACTGAAGGCAACAGTATTTGGTGTTAAGAAAGCTAAAGAGTTGGGGATTAACAGGTTGATTATTGAAGGGGACTCAAAAGTTGTTGCGAACTGGCCGAAAAAAGGGGAAGGAGCAATCTGGAGGCTAAGAAATGAGCTCAGGCGCAGACGTGGAAATTCAAATAAGATGGATTAGGAGACCAACTAATAACATGGCTGATGGTCTAGCTAAGCAAGGAGTTTGTAGAATATGTTAGTCTTTTCTTTAGTTTAGTATCATAGGGGCACACATAATTTTATCTTCTTTTATTGTTGGAGGGGGTCGCCCTAATATAAATAACAAAAAGGCTGGTGCCACCAGTCTATGTTTTTGACTCCTAAACTTTTTCTCCTCTTCTCTCTTCTCCCTTCTCTTCTCTCACTGTTCTGATATTCTGTTAGGTGTTTACCAAGAAAACATGGTATCAGAGCGACAGATCTGGGTTTGGGAGCAGTGCGATCAGTCTTTTTCTTCCTCCAGTTTTTTCTTTTGTCTACTGTGGATCGAATCCAAAGAAAAGGTACATCTGGTTGACGTGAGGAGACTTGCTGTGTAGTTCTTCCTCTTCCCTCTTGGTCGTGGGCCCAGAAAACACCAATGGAAGGGAAGCCAAAATCTGTGAAGGGTGTTCCCGATTATTTTTTTTCTTCTCACCTTTGTGGACCAATTGATCATTCTGTACCCTGGTGAGTGGGTTATGTAGGTCTAATGACCTGTGGCTGCTGTGAAAGTGTTTCTTCTTAGCCTATGTGGATCAAGTGATCCTTCTTAGTTCCTATTAAAACTACAATGATTGTGTGGCAAAAAAATTGGTGAATTATTGCTTGAAGGGATTGATCAGACCTGATACTGATATGTTTTTACATCTGAACTGGTTCAGTAGTGTGGTAATCTGAGAACAAGTGATGTTGTGTGATCAGATTTGGTTATATTGTGCGAGATCAAGAACTAATTTGTGCCTAGAACTGTGACTGGACTAAATTTTAATATCTTGACTGAATTGTGATTCTGTGACTGAACTGAGAACTAGTACCTTGACTGAATTGTGACTGAACTGAGAACAAGTACCATGTCTTCTAAGGATTCTGGTGTGTCTGGTGTGACCTCTAGTCAGAGTGGAGGTTTTGACATGAATTTTCCCATGGCTGTGATTCCCTTTGATGGTCTCAATTACCTAGAATGGTCATGGGGAATCAAGCTTTACATAACTACAAGGGGGAAAGTGGGGTATTATCAATGGTAGAGTTAAAGAACCGAGGTCTGGAGGTGTAGAACATTATAGATGGGACCAGGAAAACAGCATGGTGATGTCATGGCTGTTATTGTCCATGCTACCACAAGTGAGAAAGACTTTCATGTGGGCAGAAACAACTCATGAGATATGGGAGCAGGCTAAATCTACATATTCAAAACAATGGCATTATGCCAAAATATATCAGTTGCATGCTGCCTCCTCAACTTGTAAGCAGGGGGAGAGGAGTCTCACCGTCTACTTTTCAGATTTGACCTCTATTTGGAAAGAACTAGATCTTTATCAGAATATAGACTGGAAATATGATGTAGATGCTAAAGCCTACAAGTCTCTGGTTTCCTAGCAACGGGTTTTTGCCTTCGTCTTAGGGCTGAATTCTACATGAGTCTATTAGGATTCAGATATTGGGGAGTAAAGATCTCCGGTCAATGCAAGAAGTGTATGCCCTAGTATAGTCAAAAGAGAGCAGACGGAATGTGATGAATAATTCTGAGGGGGAGTAGATTGCATTAGTAGCTAAAGGGAGTGTTGTTACAAGAGGTGGTAATTCTTTTAAGAAGTGTGACTTCCCAAAGAAAGTTGACGACAAGGATAAACTATGGTGCACTCATTGTTAGAAGTCTATACACACTTGGGATACATGTTGGGAACTTCATGGAAAGCCAAAGTGGGGCCAAGAGCTGAGTAAAAAATCAGACCAGAATAAGAAGTTAGGACAGCAAGGTCAAAAGAAGTTTAATGCAGCAAACTTGACCTCTCAGGAGCCTCAATCATCTACCACTACCATGAGCCCTTTCGTGACTGATCCCTAGGAAGATATCATTAATTCTTTCTGTGACCATTTGGAGTTGTATGGGAGGGCAATCATGGGTTCTGCTTCTCCCCCCTCGACTTCCTTTATGTCTACATCAGGTAATGGTAATTCTGCCACAACTTTCCTTGTGTCCTCTCATCCCTCAAACTCCCCTTGGATAATAGATTCTGGAGCCTCGAACCATACGATGGGTAAGTCAAACAATTTCCAATCTTATCATCTATTATCTGGTAGGGGCAAGGTGAGACTTGCTGATGGTTCCTTCTCCACCATAGCTGGTCAAGGAACCATCTCCCTTCCTCTTGAACTCACCCTCTCTGATGTTTTACATGTTCCAAAGCTACCTATAAATTTGTTCCTTGTTAGTAGTATAACAAATTCGTTAAACTGCTTAGTAACCTTTTTCCCTTTTGTGTGATATAAGATTTGGCCTCGAAGAAGATGATTGGTAGAGGTAGTATGGTGGATGGTCTTTACATTCTAGAGAATAAATCTAGTCTTGCGGCTATTGAGTCCAAGAGTCTGTCTAGTAAGAGTCAAGTCTATTTATGGCATAGTCGTTTGGGTCATTTATCTTTTGAATTGTTGAAAGTTTTGTTTTCAGATTTATTTAAGTCAGTGTCAGTGTTTGAACTCACATGTCAAATTTGTCAGTGGAGCAAACATTGTGGAAACCATTTTACTTCAAGGAATAATAAATCTGATTTTCCTTTCCATAGTGTTTATTTTGATGTTTGGGGCTCTGTTACTTTAACATCCAAGACTAGCTGTAAGTATTTCATTACGCTTATTGATGACTACTCTTGATATACATGGGTGCATCCTATGCAGTCCAAAGATGAAGTACCCAAAATTATTAAAAATTTCCAACACTTGATATTCACTCAATTTCAAACGGAGATCCAAATTTCCAATCATACAATGCTAAAGAGTACTTTCATAGTGATCTCACATAGTTTTTGCTTCATGTGTGTAGAAACCACTGATGTGGTCCCCACCTCTTTCTATTGTACTTGTATACAACTATTAGTTATTTGTCTTTTATTAGGATTTTATTTTGCCATGTAAGCAGTCTTAGCCTTTAGAATTAATATAAATAGAAAGAGGGGGACGACAGATTAATCATCCTCTTCTTTTCTGAAACCCTTCCTTCGAATTCTTCTTCTCTTCTTCTCTCTTTCTCCTCTCATCTTCTTAATTTCCTGTTGATTATACACCACAACTTGGGCTGTTAGTAGTCACATATGACTACATGGTATCAAAGCCAACCTAGGAAATCTTATGATAGTCTGACATGGTCGGCTGCATAAGAATTTCCTAAGATTGGAAAGTTTCTAGCAAAAGGGATCATCAACTGAATCTTGGAGATTGTTGGTGAAGCATTAGAGGATGACCAACAATCAGGAAGAGCCAAGGGAAAAACCTTTTAGGGGCTGGTAGCATACTTGAGAACAGTTTTCAGATTACCACTGTAAAATTTGATGGGTCAAACTACCTAGAGTGGGCCCAATCAGCCATGATGGCTATTGGGAGTAGAGGAAAGATAAGTTATTTACTGGGAGATGTCAAGGAACCAGCCAAGGAGGACCATATATTATACCAAATGGGTTCAGGAGAATTATTTGGTTATGACATGGTTGTATAACTCCATGCAGTCACATATCAGCCGGAATTATTTATGGGCAAAAACAGCTAAAGAAATTTGGGATATCATGAAAGAAACCTACTCCCAACCCCTCAATGTTGCTAGGGCCTATGAGCTAAAATGTAAGGTAAATAACCTTAAGCAAGGAGAGAAGCTAGTCTCGGTTTATTTTTCCACCTTGAAATCCTTATGGCATGAGATTGATCACTTAGAAACAATTGAGTGGGAAAGCCAGAAGGATGCACAGACCTACAGAAAGCAGGTTGAAACCAATGGGGTATTTGAGTTTCTAGCTGGTTTGAATTTTGAGTATGACATTTTGAGACAACAACTTCTAACAACAGACAGTGTGACCCTATCACAAGCTTACTCTCTAGTGCACAGTGAAGAAAGTAGAAGGAAAGTTATGTTGCAGCATTCGCCACTTGAATCAGCCTTGGTAGCAACTAAACCCAAGTTTGGGGGGGATAAGGAGAGAGATATGAAGAAGGAAGACAAGAAGGACCTAATATGTGAACATTGCAAGAAACCTAAGCATACCAAAGAAACCTGTTGGAAGCTACATCCTCATCTAGTTCCAACAAAACTTAGGAACAGAAAGGGGAATGCTAATACAACTGTTACTACTGATTGTGCAACCTCATCAGGCACAAGAGCAACACCACTAGACACTCTACCTGCTGTCCGAGCTGCCTTGACTCAGTTGGAAAAGGAGGTTGGTAATTCAACATCATCATCATCTTAGCCAATCACAACATCAGTTCTTCCCACCTCAGTATTTGCTCATTCAGGTACAAGGGCCTCAACTTATCATGCTTTATCTCTAGGTTACACTGAACATTGTTGGGTAATAGACTCAGGTGCATCTGACCATATGACCGGTTTGCCTTCACTATTTACTACCTGTCACTTATCCTTTGGTAAAGACAAGGTGTCTATTGCTAATGGATCACTTGTTCCCATTTCTGGCAAGGGAGACATCAAGTTGTCTAGTGTCATTTCCTTGTCCTTCTGTTCTGCATGTTCCTAAACTTAGCACCAATTTACTTTTAGTTAGCAGCACTACTAAAAACCAGAATTGCTTAGTAACCTTTTTTCCTGATCTATGTGTTTTTCAGGACTTGGAGACAAGGAATGTGATTGGGATTGGCTGTGAGACAAATGGAATCTATCTGCTTGGAGGAAGTTCACAGTGGGAAGGTAGTGAAGTTAGAGGGTCTTTTGTTTCTCAGTCTATTGGTCAAATCATGCTTTGGCATAACCGATTGGGTCATTTATCCTTTAGGTCTTTGAAAAGCTTATTTCTCAGTTTATTTGAATCTGTCCAGATGTCCAGTTTAAAGTGTGAAAGTTGTGAGCTTGCAAATCATTGTAGAAAAACTTATTCATTAAGTAATATGAGAAGTATTGTTCCTTTTGACATTGTGCATACTGATGTTTGGGGACCATATCACATCACTACTATGGGGGGGTACAGATACTTCTTGTTGTTTGTTGATGACTACACCCGGTTTTCTTGGGTCTACTTGATGCGTTCTCGAGATAGGTTCCTACCCTGATCCAGACCTTTCATCAGATGATTTTAACCCAATTTAGGGTAAAAATCAAAATTTTCAGATCCTATAATGCGAGAGAATACTTTAAAACATCATTAGCCTCTTATTTTCTTGACTATGGGATTATCCATCAGAGTACCTGCCCTCATACCCCTCAGCAGAATGGGGTGGCTGAGAGAAAGAATAGGCACATATTGGAAGTAGGTAGAAGTATCATATTTAACTCCAATGTGCATATACATTTCTGGGGAGATGCCATTCTCACAGCTGTGTATCTCATCAACTGAATCCCTTCACGGGTTCTTGACATGAAACTCTTGACCCTCACCGTTCCAAATTTGACCCTAAAGCCTCAAAATGTATTTTCCTTGGTTATGCACAAACTCAAAAGGGATACTGCTGCTATGAACCTACTTCGGGAAAGAGATTTGCATCCATGGATGTTACTTTCTTCGAGGATGTACCTTATTACTCTAGGGTTTCTTCTCAGGGGGAGAATAGTAAGGTTGGGGTTAGCACATCAGAAGTCCCTTTACCTGTTCCATTGAGTGAAGAGGGGTGTAATGGGGAGGGTTGTCAAAAATGTCGGGATTTGAGAGTTTATCACAGACAATGGAGGCAGGTTGATTTCGGCCATCAGTAGTCCAGGCCAGTCTCAATTCCTTTTGAGGATCTAGATCTAGGTACTACATCTCTTCCATCTCCCATTACAGATGAGCCCTCTACTATTGAGCCTTCTCCATCTTCTAAGCCCTCACTTCCATTGAATGAACTTGACCTTCCCATTGTAGTCCGTAAAGGCAAACGCCGTTGCACCTCATCCACAACCCACTATATCTCACAATTCTTGTCCTATGATCATCTGTCTCCCTCTTACAAGTCTTTTCTTACATCCATTGCTGATATTCCCATTCCCAGAACAACACAAGAAGCCCTGACCATTCTTGAGTGGAAGGATGCAATGAAGGTAGAAGTGGATGCCCTTCTGAGAAATAATACCTAGGAGCTAGCTGATCAACATACAGGGAAGAAACTGGTTGGATGTAGATGGGTGTTTACTGTGAAACATAATGCTGATGGTTCCATTGAAAGGTATAAGGCCTGGTTATTTGCAAAGGGATTTTCTCAGACTTATGGTATAGATTACTTGGAGACTTTTGCACTAGTAGCAAAAATGACCACTATCAGAGTGTTATTATCTCTTGTAGCTAGTTACTCTTGGCCCTTGTTCCAAATGGATGTTAAAAATGCCTTCCTCAATGGAGATTTGCAAGAAGAAGTGTACATGCTACCTCCTGGTTTTTATAGTACAAAGACAGGTAAGAATGTTTTCCGGCTGAATAAAGCTTTCTATGGATTAAAACAGTCCCCCAGAGCTTGGTTTGATAGATTCAGACAAGCCCTTGAAAAGTTTGGCTATGTGTAGGCTCAATTAGATCACACTTTGTTTATTAAGAAAATGGATACTTCCTTGACTCTACTTGCTATATATGTGGATGACATTGTAGTAACGGGGAGTGATAACAGAGAAATTGAGTCTCTTAAGAAACTTCTCCATAAAGAATTTGAAGTATAAGACCTAGGAGAGCTACAATATTTCTTGGGTATTGAGTTCACTCGGTCCAAGCATGGAATCTTTGTTTCTCAAAGGAAGTATGTCCTTGATTTGTTAGAATAAACAAGAAAGTTGGGTGTTAAGCCAACCGATACACCTATTGAACAGAATCACAAGATTAGTGCAGAAGGTGGAGAGCCTCTTGAAGATAAAGCTATGTTCCAAAGATTAGTTGGGAGACTACTCTTTGTCTTACACGACCAGACATCAGCTATGCAGTCAGTATTGTTAGTCAGTATATGTACTCTCCTAAAACTACCCACCTACTTGTTATTGAGAGGATATTGGCATATTTAAAGAGGTGTCCAGGTAGAGGTGTACTATTTAAGGATAATAATCACATGAAGATAGAAGTTTACACAAATGCAGATTGGGCCGGTTGTGCCTTTCTAGGAGGTAACCTTGTTTCTTGGAGGAGTAAGAAACAAAATGTTGTCTCTCGTTCCAGTGCTGAAGCTGAATATCGGTCCATGGAAAATGGTGTGGCTGAAATACTATGGTTGAAATCACTGTTTGATGAATTGGGTATTGCCTATGAGAAACCTCTAATGTTGTATTTTGATAATCAAGCTGCTATTAATATAGCTCATAACCCGGTACAACATGACAGAACCAAGCACATTTAAGTGGATCAACATTTTATTAGGAAAAGGGTTGCAACTCAAGAAGTCTGTCTTCCATATATCAGCTCCAACATGCATCTTGCCAATCTTCTCACGAAGGCAGTTTCAAAGAAGAAGTTAGAAGCAGATCTGTGCAAGTTGGGAATGACAAACATCTATTCCAAACTTGAGGGGGAGTATAGAAACCACTGATGTGGTCCCCACCTCTTTCTATTGTACTCGTATACAGCTATTAGTTATTTAAGTCAGTCCACAATTAGTTATCAGTCTTTTATTAGGATTTTATTTTTTCCATGTAAGCAGTCTTATCCTTACTTCAAAATTAATATAAATAGAAAGAGGGGTGCGATAGATTAAGCATCATCTTCTTTTCCGAAACCCTTCCTTCAAATTCTTTTTCTCTTCTTCTCTCTTTCTCCTCTCATTCTCTCCTCTCATCTTCTTAATTTCTTGTTGATTATACACCACAGCTTGGGCTGATAGTAGTCTCATACAACTGCAGTGTGGATCCATCCATCGTTGCTCTTGTGCTAGAACCCTCCAATAGAAAGGAGTTGCCAAAAGAAAAAATCGTCATCTCCTTGAAATTACTCGTGGGTTACTCATACACATGAATGTTCCTAAAAATTTTTGGTTGGATGATGTGTTGTGTGCTGCCTATCTTATCAATCGTATGCCATCTTTCTTGTTAGGGTACAAGCCCCTTCATTAGCTCCTATTTCCCAAGGCTCCCCTTTTCTCCATTCCTATCCATGTGTTTGGTTGTCGCTGTTTTGGTCAAGACATATCTCGTAATCGTGGTAAACTTGATCCTTGTACCATTCCCTGTGTATTCTTGGGTTATCCTTCTTCTCAGAAGGGTTACCGGTGTTTTGACCATGTTTTCAGAAAGTACTATGTGTTTATAGATGTGTCTTTCTTTGAGAGTGACCATTTTTTCCCTGTTTCTCCTCAGGGGGAGAGTAAGGTGGAGGAGAAATGAGTTCAGGTTCTTTTCCCTTTTCCTGGCCCTCCTCCGTTCCGTGTTTTTATTCGTCATTGTAACGGCCAACTGAGTTCGAGAGCTATGGAGCACCTTGAAGCTGTACCAACAACATCATCAAATTCACCGGGGATAGATCCTACCCTACCAGGTGCTCTTATTCCTATTGATGTTTCTAATCCTCTTGCTATTGATACTTCATCTACTAATGATGACCTAGACATCCCTATTTTAAAAAGGGAGTTAGGTCTTGTACCACCAAGCATTCTATTTCCCATTTTGTCTCCTATGAGAAGATCTCACCCTCTTTTTGTGCTTTCCTTTCTTCCATTGACATGGTCCCTATCCCCAAAAATGTGGCAGAAGCTCTCTTAGTACCTGAATGGACAGATGCAATGAAAAGAGATAAATGCCCTACATAAAAATGATATGTGGGAGTTAGTGGATCTTCCTGAGGGTAAGGAACCGGTAGGGTGTAAGTGAGTGTTCATAGTGAAGTACAAGGCTAATGGAATAGTAGAAAGGTACAAGGCTAGGTTGGTGGCAAAGGTGTTTACCCAAGTATATGAACTAGATTATGTAGAGACTTTTGCTCCATTAGCTAAGTTGAACTCCATCTAATTTCTTTTCATTCTTGCTGCAAATCTTGATTGAGATCTTCATCAGCTAGACATTAAAAAATGCCTTCCTGAATGGAGACCTTGAAGAAGAGTATACATGGTACAACCCCCTGGCTTTAGTGCCCAAGGCAAAGAGCAAAAAGTGTGCAAGTTGAAGAAGTCATTGTATGGTCTAAAATAATCATCAAGAGCTTGGTTCAGCAAGTTTCATCTGGCTATGCAGTAGATTGGCTACAAACAGTGTCAGACTACCATACATTATTTGTGAAAAGGAGGGAAGGAAAGATTGCAGCCTTGATAATGTATGTTGATGACATAGTGATCATAGGTGACTGGAAAGTTGAAACTCAGAGGCTAAAGGACGTCTTAGCCACTCAATTTGAGGTGAAGGATCTAGGTTCCTTACGGTACTTCCTTGGAATTGAAGTGGCCTGCTCACAAAAGGGGATCTTCATTTCTCAAAGGAAATACATCCTAGATCTATTATAGGATTCAAGAAAACTAGGGCTTAAGCCAATTGACACTCACATTGATCCAAATCACAGAATGGGTGATTGTTGTGGTGAGATTGTCAAGGATGTAAAACAATTCCAAAGACTTGTGGGAAGGCTCTTGTATTTGTCCATGACCCGACCAGACATTGCTTATGACGTGGGTGTTCTTAGTCAGTTCATGCATTCTCTTAAGACCACACACTTAAAAGCAGCTGAGAGAATCCTCAGATACCTAAAGAAGTTTCTAGGAGTTGGTTTGCTATTCTAGAAGAATGGACATTTGAAGATTGAAGTATATACAGATGCTGACTGGGCTAGATCAGTTGATGACAGAAAGTCCACTAGTGGGTATTGTTCTTTTGTGGAAGGAAACCTAGTCATACGGAGAAGCAAGAAACAAAGTGTGGAAGGAAACCTAGTCATATGGGAGAAGCAAGAAACAAAGTGTGGTAGCTAGGTCTAGTGCTGAAGCTGAGTATAGAGCAATGTCCCATGGGGTGGCTGAAGTTATGCGGATAAAGAATTTGTTGAGCGAACTGGGTTTTCCAGTTGATTGCTCCATGTCCTTGTATTCTGATAACAAGGCTGCCATCAACATTGCAGCCAACCTAGTTCTTCATGATAGAACTAAACATATTGAGCTTGACAAACACTTTATCAGAGAGAAAATTGTTAATGGGGAAGTGTGCACCCCATATATTAGTTCTAAGGAGCAACTTGCAGACATATTTACAAAAGGCTTACATCACTTGCGGCATTATGACTTATGTGACAAGTTGGACATGATTGATATCTATGTCCCAACTTGAGAGGGAGTGTTGAATATGTTAGTCTTTTCTTTAGTTTAGTGCCGCAGGGGCACATATGTAATTTTATCTTCTTTTATTATTAGAGGGGGTCGCCCTAATATAAGTAACAAAAAGGTTGGCACCGCCAGTCTATGTTTTTGACTCCAAAACCTTTTCTCCTCTTTTCTCTTCTCTCTTCTCTCTTCTCTCCTCTCTTCTCCATTCTCTTATCTCACTGTTCTGATATTCTGCTATGCATTTACCAAGAAAACAGAGTTCAAAGACAATCTATGTTTTGGGCTATGTTATAGTTAGTGGGATTTCTTTTGGGTCCCTTGGGGTTTGTTGTAATTAATGAATTCCTTTGTTGGGTTAAGCTTGGGACTGTATTGTAATTAGTGGGATTTCTGTGGACTTTTCGTCTACCCTCAACTTCTTGTTGGACTCATCCTTTTAATTTAATAAATCATTTCTGTGTTTCTGATGAAAAAAAACATTGTTACTCCACATATCTACAATATTGTCACCAAGTCCCCAAGTACAATATGTCCTATCAGCTATACCATTTGTTGCTCTATGCATCCATGACCATGTTTTTTTCTGCAAACATCCATGGTAGAGGGGTGGCGATCATTAAATTTTATTAATTTACCTCAAAAAAACCTTGGAGGGTCATTAAATTTTATTAATTTGCTTGAAGAGAAGGTTGCCTGCAAACCAGTCACTTCTTAGTGATTGTGAATGGGTCTGTGGTGGATTTTTTTTGAAGCAATTAGACGGCTTAGACAAGGTGATCCCCTTTCCCCCTTCCTCTTCATCTTGGTGGCAGAAGTTCTAAGTAAGCTGATTACTAGAGCCAACCAATTACAGTTTATTAAAGGCTAGGAGGTGGGCGGAGATAGAGTGGTGGCCTCCCACCTCCACTTTGCAGATGACATTTTGATTTTTTGTGATGGGGAAGTTAGGAATGGAGTGGGTGGCAAATCTGAAGTTGGTGGTGAGCCTCTTTGAAAGAATGTCCAACCTAAAGATCAATTGGAATAAGAGTGCTTTAAATGTTAGGGAAGAGGAGCTTGACTCATTTGTGGAGATTCTTGGGTGTGAAAAAGGGGTGTGGCCTTTGAATTATTTAGGATTACCCCTTGGTGGCAATTCAAGGTCTATAAGCTTCTGGACTCCAGTTGTTGAGAGACTTGAGAAAAGATTAGCTGGGTGGAAGAGGAAGTACATTTCTCTAGGAGGGAGAATCACTTTGATAAAATCAACATTGGTCAACCTCCCTATCTACTTCATGTTTGTCTTTAGGTTGCCTCAAGCATCCTGGTGAAATGGGAAAAGGTGGTTAAAAGGAAAGAGGAGTGGGTTGGGTATAGGTAATATCAGTGGGAAAAACCTTGTTTTTCTTAGTAAGTGGTTGTGGCATTTCCCTTTAGAGAATGACAGATTGTGATGCTGGGATGCTGGCTACGAATGGATGGGATGCTGGCATTCTGCAAAGAGCTAACCTTTCTTGGCCGTGGAATGCAGTGCATGTTATATTGCCCCAATTCCTTGAGCATGTCAGGTATGATTTGGCTTATGGTAATAGGATAAGATTTTGGGAAGATGTGTGGGTTGGGGATGTTCCCTTGAATGATTTGTTTCCTTCGACATATGCTCTCTCTAATCTAAAGGAGAAACTTGTGTCTAATTTTTTTGGGTCTCCCTCCTCTCGGGGGGGGGGGGGGGGTTGAAATTTGGGGCTTGTGGGAAACCTTCAAGAGTCAGAAATTCCATCTGTTTCGAACCTTTTAAATATTTTGGATCGCCTTGTCCTTGATGATTTAGAGGAAGATAGTAGGGTGTGGTCTCTCAATCCCTCTGTCTTTTAATTGTAAATCTACTAAATCCTTTTTTTCTTCTCTTGTGTCCACCCCCATTCCCCTTTCCTTCCCTGTGAAAGAAATTTGGAGTTCCCCTATCCCCCCAAAAGTTAGTGCCCTTTTTTTGGGAAGTTTATCATCAGTGCATCAACACATGCAATATGCTACAAAAGAAAAGGCCAAATTGGTGCTTGTCTCCTAATTGGTGTATCTTGTGTAAGGTGAATGGTGAGAATGCTTTCCATCTTTTCATTTCATGTCCCTTTGCTTGTTGTATTTGGGAATGGTTCTACTCTCTTTTTGGTCGCAGGTGGAGACCCCCTGGTAGCTTGGAAGGTTTCTTTAGTCCATCTCTTCTAAGGTGCATGGCGAGAAGAGGCAGAATCCTTTGGAAGTGTGCAAGGGCAGCGATGGTGTGGTCAGTTTGGGAGGAAAGGAACCTAAGGATCTTTGAAGAGAGAGAAAGAAATGAGATTAGTGGAGATTGTTACAGTAAGAGCTGCACATTGGGTGAAAACTCTAAAAGCTTTCTCAGACTTTCTCTATGGATGACTTCTTCCGGAACTGGAGGTCGATTGCCCTCTCCTCCTCTAGGAATCAATAGGTTTTGGAGTCCTGGAGACCCTGTTGAAATAATTTAGTTATTTGTGTTAGGGTCTGTTTTGGCTACTTAAAGCTTTTTTTATTTCTGTTATTGTACTCACTTACAGCAGGGGCACAAGGGTCTTTTCCCTTCTTATTTCTGCCGCCCTATATAATATAATAAAAGCTGGCGCCGCCAACACAGTTCTATTGCTCCAAACTTTTTCTTCTTCCTTTCTTCCTTCTCCTTTCTCTCTTCTTTCCTTCTCTTCTCTACTTCCTCATATTTCAATTGGATTTATTGTCAAGATGGTATCAAAGCAAGGCTGTTGGATCTGGGCGACCAAGTTTTTTCTCTTCAAGTTGCTGAATCTGGGCAGAACAGAGGACTGAATCTGGGCTGATCAAATCAGATCTGCAACTGGTACAACCCTAAAGTTTTCTTTCTTCTTTTATTTCTTTCCTTGGTCGTGTACCAAGTGGAGAGCAAATGAATCCAAACCACTGAATGTCGGCAGACTTTTGTGAGGGTTATATCTTTTATTTGTTGGATCGTGTGATCCTGTAAATGTCAGCAGACTTTTGTGAGGGTTATATCTTTTATTTGTTGGATCGTGTGATCCTGTAAATGTCAGCAGACTTTTGTGAGGGTTATATCTTTTATTTGTTGGATCGTGTGATCCTGTACCTATGAAAAGGTGACTGTAGGTCGGAGATGACCTGTTTTCTCTGCTCGTTAGTCTGATTTCATGTGTGTTAGGATCTCTCTTATTGATTAATGCTGTGGTGGAACTTTCACATTATTGATTAATGCTGTGGTGAAAATCAGTCTCGTCATAGTTCTTCTTTGGAAGTTGGTGCTGTTTGTTTTTGTGCTCAGATTAAGTCCAAAACTGAATTGTTGTGTGGAGCTTTAGTCGATATAAGGAAGGATCCTAAGTTGAGAGTTTAGATAAAAAAACTTGTGCTTACCATGTCGTCTGAGAATTCTGCTACTTCAAAGATTCCAGGGAGCCACAATGGAGTGAGTGGGGGAATGGATATGAGTTTCCCCATGGCTGTTATTCCCTTTGATGGCCTGAACTACCTTGAGTGGTCTAGGGGAATAAAACACTACATCGCTGCTAGGGGGAAAATAGAATACATCAATGGGAGAGTGACGGAACCGAAGTACGGAAGTGTTGAATATGATAGGCGGAACCAAGAGAATAGTATGGTGATGTCATGGCTCTTGGTTTCCATGCTGCCACAGGTAAGGAAGACTTTTATGTGGGATGAAACTGCTTGTGAGATATGGGAACAAGCAAAGTCCACCTATTCAGAGCAAAGACACTATGCCAAGATATACCAACTGCAAGCTGAATCCTCTACTTGCAAGCAAGGGGAGAGGAGTCTCTCGATGTACTATTCTGATTTGATATCGATATGGAAAGAACTTGATCACTACTAGAATGTGAATTGTAAGTGTGATGAAGATGCAAAGGCGTATAAGTCACTTGTATCTCAGCAACGGGTCTTTGCCTTCCTCCTAGGGCTGAATCCTTCAGATGAGTCCATCAGGGTGCAGATCTTGGGTAGTAAAGACTTGCCATCAATTTAGGATGTGTATGCCTTAGTGCAATCAGAAGAGAGTAGAAGAAGTGTAATGAATTGTGTAGAGGGGGAGTCAGTTGCCCTAGCTGTCCGGGGAAATTCAGATACAAATGTCGGAGGTGCTTTTAAGAAAGGTGACTCTCAGAAGAGAACAAATGATAAGAGTAAACTTTGGTGCACTCACTGCCAGAAGACACGACACATGAGAGGTACATGTTGGGATCTCCATGGAAAACCTAAATGGGCACAGGATTTGGGTAAGAAGTCAACACCTGATCAGGGCAAGAAACCAAGCCAACAAAATCAGAAAAAGTATAACTCAACTAATATGGCGTCGACAGAGACTAGTCCATTGGTAACTCAGGAGAGGCATCCCAGTTCTAACCCTAAGGAAGAAATTATCAACTCCTTTCGTGACCATTTGGAATTGTATGGTAGGACTCTCCGCCAGATGGATTCTGGTCATACTCCCTCTACCTCTTTCGTGTCTACAATAGGTAACGCTGCCATTGCCTTCCATGTGTCATCTCATACCACTGGTTCTCCTTGGGTTATTGACTTCGAAGCCTCAAACCACATGACCGGTAAGTCAAATTTATTTCAGACATATAACCTTCTCTCTGGGAGAGATAAGGTGAGACTAGCCGATGGTTCTTTCTCTACCATAGTTGGACAGGTACCATTACCTCTCCCACTCGGCCTTACCCTTTCTAATGTACTGCATGTTCTGAAATTACCTATAAATTTGATGTCCATTAGTAGTATAACTCACTCCTTGAACTGTTCAGACACTTTTTTTCCATCTTCATGTGTGTTTCGGGATTTGGCCTTAGGGAAGACGATTGGTAGAGGAAGCATGGTGGATGGTCTCTACGTGTTGGAGAATAAAGCTGGTCTTGTGGCTACAGAGTCCATGAGTTTATCAAGTGAGAGTCAAGCCTATTTATGGCATAGTCGTCTAGGTCACCTTTCTTTTGACTCATTAAAAGTTATGTTCCCAAAGTTGTTTGAGTCCTTGTCAGTGAGTCAGTTACAGTGTCAGACATGTCAATTGAGTAAACATTGTAGAAGTTTTATACCTTTGAGAAGTAAAAGATCTGAATTTCCATTTCATATTGGTTATTCTGATGTTTGGGGCCCTGTTACTCTACCCACTGAGGCTGGATATAAGTACTTCATTACCTTGATTGATGATTACTCTAGATACACTTGGGTTTACCCTATGCAATCTCGAGATGAAGTGCCAAAAAAAGTGAGACTTTCAACGCATGGTGTTCACTCAGTTCCAAACTGAGGTCCATATCTTCCAGTCGGACAATGCGATGGAATACTTCCATAGTGATCTCACGGAGTTTTTTGCTTCGAGTGGGTCACTTCAGCGAAGCTCTTGTGCCAGGACACCCCAACAAAATGGTGTTGTTGAACGAAAGAACCGTCACCTTCTCGAAATAGCTCGTGGCTTATTAATTCATATGAATGTGCCAAAATGTTTTTGGATGGGTGCAGCTTTGTGTGCTACATTCATCATCAACCGTATGCCATCTCGGTTTTGGCACATCAGCTTCTGTTTCCTACAACTCCGTTGTCCACCATTCCGATGCGTGTTTTTGGGTGTAGTTGCTTTGTCCATAACTTGTCCCCTACTCGAGGTAAGCTTGATCCTCGGGCTATTCCTTGTGTTTTCCTTGGTTACCCTTTATCTCAAAAGGGGTATCGCTGCTATGGTCCTACCTCTCGTAAGTACTATGTCTCCATTGGTGTATCCTTCTTTGAGAATCAACCTTTCTTCTCAGCTTCTCCTCAGGGGGAGAGTAGGGTTGAGGAGAAACAGGTGGCTCAAACTCAACTACCTCATTTACCCGATTCTCCTCCATTATGGGTTTTTCATCGTTGCCATAAAAGCCAACAGAATTCAAGAGCCGTGGAACCTGACACTATGCAACCAACATCATCGGATTCACCTGAGGCAAATCCATCTCATCAGCCAGGTACACTTGCTCCTATTGATATGCCTGTTCCTCTCAATGTTGATTCACCTGTCATCAATGATCTTGATATTCCTATTGCTAAGAGAAAGGGTGTTAGATCTTGTACCACTAATCATCCTATCTCTAATTATGTGTCCTATGATCACGTTTCACCTTCATTCCGTGCATTCCTCTCTTCTGTGGACAGTGTCCCTGTTCCTAAGAATGTGGCAGAAGCTTTATCTAAACCTGAATGGACAGATGCAATGCAGGAAGTAATTGATGCATTACACAAAAATGGCACTTGGGAGTTGGTGGACCTTTCTGAAGGGAAGGAACCAGTGGGTTGCAAGTGGGTGTTCACAGTGGAACACAAGGTTGATGGAACTGTTGAAAGGTACAAGGCTAGATTGGTAGCAAGAGGTTTTACACAGGTATATGGAGTGGACTATGTAGAGACTTTTGCTCTAGTAGCCACGATGAACTCTATCAGGATCCTTCTTTCATTGGCAGCAAATCTTGACTGGGAACTTCACCAATTGGACATCAAAAATGATTTCTTGAATGGTGACTGGGAAGATGAAGTGTACATGACCCAACCTCCAGGTTTTTGTGCCAAAGGCAGTGAACAAAAGGTGTGCAGGATAAAAAAATCTTTATATTGGTTGAAACAATCACCTCGGGCTTGGTTTAGTAAGTTTTATTTAGCAGTTCAACAGATGGGGTTCAAACAATGCCAGTCAGATCACACTCTCTTTGTGAAAAGAGGTGTAGGGAAAATTGCAGCTCTTATTGTGTATGTGGATGACATAGTGATCACAGGAGATTGGGAGGCTGAAATACGGAGACAAAAAAAATTCTTAGCCACTCAATTTGAGGTAAAAGATCTAGGCCCCTTACGTTATTTCCTTGGAATTGAAGTTGCCCACTCTCACAAGGGCATCTTTATTTCCCAACGGAAATATGTACTAGATCTACTAGAAGATACATGCAAGTTGGGGGTAAAACCAATTGACTCACCAATTGAATCTAATCATCAGCTAGGAGACAGTCAGGGAGAGTTTTTGAAAGATGTGAAGAAGTTCTAGAGACTCGTAGGGAGACTCTTGTACTTGTCTATGACCAGGCCTGATATTGCTTATTTAGTGGGTGTCCTTAGTCAGTTCATGCACAACTCTAGGACAACTCATTTTGGAGCTGCAAAGAGGATCCTTAGATACCTTAAGAAGTTTCCCGGAGCTGGTTTGTTGTTCCAAAAACATGGTCACTTAAAGGCGGAAGTATATACTGATGCTAATTGGGCAGGAGCAGTCGATGACCAAAAGTCTACCAGTGGGTATTGTGCCTTTGTAGGAGGAAACCTGGTCACATGGAGAAGTAAAAAACAAAGTGTGGTGGCTAGATCTAGTGCTATAGAGCGGTGTCTCATGGGGTTGCTGAAATCATGTGGATAAGAAATCCGTTAGGTTAACTGGGTTTTGTAGTGAGCAATCCTATGTCACTCTACTGTGACAATAAAGCTGCCATCAATATTGCTGCTAATCCAGTCCTGCATGATAGGATGAAACACATTGAAGTGAACAAGCATTTTATTAGAGAGAAACTTGTAAATGGAGAAGTGCGTACTCCATATGTCAGCTCAGAAGAACAACTTGCAGATATCTTCACCAAAGGTCTTCATCATGTGTGGCACAATGATTTGTGTGACAAGTTGGGCATGATTGACCTCTATGCTCCAACTTGAGGGGGAGTGTTGAAATAATTTAGTTATTTGTGTTAGGGTCTGTTTTGGCTAGTTAAAGCGTTTTTATTTCTGTTATTTCTGTTATTGTATTCACTTACAGCAGGGGCACAAGGGTCTTTTCCCTTCATATTTCTGCCACCCTATATAATATAATAAAATCTGGCGCCGCCAGCACAGTTCTATTGCTCCAAACTTTTTCTTCTTCCTTTATTCCTTCTCTCTCTTCTTTCCTTCTCTTCTCTACTTCCTCATATTTCAATCGGATTTATTGTCAAGAGACCCCAAGTGGTGGGTGGATGAAGCTGAACTTTGATGAAGTATCTTTAGCAATCCAGGGCCTTCCGGTATTAGTGAAGTGTTCAAAGATGAGATGGAAATATATGGGGCTTGTATTCAGGTCCTATTGATCAAGGTGAATCAGTGAGAGCTAAATTTTTGGCTGCTATTATTGGGGTGCAAAAAGCTAAGGATATGAGAATTACTAGGCTGATTCTTGAAGGGGACTCCAAAATAGTTGTTGGCCGGTTGAAAAAGCAGAAGGGGCTCTATGGCAATTCAGAAATGATCTCAGAAGATTCAACATGATATCAAGAGATATGTAAATCCATGTAAGATGGGTTAGGACGTCTGCAAATGGGTTAGCAGATTGTTTGGCTAAGCAAGGAACTCTAGACAGCATTTGTTTTGGGCTCAATGTTAAATGTGTGGGGATTCTTTGCTGTAAAGGGTCTTCGGCGTAACAACTTATTGTTGTTCCTTTTTGTTCTTTAATAAAAATTTCTTGAGTTGCCGATCAAAAAAAAAGTTAAATTTTGATGGCAGTAATCCAGGGCCCTCTGGAGTTGGAGAAGTGATAAGGGATGAGAAGGGAACCATATGTGTAATGTTTTTAGGTCCAACCAAAGATAGTGATTCTATATGGGTAGAACTATCAGCAGCATTTGTTCGGGGTGCAAAAAGCTAAAGAAATGGGAATTGAAAGGTTGATGATTGAAGGGGATTCGAAGGTGGTACTTGGATGGATAAAGAAGGGAAAAAACATGATGTGGAATTTCAGAAATGAATTAAGGTGGTTCAAGTGGTTTTTTAAAGACATGCAAGTACAAATCAGATGTGTACGGAGGTATGCAAATTGCATGGCCAAACAAGAGGGGTTAATGAGCAACAAATATTTTGGGCTCAATTGTAAAAAGGACAGTGGGTTTTTTCTTTTTTTTTATATTGATTTTGTTCCTTTCGTTTCCACAACTCTTGTTGTAACTATTGAAACTTTTAAAATCTTAATGAATCAATTTCTTTCTTTGTTGCTGATTAAAAAAAGGATGGATGAACAGGAAAGTGTGCCTTGTTCAGAACTTCAGATTTGTTGCTCTAATACCATCTTATCAGTCTGAATCTTCTTAGAAGAGAGAACAACAGATAATGATTTGGAGTAAAAAATGTGAATGGACAGAAGCCCCTCTTATAATTTATAATAGACCACCATAAGAAAAAATGGGGAAAAGACAGAACTACCCCAAGCATAGAAAGAACATAAAAACAGTACATCAATGGTATGACGCCTACTACAACAGTTCCTATGAGATGTCACAATTTTGTCTAATCTGTTAGAAATCAAGGTCAGAATCCTGAAGACCAACAATTTGTATACAGGTATCCTGGTATCATAGAAGTTGACCTTTCATTAAAAAAGGTCTCATTAGAAGTTGGCATGTATTGCTTTGTCTAACAAATTTCTATTATGTCATATCGTAAAGTGTAACCTTTTATTGGTTTTTGAATTAATATATGTCATATATGACAGATGAAACATGCCAAATAAAGTTGCAATGTGTGTCTACACCAAGTAAAGGAAGGGGTATGGCATCATTAAGTGATATTGCTCAAGCTTCATTAGTTCATTCTGAAGAACCTTATGCTGTGGTATGATGAAACCCTTATTTGTGCTCATTTTATTCATTATGCACTATGCATATCGGTACTTTTTCTGTTTACTATTCTTCCCCTAATGAGCAACTTGGGTAGAATGGGTCATCAATCAAATCCAGACACTACAGGGGGACACCTGTGAAACCAGAAATACTAATGCTGCTATGGGCCATTGATAAAAAGGCTGGAGGACCCACCTTTGAAATCAAATCCATGGAGGACTCTACTCTCTACTTTTAAGAGCAACTAGTACTTTCTACCAACACTACCCCTATACCCTCACTCTTGTAGCTTTTCCATGCTTCACCATCCAGCGGCTATTCTGCTGTACTCCAGATATATCAGTAGGTAGCAACCCATTGGCAGGGTATCAAAAGAGGAGTTCAGGAATTTGTGGCTACTTCTGTTACTTGCCAACATCCAAGTATGATACCCAGTGTCCAGCAGGTATCCTCCAACTGCTTCTCATTCCCATATAGATGTGGGAAGACATTTCAATGGATTTCCTTATGGGTAGCCAACTTCAGTAGGAAAATCAGGCCTCTCTGGCTAGGCAATCTTGCATAAATTTGGTTATCATATGAGAAGTTACAACATGAATTCCCCCATATCAACCTTGACTCATTCTAGTCCAGAATTTGGCCTATTACCAACAACTTCTCAAGTTGTTTCATGGTTCTGCCATTGGAGGTTACTCTGGAACCTTACGTACCTACAGGCACCTTGCTTCTCATTATTATTGGCTAGATATGAAATTGAGGGTGCAAGGCTATGTTGCATCTTGCCACACCTGCCAACAGCAAAAATACCTTACAGTCTCTAGCAGGGCTATTGCAACCTCTACCCATTTCCAAAGGGATTTGGGAGGAAGTAACTATGGATTTTATTTCATGATTGCCCAAATCAGCTGGTAAATCAGTAGTGTTAATGGTCGTGGATCAGTAGTTAAACTGCATGGCACACCCACCACTATTGTTACAAATTGTGACCCACTGTGGCACTGTTTATGAGCAGGTTCTGGGAAGCATACTTAACAGTCCAAGGGATGGATCTTCTTCATTCAACAAGTTACCATCCTCAAATAGATGGGCAATCACAGGTTGTCAGTAGGTGCTTAGAAACCTATTTTTGGTGCTTTGTGGAAGACAAGCCTAAGGAATTGGTGCAATGGCTTCCTTGGGCCAAGTATTGGTACAGCACATCATACCATGTCTCTATAGGAACTACTCCACTCCACATTGCTTATGGATGAGATGCCCTAGGTCTCTTGCCTTGTAAGAAGGGATCTCAAGCTATGGCTGAAGTAGATGCTCAGTTATTAGCTTGAGATGACATCCCCTCTCAAGCTGCACCTGCAAAAGGCACAACAACAAATGTAGTCAATTTATGATAAGAAGCATCAAGATGTAGAATATGCAGTTGGTGATCTGGTATATTTGAAACTCCAGCCTTACACCAGTCTTTTCTGGTCCAGAGAGCTTGGTATAAACTCTCTCTCTGTTACTTTGGACCCTTTTGGGTAATAGAAAGAGTGGGCCAAGTAGCTTTACCAGTTTGACCTTCCTCCTGGCTCCAAGCTACACTAACCTTTCATGTATCATTGCTCAAGCCATGCTTTCCCAGCTCTGCTGTTGCTAGTTCCACCTTACCTCAATTCAGAGATGAAAGGGAATTGGTGGCGGAGCCACTTGTGATTATGGACCTGTGTTGGGTTCAGGTGGGTAATAAGATAACTGTTCTCTTACAAGAAAAGAGGAAGAAGAGAGAAGAGAAGAGGAAGAAAAAATGTGACAGTCAAAAGATCAGTGCTGGCGGCATGCAGCTTCTATTTTATATTAATGTGATGTAACAAATAAGATGTAAAGAAATTACAAGTAGGTCTCTAGCGGCACACCCTAAAAATAAAGAAAATAACATGTTGACAGCAGCCTAGTCTGACAACATTCTAACAGCAGAAGTAAAAAACTTAAATCTAACAACACTCCCCCTCAAGTTGGGTTGAATATATCTATCATGCCCAACTTGTCACACAGTTCATTGTGCTGCTGGTGTGGAAGTCCTTTTGTGAGAATATCAGCAAGTTGCTCCTTGGATTTGACATAAGGAGTACAAATTTCTCTCTTTTCCAATTTTTCTCTTATGAAGTGCTTGTCCACGTCAATGTGCTTGGTCCTATCATGTAGGACTAGATTACTAGCAATGTTAATGACTGCCTTATTGTCACAGTAGAGGGACATAGGATTGTGGACAATAACCCCAAGTTCCCCTAAAATGTTCTTCAACCAAAGAACTTCGGCCACCCCATGTGCCATAGCTCTATACTCCGCTTCACTTGACCTTGCCACTACACTTTGTTTCTTACTTCTCCATGTCACTAGATTTCCTCATACAAATGTACAGTACCCACTTGTGGACTTTCTTTCATCCACAGCACTTGCCCAGTCAGCATCTGTGCAGACTTCCACTTTAAGATGATTATGTTTGCTGAATAGAAACTGTGTTCCTAGATACTTCTTCAAATACCTAAGAATCCTCTCCGTTGCCTCCATGTGTGGTCTCTTAGGGGAATGCATGAATTGGTTTAGGACCCCAACTGAGTAAGCAATGTCAAGATGTGTCATGGACAAATAAAGCAACCTTCCCACTAATCTTTAAAACTGTTTCACATCTTTTAGTGGTTCACCATCACAATTTCCTAGTTTATTGTCAACATCCATAGGGGTATCTACTGGTTTTACACCTAACTTGCTTGTATCCTGTAATAGATCTAGGATATACTCCCTCTGAGAAATGAATATGCCCCTTTTTGAGCGGGCAACCTCAATTCCAAGAAAGTACTTAGGGGACCCATATCTTTCACTTCAAATTGAGAGGCTAGGAATTCCTTCAATTTTTGTATTTTTGTGCTCCAATTTCCTGTAATGATGATATCATCTACGTACATTATCAGCATAGCCACTTGTTCTTGACATCTCTTCACAAAGAGAGTGTGATTAGACTGACATTGCTTGAACCGTACTTGTTGAACCGCCATATGAAATTTACTGAACCATGCTCTAGAAGAATGTTTTAGACCATAGAGGGACTTTCTTAGTTTGCACACCTTACTTTCACTTCCTTTGGCACAGAAACCTAGGATTTGAATCATGTAAACCTCCTCCTCCAAATCACCATTTAAAAAAGGCATTCTTTATATCCAGTTGATGCAATTTCTAGTCAAAGTTTGCAGCCAGTGATGGAAGAACCCGTATTGAATTCATCTTAGCTACTGGAGCAAATGTCATAGTCAACCCCATAAACTTGGGTGTACCCTTTAGCTACCAGCCTTGCTTTGTATCTTTCAACTATCCCGTCTACCTTGTGTTTCATTGTAAACACCCACTTACACCCCACTGGGTCTTTCCCTGTTGGAAGATCCACCAACTCGCATGTTTGATTTTTATGGAGGGCACTCCTCCTTCATAGCATCTGTCCATTCAGAATATTTTAAAGCCTTTGCCAGGTTTTTGGGTATGGCAATACTATCAACTATAGATAGGAAGGCACGGTGAGAGGAGGAAATGTGGTCATAGGAAACATATTGGGTAATGGGGTGTTTAATAGTGCATGACCTGACCCCCTTTCTATGAGTAATAGGAATGTCAAGATCATCCACAACCGAAATGGGAGCTAGGGGATCAACATGTGTTGGACTTACCTCCTAGGAATTAGATAGTGTTGGTTGCTCATTGTTTGGTGGCTCCACATCTTTGTCACATTGCTGATCTCTACGGCGTTTACGTTGGAAGACACGAAAAGGAGTGGGATCCTGAATAGAAGGAAGGGAGACTTGACAAACTTGGAGCTACTTCTCCTCTTCCACATTACTCTCCCCCTGAGGAGAAGTAGGGAAGAATGGTCCATACTCAAAAAATGAGACATCCATGGAGACAAAGAACTTATGACCAACAAGATCAAAGCATCGGTAACCCTTTTGCGAGGAGGGGTACCCCAAAAAGACACATGGAATAGACTGAGGATCCAACTTACCATGGGACGGGGATAAGTCATGGACAAAAGCATGACAACCAAACACCCTCGTGGGAATGGAAAATAAAGGAGACTGAGGAAACAATAACTGATGAGGGGCCTTGTATTTTAACACTCTAGAGGCATGCAGTTTATGACATAAGCAGCAGCAAGTACAACATCAACCCAAAATCGTTTGGGAACATTCTTATGTAACATCATCCCTCGGGCTACCTTAAGGTGGTGTCTATTCTTTCTTTCTGCAACATTGTTTTGTTGTGGTTCTCTTGCACACGAGCTCCTATTAATGGATCCATGGGAAGCAAAGAACTCATTTAGCTCACCATGAAAATATTCCTTCGCATTATCGGATTGAAAAATCTGAATTTCAACATGAAACTGTGTAAACACCATCCTTTGGAAATCTCTTACGATTTTGTGGACTTCATCTCTACTACGCATGGGAAATACCCATGTATAGCAAGAGAAATCATCAATCAATGTGATAAGTACTTATACCCTCCCTTTGAAGTTATGGTAGTAGGCCCCCACACATCAGAATACCCAATATGGAAAGGGAAACTTGATCTTTTATTACTTGAAGGAAATATTGTTCTATATTGCTTGCTCAACTATCACTGAATAGGACTTAAGTAAAAAAGGAAACAAAGACTATTATTTCAGAAAACACATGACCTAACCGATTATGCCACAAAAAAAAAAGTTGACCATTATCTGACTAACTATGCGACTCTGAGGATGACACCGAAAAACCAGCCTTATTGTCGAGAGTGTAGAGACCATCCACTAAGCTTCCTCTATCAATCGTCCTCCCAAAAGTTAGATCTTGAAAAATACTAATAGGCCCCCAATTAACCTTATGTATGCCAGGAAGAGGAAAGGTCAGCTTTTGGCTAAGGGGGGAAATAATTGAACATGGGGGCAATTATGGCTGGAGGGAATAAGGAGAGTCTTGAGGCATTTATAGTTATGTCAGTTAGGAATAAGAAGAGTGAGCATTTATAACTTGGCCAACTGGGCATTTATTGAGGGAGTCAGTTATGTTGTAAGAAGAGTATAAAAAGGGGCTTTGGGGGATGGGGGAGGGACGTTTCTTTTGAGTGAAGAATACTGTGAGTGATTGGGAGAGCCGACGGTCTCTCGAAGAACCGACCAACTGTTAATGTTCTTCTTTTCTTCTGAATGAATACCAGTTCCTTTGTTGATGTTCTAGTTGTGTGAATTCTGTTGTGTGTCTGAGATTTGTGTGCCAAGTTTCTGGGTCTTATCAGTGGTATCAGAGCGTGTCTTTCCTCGGCCATGGTGACAGCTAAGGAAGTGGCATCGCAGGTGGAGGGTTTCGAAGAACGCTTGACTTCTCTGCATTCTGAAGTGGATGGCTTACGTGATGAGATAACAGCTGGACTTTCGATGATCTCGTCTCTAGAAGGAAGCGTTCAAGATCTGGTGAGACGTTTTGATCTGTTGCTTCAGCAACAAGCCTATTCAGCTCCTTTGTCTACGACTAACATTGCTCCTCCTTTAGTCGCATCGAGTTGTGCGGCTGACAAAGTGAAGAGTGCGGCATTTTCAACATCTACCTCGATGCCGGTGCCGGAACATACTCCTGATTCACTTCCTCGGAAGTTGGAGTTACCTAATTTTGATGGGGAAAATCCAGACGGCTGGTTTTTTCGTGCGGAGCACTATTTTGAGATTAATAGATGCTTCCGACAGAGCGTCTACGAGTTGCAGTTGTCTATTTAGAGGGTGATGCATTTGCATGGTATTATTGGGAGGATGGTCGGCGACCTTTTCGTAGTTGGGTAGAATTCAAGGAACTCCTCCTTGAATGTTTTCGATCAACTCAGGAGGGAAACTTGCAGGAGCAGCTTCTATCATTACGTCAATCCACTACTGTTAAGGAATATCGTCACCAATTCGAGGTGCTCTCCACCCCCTTATGTGACCTGCCAGAATCAGTCCTTGAAGCAGCATTTGTTAATGGGTTGCACGACCCTTTCCTGAACGGTGCCATGAAGTGGGGTGACTGGTATAGAACCAAAGACTTGGTACCTAAGGGCTCTGATTGGATTGTCAATGAAATGAAGAAATCTAGTCTTCAAGGCCGTGGTGGAGCTGGTTTTCCATCTGGCCTGAAGTGGTCTTTCATGCCAAAAGTATCTGATGGCCATCCTTCTTATCTTGTTGTCAATGCTGATGAGAGTGAGCCAGGAACATGTAAGGACGGAGAAATTATGCGCCATGACCCACATAAACTACTAGAGGATTGCCTGATTGCAGGGGTTGGTATGCAGGCCACTACTGCTTATATCTACATAAGGGGAGAGTATGTAAATGAGCGGAAAAACCTTGAGAAGGCAAGGAGGGAAGCTTATCAAGCTGGACTTTTGGGAAAAAATGCATGTGGATCTGGATATGATGTTCATATCCACTATGGAGCTGATGCTTACATTTGTGGAGAAGAGACGGCGTTGTTGGAAAGCCTTGAAGGAAAACAAGGAAAACCAAGGTTGAAGCCTCCTTTTCCAGCTAATGCAGGGCTATATGGATGCCCAACAACTGTTACAAATGTTGAAATTGTGGTTGTTTCCCCCACCATTTTAAGGCGTGGTCCTGAATGGTTTGCTAGTTTTGGCAGGAAGAACAATTCTGGGACAAAGCTATTCTGTGTCTCAGGCCACGTGAATAAGCCTTGTACAGTTGAAGGGGAGATGAGTATTCCATTGAAGGAACTGATAGAGAGGCACTGTGGAGGAGTTAGAGGTGGATGGGATAATTTTCTTACGGTGATACCAGGGGGGGTTCTTTCTGATCCACTGATTCCAAAGCACATATGTGATGATGTGTTGATGGATTATGATGCACTCAAAGCTGTCCAAACGGGTTTAGGGACAACTGTTGTAATTGTGATGGACAAGTCAACTGATATTGTGGAGGCAATTGCTAGGCTCTCTTACTTCTATAAGCATGAAAGTCGTGGGCAGTGCACACCATGCAGGGAGGGAACAAGATGGTTGTGGATGATCATGGAGAGGCTGAAGGAAGGAAACGTGAAGCTGGAGGAAATAGACATGCTTCAAGAGGTGACAAAGCAGACACACCATCTGAGCATTGGGCGACGTTTCTGCTTGGCTTGTGCAAGGACATATCAGTGCGCGGTGTGCGTCCATCCACTATGCCTGGAGTTATTGGGTTGGAAGTGCTTATTCATTGGCAGGGCCTACCTGATTTTGAAGATTCTTGGGAGCCTTTTGGCTTGCTTCGAGACCAATTTCCTCATTTTAACCTTGAGGACAAGGTTAGACTTTGGGTGGCGGGTAATGATAGGCCCCCATTAACCTTACGTATGCCAGGAAGGGGAAAGGTCAGCTTTCAGCTAAGGGGGGAAATAATTGAACATGGGGGAATTATGGCTGGAGGGAATAAGGAGAGTCTTGAGGCATTTATAGCTATGTCAGTTAGGAATAAGAAGAGTGTGGGCATTTATAACTTGGCCAACTGGGCATTTATTGAGGGAGTCAGTTATGCTGTAAGAAGAGTATAAGAAGGGGCTTTGGGGGATGGGGGAGGGAGGCTTTTTTTGAGTGAAGAATACTGTGAGTGATTGGGAGAGCCGACAGTCTCTCGAAGAACCGACCAACTGTTAATGTTCTTTTCTTCTGAATGAATACCAATTCCTTTGTTGATGTTCTAGTTTTGTGAATTCTGCTGTTTGTCTAAGATTTGTGTGTCAAGTTTCTGGGTCTTATCAAATACATGAATCAGGAAAAAATGTTATATTGCAATTTAATGAGTTTGTAATACTACTAATAGAAAGAAGGTTGATGGGAAGCTGAGGGACATGCAAAATATTATTCAGGTTAAGTTCATGAGGAAGGGATATTGATCCTTGGCCTGCAATGGAGGAAAATGATCCATCTGCAAGTCTCACCTTATCCCTTCCTAACAAAAGGTTACAAGACTGGAATAGGTTTGGCTTATCAGTCATGTGATTAAGCCCCCTGAGTCAATGATCCAAGGGGAATCAGTGGCAGTGGAGACATGGAAGGTAGAAGCTGCATTACCTGATATAGACACAAATGAAGTAGAAGGGTTACCAGTAGCTGAACTGTCCATCTGGCGCAAGGCCCTACCATATGATTCCAAGTGACTACGGAAGGAGTTCATAATGTCTTCCTTGGGGTCAAAACCAATGGAGTGCTCCCTAGTAGTATCAGTTGGTACCCCAGCAGATTGAGTTTCTTGGGTTACCACATTTGCTGCATTGTGTGCTGTATTAGGCTTCTTCTGACCATGTACCTTACCCTGTTCTTGGTTCTTTACAGCCCACTTTGGTCTCCCATGGAACTCCCAACATGTATCATGTGTATGTCTTGAATGACGACAGTGGGTGCAAAACAACTTATCCTTTTCATCAGATTTTCTGGAGTCATTTTTCTTTCCCATATTATTTCCACCCATTGCAGCTAATGCTACCTGTTTCTCCCCCTTAGTTGCAACCATCACACTCCGCCTACTTTCCTCAGACTGAACAAGGGCATATGCCTCTTGAACTGAAGGCAACTCTTTACTTCCTAAAATCTTAACTCTAAGGGGTTCATATATGGGGTTTAGTCCCAACAAGAAGGCAAAAACCTGTTGTTGAGACACCAGCTTCTTATAGGCTTTAGCATCATCATCATATTTCCATTCTATAGCCTGTTAGTGGTCCAATTCCTTCCATACTGAGGTAAGGGCTGAATAATAGGCTGATAAGCTACTGTTTCCTTATTTACAGGTTGATGATTCAGTTTGTAATTGGTAGATCTAGCATAGTGCCTTTGCTCAAAATAGGTGGTTTTGGCCCGTTCCCATATCTCATTTGCAGTGTCTGCCCACATAAAGTTCTTCTTCACATCAGATTCCATGGCTGCAAGATGCTAGGACATCACCATACTATTTGCTTGGTCCCACCGATCATGTTCAGCAGTCCCACTCTTGGGTTCTTTCACCCTTACATTTATGTAACAAGCTTTTCTCCTTGCTGTTATATAAAGTTTTACACCTTTGACCCACTCCAGGTAGTTCAGACTATTTGAAGGAGTAATTGGCATAGGAAACATCATACTTTCAGTCCCCATACCTGCTGTATTATGGGTTGATGTAACCCCAGATGAAGCAGAATCATCGTTGGCCATTTTCAAAGGCAGGTCTACAAGTCAAAAACAAAACTGCAGGTGCACAAGACCAGTCCTCACACCAGTACTACTTCTAACAGTCACAATTAGGGCACAGAACCCCACACACTGCTTCTGAAAATAGGTACACAATACTGAAGAGCTACTGGCAGCAGCTAAACAGTCCAGAAACAGTCCAGAAATAAGGAGAATACTGTTGTAATCTCCACACTTCGCACACCAATTTAAACACAGTACATACCTGTGACAAAGGATCACACACCCCTGTACAGAACCTGTACGAAGATGAAAAAATCACAACTAAGCCCTCACAGCATCAGCCAAAGGAAAATAAGGAAGCTTCACAGCATCGGCCTCCTCCTACTAGGGTTACCTTGGTGCTACGACCAAGGAAGAACCCAGAAGAAGCAACAAAAAATAGTTTTGATCAGTCCAATTAGGTTTTTTTTTTTTTTGTCTTCACAGTCCAAGAAATCTGACGCCTGGGTTGAATGGATACAATTCAGTGGAAAAAAACAACTCCTATTGCCCAGAGTTGTGCTTTGACACCATGTTCTCTTACAAGAAAAGAGGAAGAAGAGAGAGGAGAGAAGAGAAGAGGAAGAAAAAAATGTGAGAGTCAAAAGATAAGTGCTGGTGGCTCCCAGCTTCTATTTTATGTTAATGTGATGTAACAAATAAGATATAAAGAAATTACAAGTAGGTCCCTGGCAGCACACCCTAAAAATAAAGAAAAGAACATGCTGACAGCAGCCTAGGCTGACAGTATTCTAACAGCAGAAGTAAAAAATTTAAATCTAACAACAATAAGGAAGAAAGTTCTGGTGTTTGGAGCAATCTGCCCCAAGAGGCCAAGATGGTGCCACATGGGAGGACTTTGCCAAACTCCTGTAGCAGTTCCCTCATACATGGGAGGACTTTGCCAAACTCCTGCAGCAGTTCCCTCATAAACCTTGAGGGCAAGGCTTGTCTCAAGGGGGAGAGAGTTGATAAGGCTCCGCCCAACACCAATGCTTCGGCCCAGGCCCAGGGTGCCAGAGGAAGAGAAAGACACAGTCAGCCAGCTACAGGAAAGCCATGAGCTTCATTCCTCCATTCAGATATGTCTACACTCAAAGACCACGTCAGCACTGATCCGTTATGGGTTTATGGGTCATATTGGAGTTAGTTATAATTGAGTGTATAAATATTCCATTGTGAGAAGAGAAGAGACAGATCTGAGTTTTCCCTCCAGTTTTCTTCTTCTTCCCTCCCAATTCTTTCTTCTCTTTCTCTGTGTAATCCATTTCAGGAGGCAGAGCTCCCTCGAAGAAGCTCAATCTTATCAGATTCCTTTTCATAGATCATCCACCATTAGACCGCAGCAATTAGAAAACCAAATCTGGAATCTTTTGAGTTGTCCACTATAAAATCTATAACTCATTTCAAACCTCTTCATTCCACCTTGAAGCCTACATGAAAATCATCCTAAATTCATCTTTCACTAGAATCTAGGGTTTTCAGACAAGAATCAATCATACTGCTGCTGATTCTATCTGTATGAGTAGTGGCACTACTATCACTTTGAAAGATGTGTCAGCTCTGCTAGATCTTCAGAACTTCCCTTTTACCACCTTAAATGTGTTCGAAGAAGAAGAATCTGTCTTGGAGGACATGCCCCACCTCATCAGGTTATATATGAATGTAATACAATACAGTAAAAAAGCATATTTTCCCCTGATATTGAATAATCCCCAAACCCAAAAAATGTAATACATATAAACAAAGGGTAAAAATAAAAGCTATATTATGAAGAGTGTAGGTTTTCAAGACTGCTATTCAGTCTTGATCACTAAGAGATTTTAGGTTCGATGAGAAGAGAAAGTGAAGAAGATGTAGAAGAAAGAGTGATGGAAGAGCAATAGAACACAGATTTTGAGGAGAAGAACAGAATGTCAATCATTCTTCTGCCGCCACTTTAAGTTAATATATATAGGTTATGCTAGTTACATGAAAGGACATATCTGCCCTTGGTGTTTACATCATAACTGTGACTAGATAACAACCAATATAAAACTGAAACTAGAAATAACAAAACAACAAAATAACCACAGCTGTGACTAGATACATTCTACCCTACGGACAGAGTGGTACCACAGCTGTGGGGCCCACATCAATGTTCTCTACACTCCCCCTCAAGTTGGGAGTATATGTTCATCATTCCCAACTTGGATAGATCCGCCTCTAGCTTCTTTCTTGATACGGCTTTAGTAAGAATGTCGGCTAGTTGCATACTGGATGTGATGTAAGGGAGGCATACTTCTTGAGATGAGACCCTCTCTCGCACAAAATGGCGGTCAACTTCAATGTGTTTGGTTCTGTCATGCTGTACTAGATTATGTGCTATATTAATGGCGGCTTGATTATCACAGTACAGCATCAGGGGTTTCTCATACTCAATACCCAACTCCTCAAGTAGAGATCTTAGCCATAGGATTTCAGCCACTCCATTGGCCATGGACCTGTATTCTGCTTCAGCACTTGACCGGGAGACCACACTTTGTTTCTTACTTCTCCAGGAGACAAGGTTTCCTCCCACAAGGGCACAATATCCCGAGGTAGACCTTCTGTCATCAACACTCCCGGCCCAATCTGCATCAGTATAAACCTCCACCTTCATGTGATTGTTGTTCTTGAAAAGTATACCCCTACCTGGGCATCTCTTCAAGTAGGCTAAGATTCTTTCTGCCGCAAGAAGATGTGTGGTTCTAGGAGAATGCATGTACTGGCTGACAACACTAACAGCATAAGTAATATCTGGCCGAGTGAGGCAGAGATATAGGAGCTTTCCTACCAGTTGCTGGAACATAACTTTGTCTTCAAGAAGCTCCCCACTCTCGGCACTAATCCTGTGATTCTGTTCAATTGGTGTATCTGCAGGCTTAACACCTAACTTTCTAGTTTCTGCCAACAGGTCTAGGACATATTTCCTCTGAGATATAAAGATCCCCTGTTTGGATCTAGCAACCTCAATACCCAAAAAATACCGGAGTACACCAAGGTCCTTCACCTCAAATTCTTGGTGAAGAAGCTATTTAAGAGACTCAATCTCATGGCTATCATTCCCTGTGACCATAATATCATCAACATATACTGCCAACAGTGTCAAAGAGGACTCCACCCTCTTGATGAATAGGGTATGATCTGACTGGGCCTGTACATATCCAAACTTCACAAGTGCTAGTCTGAATCTATCGAACCAAGCCCTAGGTGACTGTTTCAAACCATACAAAGCCTTGTTGAGTCGGCAGACCTTCTTACCTACTTCTGCATCATAGAAGCCAGGAGGCAAACGCATGTAAACTTCTTCCTGCAGATCTCCATTCAGGAAGGCATTTTTCATGTTCATTTGGTATAAAGGCCAAGTGTGACTTGCTGCAAGGGACAAGAGAACTCGAATAGTAGTCATCTTGGCTACCGGTGCAAATGTCTCCAAGTAATCTATGCCATAAGTCTGTGTAAACCCTCTTGCAACTAACCGAGCTTTATACCTCTCAATAGATCCATCTGCATTATGCTTCACCGTAAATACCTATCTGCACCCAACTGGTTTCTTTCCTTTTGGCAAATCAACTACCTCCCAGGTGTTGTTCTTCAACAGAGCATCCATCTTAACTTGCATTGCATCTTTCCATTCAGGGACGGATAGGGCTTCTTGCACTGTTCTTGGAATAGGGACATTGGAAATGGAGCTAAGGTAGGACTTGTAGGTAGGAGATAGGCGATCATAGGATAAAAAATGGGAAATACAGTGGGCTGTGGATGTGGTACAATGTCGTTTCCCTTTACGGACTGCAATTGGAAGGTCAAGATCATCTGTAGGGGAAGTCTCTGTGGGCTCTAGGACTGAAGTATCTGGACCTGGAGCTATAGATGAGATTGGAGCTGGTCTGGACTGCTGATGATCAGGATCAACCTGCCTGCACCACCTGTGATAAACCCTCAACTCCTGATCCCTTTGACCACCCTCACCATTGTAGCTTTCCCTCAACTCCTGATCCCTCTGACCACCCTCACCATTGCAGTTCTCATCACCCAATGGAATAGGTAAAGGAACTGCCCCACTCTCACTGCTCTCCCCCTGAAGACAAGAACTCAAACCCCCACTCTCACTACTCTCCCCCTGAGGGGCAACCCGAGGATAATAGGGTGTCCCCTCAAAGAAAGTGACATCCATGGAGACAAACTTCCTCCCGGAGACAGGATCATAACAGCAATAACCCTTTTGAGTTTGTGCATAACCAAGGAAGATGCATTTGGAGGCTTTGGGTTTGAACTTGGAGGGATGGGGTCCGAGAAGCTGAACAAAGCAAGTGCAACCGAATGTCTTAAGGGGAATAGAAAACAAGTCCTCACGTGGGTGTAGAAGCGAAAAAGGAGATCGCATATCAAGGACCCTAGAAGGGACCCGATTAATAAGGTATACCGCCGTGAGGATAGCGTCCCCCCAGAAGCGAATAGGGACATTAGAAGTAAACATGAGGCTTCTAGCCACTTCCAAAATGTGCCTATTCTTCCTCTCGGCAACTCCATTCTGCTGAGGTGTATGAGGGCAAGAGCTCTGGTGGATAACCCCATGATGAAGAAGATAAGATGTCAATGATTTAGCAAAGTATTCCTTTGCGTTATCAGATCGGAGAACTTTGATCTTGGCATCAAACTGGGTTAGGATCATTTGGTGAAAATTTTGGGTCAGGGAAGGTACTTCATCTCGTGAACGCATGAGATAAACCCAAGAAAAGCGGGTATGGTCATCAACAAATAACAAAAAATATCTATACCCACCCATGGAAAGGATATGATAAGGCCCCCAAACGTCAATATGCACAATATCAAAAGAATTATCACTCCTTTTATTACTCAATAAATAAGGCTTTCTACAATGCTTAGCAAACTCACAACTTTCACACTGTAGCTGAGACAACTCAATAGACTCAAATAAAGTAGGAAACAAACTCTGTAAAGATCGAAAGGACAAATGACCTAATCGGTTATGCCAATGCATAACCGGACTCACACTCTTAGAAACAAAAGACAACTTCTCTACTGACTCTCCCTGACGAAACCGCTCCCCGAGCAGATAGATCCCATTCGTCTCACAGCCAGTCCCAATCACCTTCTGCGTCTCCAAGTCCTGAAAAACACATCGGTCAGGGAAGAAGGTTACTGAGCAGTTCATATGCTTGGTAATACTACTGACTGAAAGAAGGTTAGTATCAAGCTTAGTATCAAGCTTAGGAACATGCAAAACAGATGATAGGGAGATAGTATCTGAAAGATTGATGTCACCCTTCCCAGAAATAGGAACCAAGGAGCCATCAGCAATAGATACCTTATCCCTACCAGAAGACAAATGGTAAGTAGTAAACAGTGAAGGCAAGCTAGTCATGTGATCAGATGCACCTTAGTCTATTACCCAACAAGGTTCAGTAGTACCTGGAGCTGAGGCATGATAGGCTAAAGCTCGAGTACCTGAATGGGCGAAGGCAGATGTGACAGGGGCTGATGGAGGCTGCGGTGGCTGAGCTGAACTTCCAACCTCCTTTTCTAGCTGTATTAGGGCAGCCCGAACTGCAGCTAAGGTCCCCAAAGATGTTCCTTTTGTGCCAGATGAGGATGCTGAATCAGTGTTCATGGCTACATGAGCAGTGCCCTTCTTGTTTCTTAACTTCACAGGAACCAAGTGGGGATGCAGTTTCCAACATGTCTCTTTTGTATGTTTGGGTTTCTTACAATGTTCACATACTACATCCTTCTTGTCTTCCTTCCTCCTGTCCTTCTCTGAATCACCCCCTGATTTGGGTGTAGCCGCTACAAAGGCTGATATGGGTTGCATCATAACCTTCCTTCTGGTTTCTTCACTATGTACAAATGAGTAAGCCTGAGAGAGAGTCACATTGTCTCTAGTCAAAATCTGCTGCCTCACAATATGATATTCTGAATTCAGTCCCGCCAGGAACTCAAACACTCTGTTTGTCTCGATGTGCTTTCTATCGGTCTGAGCATCTTTGGGACTCTCCCACTCAAGAGTCTCTAAGTGATCAATCTCATGCCACAAGGACTTCAAGGTAGAGAAGTAGACCGATACCGGTTTCTCTCCTTGTTTAAGGGTGTTCACTTCACATTTCAATTCATATGCTCTGGCAACATTAAGGGGTTGGGAGTAAGTTTCTTTCATAACATCCCATATCTCCTTAGCTGTTTTTGCCCACAAATAATTCCGGCTAATATGAGGCTGCATAGAATTACACAGCCATGTCATTACCAAGTAGTTTTCTTGCATCCACTTGGTATATGTCGGGTCTCCCTTGGAAGGTTCTTTCATATCTCGCAGGAGGTACCCTAATTTACCTCTTCCACCAATAGCCATCATGGCTGATTGGGCCCATTCCAAATAGTTTGATCCATCAAACTTTACGGTCGTAATCTGACCACCCATCTCAGAAATACCACCATAACTGATGTTCCCAAGACTGCCTTCTGCCTGAATTTTAGACTCCATTTCTGTCAAGTCTCAAAACAGTACTTGAATCACCAATCACAATCAAAACAGTATAGGCCTGATCTGTATTCTCAGTGTATGTGCACAAAACCGAAGTAATTCTGATCTGAAACCAACTAGCCAACACAGCAGTAGCTGTCCGTAGATCTCTAACCCCCTTAGAACTCTGAGAACAGCTTTAAAACAAAACTGATATGCTAGGGAAAGTTAGGGTTTTAATCAGTCCTGAAAGGAAGCAATTCAGTTGCACAGTCCAAACTATATAGATGAGCTTTCAGTAGGGTTTTAATCAGTCCTGAAAGGAAGCAATTCAGTCGCACAGTCCAAACTGTATAGATGAGCTTGCAGTAGGGTTAATAAGAAACCCTAGAATCTGATCGGATCTACCAATCAACTTAAGAGTAGCTCTAGGTAGATCACAGAGTTCAGTCAACCACTAGAGCTTGCCGCAGATCACTTTCAAACCCTAGAGTAGAAAGGAACACAGTTCGGTCCAGGGTTTGATGTAAAACCCTAGGAAATCGAAGAGAGGAAGAGCTAGAATGGTTCGGCCTTCCCCTCCAGATAGGTCCAACCTATCTTCTCTGAAAGAACTTCTATTAAAAAGTAACAACTTACAAGGAAAAAATAGTTCGCTGCCTTCTAGGGTTACCTGAACCCTAGTCTTCTCTGGTCCTTCCTGACCACCAACACTCTGCAACCCTAGCAAGTTTCCAACAGCCGCTAGTACCTCTGGCGATCTCCAAGAATCAGTCTGCGAACTCCTCCTTTTCAGCTTTCAGTCCTAGGAGATTCTCATGTGGTCGGCTGGTATTAGACTCACATGAAAAACCCTAACTTGGCTCTGATACCATGTAGGTTTTCAAGACTGCTATTCAGTCTTGATCACTAAGAGATTTTAGGTTCGATGAGAAGAGAAAGTGAAGAAGATGTAGAAGAAAGAGTGATGGAGGCGCAATAGAACACAGATTTTGAGGAGAAGAACAGAATGTCAATCATTCTGCCGCCGCCACTTTAAGTTAATATATATAGGTTATGCTAGTTACATGAAAGGACATATCTGCCCTTGGTGTTTACATCATAACTGTGACTAGATAACAACCAATATAAAACTGAAACTAGAAATAACAAAACAACAAAATAACCACAGCTGTGACTAGATACATTCTACCCTACGGACAGAGTGGTACCACATATGTGGGGCCCACATCAATGTTCTCTACAAAGAGTATGCATTAATAAATATGAATGTAGATACAATAATAGAACTTAGAAAGTGAATGAGTTTCATATCTTAGTTGCTCATCAAAAAAAAAAAAAAAAATAGTTACATATCTTAGAAAATAAAAGTGGGTTCTAAATTAGTTAAATTTGAAGTCATAAAAGAATATATATTCAGCAAGGCAATTTCTATGGTTCCAGAAAGGTATGGTAACTGAACATTTTTAACTAATCAGAAACCCATGTGAATTTGGATGAATACCAGTTGATTGGTTACCATATGGACAAATACTAGTTGATTGGATATAAGTTTTTCAGGTACAACACCTTTTGGTACCATAGTGGGACTTGTTCAGTAAACATTGGGTAATAAGAAGTATAAACAACAAATTTAGAAAACTAGACAATTTCTTATTTGCATTCTATTCACTAAAAGCAGTATTACCCAACATATCCCACCACTTCTGCTATTTTCTTAGGGAAGATAATTCTTTTGGGATTGATTGATTAGTCATCAACATTTTTTTTGGATGTTAATGTTGGTTTGTCTTATAATCTTTAAGAATTCTGCTATTTTCACTTTTTGTGCATCTGTCATAGTGGATAGACTCTTCCCCCTCTCCACTTTTCTTTTCAAGTTATTATTTTTGTCTTGGCATATGCAATCAACAGTTTTATCATTTCCCTATTCATCTGTATAATTGCAGCTATTAGATCTTATTTACAATAAGTCTAAGGTATTTGTTAATTAATAGACAATTGTTACTTTGTGTGGTGATATGCAGATTTTGTTAAAACATTGCCGGGACAATTATTGCCATTTCTGCTTGAGTGAACTACCAGCAGATATGGTTCCCTGTACATCATGCTCAATATCATTATACTGTTCCCAGCACTGCCAAGCAAAAGCAGGGGGGAAACCATCTGGAAGCAATGCAAACAATTATTCTATTCCTAAAAGTGTGCCACCTGATCTTGAAAGATACATTGCTGAGACTTTGGCCATTGATTCTGGATATGCTTTAGTAGATGCAAATGCTGACCACTTCTTTGAACATGGACATGAGTGTGGAGGTGCACATTGGCCTGCAGTATTACCATGTGAAATTGTCTTGGTTGGTCGAGCTCTGGTGAAGTCTATAGTTGACAAAGGTCATTCCAAGGGGGGTTCTGAAACCATTGAATCTTTGGTATTTGTTGGATCCTTGCTAATTTTCCTGCCCAATTTTGTCATTTTATGATAGGAACTAATCACCCTTTTTTTCTTGTAGGAGCTTTTAAATAACTATGCACAAATGACTTTAGAAAGAAAACTAGAAACACATATTTACTCCATTATACTGGCTTACTGCCTTCAGCAGTCTTATGGTCTTGAGTTTTCTTTGACTGGGGCTTCTATTTCACAGGTATACATGACACTCTCTTAAATCTTTCTTTCTTTTTCATTTTTATGTACCTGTAGGATCAAGTCAAAGTTGAAATCAACTATTTGACCACTGGGTCCCATATGTTGACTTTCCCCAGCCTAGGGCGTTTAGAGTTTAAGTTTCATGTCGATTGAGTAAGTAGTGTGTCCGTTATGGTCAATAGAAGAAGTTTGTTAAGTTGGAGTCCACAGATTTGACATCCTTTGTTTTAGTAGTTTATTAATTTTAGAGTTAGTGTGCCAGTTTGCATTGGATTGCCAGGTTCATGGAGAGGAATGGACTCCATCATAGTTTTCAAAGCGCCAAGGCAAGGCTAGGCAACAGGGGGGCGCCTTGTCACCTAGTCACCTAACTGTTGCCTAGGCAATGGATTTTTTTAAGTAAAAAAATATATATCCTAAGGTAGTTCCCTGGGTTCCAGAACCATATTTCCTTAATAATTATCCATAATTTCATAAGAAAAGCATAAACTTCATGTAGAAAATCAACATGAATAGGACAAATGCTAGTTGACTTGCAAGTTGTTAGGGCCCAACTAGATCAAACCGAGGCCCAGTTAAGCCTAGCTCCAGCACAGTCCATTGATTACCCACAACTTAACCTACAGTTCTAGGAGAGTGCATATACTGACTAACAACACTAACTTCATAACTGATATCCAGTCGTGTGAGACAAAGATGGAGAAGTTTTCCAACCAACCGTTGGAACAGAGCTTTATCTTCAAGGGGTTCTCCACCTTCTGCATTGATCTTGTGATTTTGTTCAATAGGCGTGTCAGCAGGTTTAACACCCAGCTTCCCTGTTTCTTCCAACAAATCAAGAACATGCTTTCTTTGGGAAACAAAAATCCCATGTTTACCTCAATGCCCAAGAATATCGTAGCTCTCCTAGGTCTTTTACCTCAAACTCTTGATGAAGGAGTTCCTTAAGTGACTCAATCTCACGGATATCACTCCCTATCACTACAATATCATCCACATATACAGCAAGCAGTGTTAAGGAAGAGTCCACTTTCTTAATAAACAGAGTGTGATTTGACTGGACTTGCACATAGCCAAACTTCTCAAGAGCTTGTTTGAATCTATCAAACCAAGCTCTAGGAGACTGTTTTAGTCCATATAGAGCTTTGTTCAGCCGACAAACCTTCTTTCCTGTTTCTACACTATAAAATTCAAGAGGCAACTTCATGTAAGCTTCTTCTTACAAGTCTCCATTGAGGAAGACATTTTTAACATTTATCTGAAACAAAGGCCATGAGTAACTGGCTGCAAGAGATAATAAAACTTTGATAATGGTTATCTTTGCTACTGGTGCAAAAGTCTCCAAGTAGTCTATGCCATATGTCTGAGTAAATCCCTTTGCAACTAATCTGGCCTTACACCTTTCAATGGAACCATTAGCATTATGCTTCACAGTAAACACCCATCTACATCCAACCAGTTTCTTCCCTTTAGGTTGATCAACTAGCTCTCAGGTATTGTTCTTCAGAAGGGCATCCATTTCTACCTTCATTGCATCCTTCCACTCAAGTACTGACAAGGCTTCCTGCATTGTTCTGGGAATGGGAATATCAGCAATGGATGCAAGAAAGGGCTTGTAAGGAGACAGATGATCATAAAACAGGAACTGGGAAATACAGTGGGTTGTAGATGAAGTGCAACGACATTTGCCTTTACGAACAGCAATGGGGAGGTCAAGGTCATCCAATGGAGGTGAGGGTTCAACAGTGGAAGGTATCTCATCTATAATGGAAGATAAAGGAACTGCGGTACCTAGATTTGGATCCACAAAAGGAATTGGGGCTGGTCTAGACTGCTGATGATAGAAATCAACCTGCCTCCACCGTTTGTGATAAACTCTTAAATCCCGACACCTCTAACAACCCTCCCCATTACACCCCTCTTCACTGATTGGGACAGGTAATGGAACTTCTGGTGAGTGAATCCCAACCTCACTACTCCCCCCCTGAGAAGAAACCCTAGGATAATAAGGTACATCCTCAAAGAAAGTGACATCCATAAAGACAAACCTCCTCCTAGAAGTAGGTTCATAGCAGCAATATCCCTTTTGAGTTTGTGCATAACCAAGGAAAATACATTTTGAGGCTTTAGGATCAAATTTGGAACGATGAGGGCCAAGAGTTTGAACAAAGCAAGAACAACCAAAGGTTTTAAGGGGAATGGTGAACAACTCTTTAGCAACTAGGCGCCCTTGGCTGGGCACCTCGCCCAAGCGCCTTGACTTTTGGCAACTAGGCGCCCTTCTAGGTGACAAAAATGACAAGGTGGGCACCTTTTATAATGTCATTTATATTGATGTATCTTATTAATGTATGTGTTAATACATTTTATTATATGCTATATATATCAATTATACTTTGTTTTAATGTTTTACTATTGAAATTTAAAAGATCAAAGGGTTTTGAGGAGAGAAAAAGAAAGAAAGAAAGAAATAGGAAAGAAACAATAGAATAATAAAGTTCTTTTTTTCCATTCTCTCTCTCTAATTAAATAAAACAGAAACTCCATCCTTGTTTTTTTTCTATTTTACTTTCTATCTTGAATATTTATCATATAAAGTTAATAAGCTTCTTTAGCTGCTAATTAATATGAATTTGCTCTATTAATACTTATTATAGTAGTATTATTTTTGAAAATAATGAAATTAATACATGTAAAAGATTTTTATCTTTTAGATGTGATGATTTTCCACATTTTTAGATGAAATTTAAGGTTCTTAATAAAGAGAATTGCTATTTTTTCAATTAGCATACATGTTGAATGGTATATAAAACTAGGAAACTAGCCAAAAGTCAGTTTTTTATATTATAGAACTTTTATCGCCTAAGCGACTAGGCGACTAGGCACCCCAATATCGCCTAGAATCGCCTAGACGCCTTGAAAACTATGTTGATGTCTCCCTTGCCAGAAATGGGAATAAGAGAGCCATCAACAATAGACACTGTCTCTGTCAGAGGATAAGTGATAGGTAGTAAACAGTGAGGACAAGCCAGTCATATGATCAGATGCACCTGAGTCTATCACCCAACAATGTTAAGTGTTACCTAGGGCTGAAGCATGATAAGCTGAGGCCCGTTTACCTGAATGAGCAAAATCTGAAGTGGGAGGAGCTAATGTTGTGACTGACGGCTGAGATGATGGTGTTGAATTACCAATTTCACTCTCCAACTAAGTCAAAGCAGCCCAGATGGTAGCTAAGGTGTCTAGGGAAGTGGCTCTTGTGCCCGATAAGGTAGCACAATCAGTAGTAACAGCCACATTGGCATTTCCCCTTTTGTTTCTGAGTTTTGCTGGAACTAGATGGGGATGTAACTTCTAACAAGTGTCTTTAGTATGCTTAGGTTTCTTACAATGTTGGAATAATGTTAAGATAACTTAATTGCAGATGTTAGGACCTGTTTGGCTAATTAAAGTGTTTTTTATTTCGTTTTTTATTTCTGTTATGTCTGTTATTGTACTCAGGGGCACAAGGGTCTTTTCCCTTGTTATTTATGTCACCCTATATATAGTAAAATAAACACTGGCGCCGCCAATACTGTTACATTGCAAACCTTCTCTCTTCTCTCCTCTCTTCTCTCCTCTCTTCTCTTCTCTTCTTCTCTTCTCTTCTCTCCTCTCTTCTCTCCTCTCTTCTCTTCTCTTCTTCTCTTCTCTTCTCTCCTCTTCCACTTATCTCTGGCCGGCTACACTGTCAAGAGGGTATCAGAGCAAGAATGCTGATTAAAAGAGAGCAGATCGATCAACCCTACTGTCAAGAGAAGATCAATCAACCCAAAGAACAGATCGAACAGACTAGCAGAAAGGAAATCTGATTCTGGACTACAGAATAGCTACGACTGGTACAGTTCTCCCTATTTTTTCTCTTCTTTACTCTCCTTGGTCATGTACCGAGTGAAAACCCTATGAATCTGGGGCGGCTGAATGCTGTCAAACTTGTGTAACCCTAGTTTTCTTGGATCGTGTGATCCTATTCATGTGTTAAGACAACTGTAGGTCAATGCTGACCTGTCTTCTCAATGGTTTGAGTTGACTATAAGAAAGAAGGATCTCTCCTGCTGATTAGTGGTTGTTAGACACTCTGGAATTCTGGTAGGTGGGGACTGATAAAACTATACAGGTCTGAAATCTGCCGAATATTACCTCAGTTTTGTCCGGAATTGGTACTGTTTGTGCTCAATCTGGTTGGTAAACCCAAGTGTGTGGGTGTGAACTGAGTGGAGCATTGTTTTGTGGAGTAAGGAGTGGTCCTAAGTCCGGTGTGTGGGACTGATTAACTACTTGACCATGTCGACTGAGAATTCTGCTACTTCAGAGATCTTAGGGAGGCACAATGGAGTGAGTGGGGGAATGGATATGAGCTTTCCCATGGCTGTCATTCCCTTTGATGGTCTGAATTACCTTGAGTGGTCTAGGGGGATAGAACTCTACATCACTGCTAGGGGGCAAATAGGATACATCAATGGGAGAGTAAAGGAACCGAAGTATGGAAGTGCTGAGCATGATAGGTGGAACCAAGAGAACAGTATGGTGATGTCTTGGCTCTTGGTTTCAATGCTGCCACAAGTAAGGAAGACTTTTATGTGGGCTGAAACTGCTTGTGAGATATGGGAACAAGCGAAGTCCACTTATTCAGAACAGAGACACTATGCCAAGATATATCAACTACAAGCTGAATCTTCTACTTGCAAGCAGGGGGAGAGGAGTCTCTCGATGTACTATTCTGATTTGACATCAATATGGAAAGAACTTGATCACTATCAGAATGTGAATTGGAAGTTTGATGAAGATGCAAAGGCCTATAAGTCACTTGTATCACAGCAACGCGTGTTTGCCTTCCTCCTAGGGCCAAATCCGTCATATGAGTCCATCAGGGTACAGATCTTGGGTAGTAAAGACTTGCCATCAGTCCAGGAGGCGTATGCCTTGGTGTAGTCAGAAGAAAGCAGAAGAAGTGTGATGAATGGTGTAGAAGGGGAGTCAGTTGCCCTAGCAGCCCAGGGAAATTCAGATACAAATGTCAAAGGTGGCTTTAAAAGGGGTGACACTCAGAAAAAATCAAAAGATAAAAGCAAACTTTGGTGCACTCACTGCCAGAAGACACGACACACTAAAGATACATGCTGGGATCTCCGTGGAAAACCTAAATGGGCACAGGATTTGGGTAAGAAGTCAGCACCGGATCAGGGCAAGAAACCAGGCCAGTAGAATCAAAAAAGGTATAACTCAGCTAATATGGCATCGACAGAGACTAGTCCTTCCGTAACTCAGGAGAGACATCCCGGTTCTGACCCTAAGGAAGATATTATCAACTCCTTCTGTGACCATTTGGAATTGTATGGTAGGACTCTCCGCCAGGTGGATTCTGGGCCTACTCCTTCTACCTCATTTGCGTCTACATCAGGTAATGCCACAGCCTTCCATGTGTCATCTCATACTACTGATTCACCTTGGATTATTGACTCTGGAGCCTCAAATCACATGACCGGTAAGTCAAATTTGTTCCAGAACCTTCTCTCTAGGAGAGATAAGGTACGACTGGCTGATGGTTCTTTTTCTACCATAGCTGGCCAAGGCACCATATCTCTCCCACTTGGCCTTACTCTTCCTAATGTCCTACATGTTCCGAAATTACCTATTAATTTGTTGTCCATTAGTAGCATTACTCACTCTTTGAACTACTCAGTCACCTTTTTTCCGTCTGCATGTGTGTTTCAGGATTTGACCTCGGGGAAGACGATTGGTAGAGGAAGCATGGTGGATGGTCTCTATGTGTTGGAGAATAATGCTGGTCTAGTGGCGACTGAGTCCACAAGTTCGTCGAGTGAGAGTCAAGCCTATTTATGGCATAGTCGTCGAGTGAGTCCACAAGTGCCACAAATTCTGAAAGATTTTCAACGCATGGTGTTCACTCAGTTCCAAACGGAAATTCATATTTTCCAGTCGGACAAGGAATATTTCCATAGTGATCTCACGAAGTTCTTTGCCCGTGGCTTGCTGATTCATTTGAATGTGCCAAAACAGTTCTGGATGGATGTAGTGTTGTGTGCGACATATATCATCAATCGCATGCCCTCTCGGCTACTAGAGTATAAGGCCCCACATCAGCTCTTGTTTCCTACAGCCCCGTTGTCCACCATTCCGATGCATGTTTTTGGGTGTCATTGTTTTGTCCACAACCTGTCACCTACTCGTGGTAAACTTGACCCTCGGGCTATTCCTTGTGTTTTTCTTAGTTACCCTTCATCTCAAAAGGGGTATCGTTGTTATGATCCCATTGCCTACAAGTACTATGTTTCCATTGATGTCTCATTCTTTGAGAGTCAACCATTCTTCTCGATTTCTCCTCAGGGGGAGAGTAGGGTTGAGGAGAAACAGGCGACGACTCAGATTCAACTACCTCCTTTACCCGATCCTCCTCCATTCCGAGTTTCTCATCGTCGCCATAAGAGCCAACAGAGTTCAAGAGCCGTGGAGCCGGACACTATGCAACCAACATCATCGGATTCACCCGAGGCAGATCCGTCTCATCAACCAGGTACACTTGCTCCCATTGCTCCTTTAAATGTTGATTCACCTGTCCCCAATGATCTTAATATTCCTATTGCTAAGAGAAAGGGTGTTAGATCTTGTACCACTAATCATCCTATCTCTAATTTTGTGTCCTATGAGCATGTTTCACCTTCGTACCGTGCCTTTCTCTCTTCTGTGGATAGTGTTCCCATCCCTAAGACTGTGGCAGAAGCCTTGTCAAAACCTGAATGGACAGATGCAATGCAGGAAGAAATTGATGCCTTACACAAAAATGGTACGTGGGAGTTGGTAGATCTTCTTGAGGGGAAGGAACCAGTGGGGTGCAAGTGGGTGTTCACAGTGAAACACAAAGCTGATGAAACTGTTGAAAGGTACAAGGCTAGACTGGTAGCAAGATGCTTCACACATGTATATGGAGTGGACTATGCAGAGACTTTTGCTCTAGTAGCGAAGATGAACTCCATCCGGATTCTCCTTTCCTTGGCAGCAAATCTTGACTGGGATCTTTACCAATTGGACATCAAGAATGCCTTCTTGAATGGTGACTTGGAAGAGGAGGTGTACATGACCCAACCCCCAGGGTTCTGTGCCAAAGACAGTGAACAAAAGGTGTGCAGGTTAAAAAAGTCCCTATATGGGTTGAAACAATCACCTCGGGCTTGGTTTGGTAAGTTCCATTTAGCAGTCCAACAGATGGGATTCAAACAATGCCAATCAGATCATACCCTGTTTGTAAAAAGAGGTGAAGGTAAAATTGCAGCTCTTATTGTGTATGTGGATGACATAGTGATCACAGGAGATTGGGAGGCTGAAATCCAGAGACTAAAAAAATTCTTAGCCAATAAATTTGAGGTGAAGGATCTAGGCCCCTTACGATACTTTCTTGGAATTGAAGTTGCCCGCTCTCACAAGGGCATCTTTATTTCCCAACGGAAGTATGTACTAGATCTACTAGAAGATACAGGCAAGTTGGGGGTAAAACCATTTGATTCACCTATTGAACCTAATCACCATCTAGGAGACTATCAAGGAGAGTTTTTGAAAGATGTAAAGATGTTCCAAAGACTCATGGGGAGACTTCTGTATTTGTCTATGACCAGGCCTGGTATTGCCTATGCAGTGGGTGTCCTTAGTCAATTCATGCACAGCTCGAGGACAACTCACTTTGAGGCTGTAGAGAGGATCTTGAGATATCTCAAGAAGTTTCCTGGAGCTGGTTTGTTGTTCCAGAAACACAGTCACTTAAAAGTGGAAGTATATACTGATGCAGATTGGGCAGGAGCAGTCAATGACCGAAAGTCTACCAGTGGTTATTGTGCCTTTGTAGGAGGAAACCTTGTCACATGGAGAAGCAAAAAACAAAGTGTGGTGGCTAGATCCAGTGCTGAAGCAGAGTATAGAGCGATGGCTCATGGGGTTGCGGAAATCATGTGGATAAGAAATCTGTTAGGTGAACTGGGTTTCGTAGTAAGCAATCCTATGTCACTCTACTGTGACAATAAAGCTGTCATCAATATTGCTACTAATACAGTTCTACATGATAGGACGAAACACATTGAAGTGGACAAGCATTTTATCAGAGAGAAACTTGAAAGTGGAGAAGTGTGCAAACCATATGTCAGCTCGGTAGAGCAACTTGCAGATATCTTCACCAAAGGTCTTCATCATGTGTGACACAAAGATTTGTGTGACAAGTTGGGCATGATTGACATCTATGCTCCAACTTGAGGGGGAGTGTTGGAATAATGTTAAAATAACTTAGTTGCAGATGTTAGGGCTTGTTTGGCTAATTAAAGTGTTTTTTATTTCTGTTATGTCTGTTATTGTACTCAGGGGCACAAGGGTCTCTTGCCTTGTTATTTTTGTCGCCCTATATATAGTAAAATAAACACTGGCGCCGCCAGTACTGTTACATTGCAAACCTTCTCTCTTCTCTCCTCTCTTCTCTTCTCTTCTCTCCTCTCTTCTCTTTTCTTCTCTCCTCTCTTCTCTTCTCTTCTTCTTCTCTTCTCTTCTCTCCTCTTCTTCTTCTCTTCTCTTCTCTCCTCTTCCACTTATCTCTGGCCGGCTACACTGTCAAGAGTTCACATACTAGGTCCCTCTTGTCTTCCTTCTTCATATCCCTCTCCTTATCACCCCTAAACTTAGGTTTAGCTGCTGCCAAGGCTGATTCAAAAGGTTGATGCTGCAACATAACCTTTCTCCTACTCTCTTCAATGTGCACTAAGGAATAGTTTTGTGATAGGGTCGCACTGTCTCTCGTCAGTAGTTGTTGTTTCACAATATCATATTTAGAATTCAGACCAGTTAGGAACTCAAACACCCTATTAGTTTCAACTTGCTTTCCGTAAGTCTATGCATCCTTCTGACTTTCCCACTCAATTGTTACTAGGTGGTCAATTTCATGCCATAAGGATTTCAAGGTTGAGAAGTAAACCTAGACTGGTTTCTCTCCTTACTTAATATTATTAATCTCACATTTCAGCTCATAAGCCCTAGCAACATTAAGGGGTTGGGGGTAGGTCTCTTTCATGGGGTCCAAAATTTCCTTAGCTGTTTTTGCCCACAAGTAGTTTTGGCTGATATGTGGTTGCATGGAGTTGCACAGCCATGTCATAACCAAATAGTTCTCCTGAACCCATTTGGCATAGGTTTGGTTCTCCTTGGTTCCTTCACATCCCCCAACAAATAATTCAGTTTTCCTCTACCCCCAATGGTCATCATGGCTGATTGGGCCCATTCTAAGTAGTTTGATCCGTCAAACTTGACAATTGTAATCTGAAAGGTGTTCTCAAACATGTTACCAGAACCACCAGCCCACAAAACACCTCCCCCTTGATTCTTAAACGCCATTCTTGTTAAGATATTAATCAAAAAACACCCTTTTTAGCACTGAGATAAGTGAAACTGCACCCAGAAATTGTTAACAGCCGACCTAGGAGGGTGAATTAGGTTCGGCATTTACCCAGAAATAATAAAACAGCTCTACTAGATCTCCAGAGAACTAAAAACACTCAGTCTGGAATGGGAACAGGTCCAACTACTGCCCCAGAATTAACAACAGCCTTGAGTTTCATGGTTTTCTCTTAAAACCCTAAAAACCTCAAGAGAAGAGAAGAGATTTCCCAACCGCACCTCTCAGAATAAACAAAAGGAACCCTTTTTTAGATCGATCTCAAGGAAATCAACTTACTTCAGGAAAAAACTCTGGCTGCCACCTTCTAACTGATGTCTGAACCCTAATCTTGAGGATTCCAACCTTCTTCTGATTCTTCCTGATCACTGGATCTCTCCAAGGTTCTACAGTCCCTTGAGTAGCAGCTGCACACTGCCAGCAACCTCCAAGAATCAGCCGACGACCTTCTTTCTGCTGGAACTTCCAACCCTAGGAAGTTCTCATGTGGTCAGCCTGATTAGACTAGCATAAGAACTCTTAGGTTGGCTTTGATACCAAGTAGTCGAATAGGATGCAATCAGTCCTAGGTTCAATGTGAAATAAACAAAGGAAAGATTGAGAAGAGACAAGAAGACAAAGAGATGAGAAGAGGAGAAGGGCCAATTGTCGCCCTTACTGCTTACATGGCAAAATAATAAAAGAACTAATAACTACCAACCGAAATAACTAACTGCTAACTACAATCACACGAACACAGTGGGGACCACATCACTGTTCTCTACAGACAAAAATAAAATAATTCCCAATTTTGCTAGAATTATGACTCTAACTTAGTAACTTAACTCTCACTTTCTAATTTAACTCTTAATCAAATTAGGAAAATTAAATTTTGGTATAATTAGGAAAACCAACTCTTAATGCAATTTGGTTGTGGTAAAAAGACCCTAATGCATTTAGGAAAACAAACTACTGACTGAAATAATGGAAATAACTTCTTAAAATTATTTTTATATTCCTACTAGCCATAAATACATGAAAAATTAAAAAAAAAAACTAGATTTTATTCATTATCTCTTACATCGAATGCATTTTCCGTAAAATCAACAACGAAAAAGGCTTTCTGATAATTGATCTTAATTTCTTAGTTGAAACTTGCTAAACTGTAAAACAAAAATTTTACTCTAAGTTGTTCTCAAGTCCTTTGATATATGGATGCAGTTGGTTATTCTTATATGTCAAATCAAGGTGAATTCTATGGCAATTGTCCAAATGAAGTCAGTAGATGCCTATGGGCCACTAGAGCAATCAAGAAGTCAACCATCTACTAAAGGTGCTTTAACTAGCAATATAGAACAGGTCTGTACTCATCATTATTTTATTGGTTTTTACCTGGCCTTGGTTACTGTTTTTCAATAAGTTATTATCTTTGCATTAGTTTTCATTCTGATAATTTTTGTTGAATAATTTCTTGTACAATAATTTTTAAAGTTTTTTTGGGGGGTTCAATACAATCTATGGCACCCATATATGACATTAAATACTAATAAATACTAATATTATATGACATTAAATACTAATATTATAAAATATCACACACACAATCACATTTCCTTCTATTCTTCCTCTCTTCCCTATCTTCTTCTTCATCTTTTACAGACTAAATCAAATGAGGAATCTTCTATTTAACTAATGCCGTTTAATTATTTTTGCATTGAAGAATGTATTACTAAGAATTGTTGGCATGTGTCTTGTTATCACTCAAAGTTTTGCAACTGTCCTGAAATATTCAGTTGGTATAAATTTCTTCTCCTTTGATCATTTCTGTTCTGATTATTTTCATTCTTATAGGTCAGAGTCGGTCAAGCCATTTATCCAGCTGGTAGTTTATTTAACCATTCATGCCAGCCAAATGTTCATGCATATTTCATTTCACGCACCCTTTTTATACGAACAACAGAATTTGTGCCAGCAGGGTATCCCCTGGAGCTATCTTATGGCCCACAGGTATGATATCCTAGACAAGCTGATTAGTATTCTTATGTTTATTTCTGAATCTTCTGTTTTATTAGGGTATTATGCCTCTACTGCATAGGTTTGGATTTAAATGGATTGATCTGCTGTATTGGCTGTATGTGTGTTTGTACTGATAAAAGTTGATATTTCTCTGTTTTTGCAGGTTGGTCAGCAGGAATTCAAAGTCCGCCAGCAATTACTGGAAGATCAATACTCATTCAAGTGCCAGTGTGGTGGATGTTCTGAAATGAATTTATCTGATCTTGTTATAAATGCATTTCGGTGTGCAAAACCAAATTGTCTTGGCACAGTTTTAGATAGTTGTATGGCTAAGCATACACAACAAAAAGTTAGTTGGTTACAAGTTATTCCAAATTTTGGCAGCTTTGAGCACCATTTACCTGTATGCTATATTGTCATTCTCCATTCCAGTTAATTTGAATTTCTTTCCTGTCAAAGCATATACTAAGAAGAAGAACTATTTTGGGTTTGTTCTTGGATATTTGTCATATGGATTGACAAGCAGGAGAATGTAGACCACCATTAATATCTTTCCTGATATTTCTGATGCAAAATGCAACAGACATGTATAGTCTGAACAATCCAACTACTGTTTTTTTTATTGATCACTCTTAACTTATTTTAGATAGAAGAAAAAATGATTTATATACAATCATTCCATACATCCCATTTTTAGGTTGGCATCTGCTACCTAACCCATACTTTTCTGGTTACATTTCAACCTCCGGCAACCAAAAATAGTTGTGCCCTATTTACTCTGGTCAATAGGTCCAGAGTAAATAGTCAATAGGTCCAAAAATAGTTGGGTGTGATCATACCAGCACTAATGCACCGGATCCCATCAGAACTCCAAAGTTAAGCGTGCTTGGGCAAGAGTAGTACTAGGATGGGTGACCTCCTGGGAAGTCCTTGTGTTGCACCCCAACTTTATTTTTGTTTTATCAAAAAAAAAAAAAAAAGAACTCTTTCTACACTTTATGGTCTTGGGTTGCCCAAACTGCAGTCATCAAAATATAATTTGATAAGGTGAGGACATGGCAAGCACCATCGCAAAGAGACCACTGATCTAGCTGTGGAAGATGAAGCCACACTCAATTGGAGGTTACAAAGCTTTGTAGAGTTGATAAAGATGAGACATTCATATTGTTCACATCAAATATTTTGGTGCTTCCTTGTGTAGGAACCAGCTATAAAATAGCGGATTGTATCCCATTGTTAGGTAGTGAATTGATGGTAGGGTTCAACTTATATACTTCACTCCTTGTCCTTGGACAAAATTCAAAGGAAAAAGGAAATCAAAAGAAAAAGGTGAATCATTGACAAAAAGGTTGGTAATGATCACTAATTTGATTGGGACAAATTTGGTGATCTCTTTTGTAGGATTTATTGAATAATAGTTTTTAATTCCTGCTTAGCCAGCACAATGCTGGTGTTCATTTTCTAGACCATCCTTATGGCCTCCCCTGCCAAGGGATACTCTAGGTTTTCTATTAGCATGAAGCATTTCAATATTATTTTCTTTGTCACTGAAGCATCTGCATATTTTGAAGATTGACAAACTGAAAAGAGAAGACATCAGTAAAGTGGCCCAGATCCTGCTTGAACAAACCAATAGCACCTTTCAAGTTGATCCTGGATATTGTTTGAATTGTGGTTCTTATAATGATCTAGAATCCTCACATGCCATAGCCAAGAAAGCTGAGATCTATATCTATAGGTACAATGAAACTGTATTGTTTTGCTGCTTTGTATCCTACCATGGTACTATTCCTTGAACAGCTCCCATTTGCAATGGTTAATAGTTGAAACTGTGCACATGATCTTTAATCTTCTCTGAGGATGAAACATACTAAAAATTAGAAATTCAATTCTAACAGGCTGCACAGTGAAATAAATTCAATGGAAGTTGCAACTAATACACTCACGGATGCTTTGGAATCACTTTATATACTGAGATCAACATTGCATGCATATAACAAAGACATGGCAGAGGTAGGTCTCTCTCATCTTATAATTAGTCAATCTTGTATTAAGTAGCAGCTGCTAACCCTCTTTTGTTATTTGGAGTGAGCTATTTTTAATAGTGCTTTTTATAAGAGTAGAAAATGCTTTGAGAAAAAGAATAGAATCTGGTCTCTCACTGCCTCAGCTGTACTTCATGGGATCAATGGATTTGGATGGCATAGCTATGCTACATAGACAATAACTCTGACTCACAATTACGATTTTTATGTACTACCACATGATATTATATTTTATTACAGGCAGAGGACAATCTTGCAGCGGCATATTGTTCAATAGGAGAATTGCACCCTGCCATGGACCACAGTAAAGCATCAATTAAGGTACATCTTTTGTTTTAAATAGAGTTTATGATATTTTTCCCAGTCGGTGTCTTTTCTTTCTTTTTAATCACTGGTTAGTATGCACCTGGTCATGGTCACAAGACATATTGTGACCATGACCAGGTCATTTCTGCTGTCACCATCATTTCTGCTTCCTACCTGTTTAGATTTGTTGCTACATTATCCACATCCTTTCTGGCTTCCAGTTATACTTTTAGACCCTTCAACTTGCAATGGATCAGTTCTTATGTAGTTATCTTTCATGAATAAGAGTACTGAACATAGAAACAAGGTCCCAGGCTTGGCAAGTTCAAAAAATAGGATTCAAAGACTTGCAAAGATACTTCAATTTTTTTGGTTTTGTTTTTAATAATAATAGTAATAAATATATTATTTTTTCATATAACTACGGAATCATCACCATCCAAGCCTCATCCCAACTATATGGGGTTAGCTAGATCAAACAATTAAGGGAATAATTATTTGAAAAGAAAAAAAATAGTAGAGCCATAAACCAATGCAAACAACATTAAACGATTAAAATAATTTATCATTGATTATAATAAAAGAACTATATTTTACCTTTCTTGGAAAAATGAGTATGCTACATTATCAAATATTACAATTCAAGATTGAACCACATATTAAAGAGTCCCCTCAATTGTCATGCCAGTGTGAGTGTCAATTGGTGTCCAACATGGGTACGTCACACATTTTGAAGTGTTCATGTAATATAGGCCCTCACTGGTTTAATAGTTGATCTTGGTTTCTTCTAGTTACCCTTTGGGTCCACCCCATCTATTCATTAGCCTAAACCTTCCAATTGTTCATCTCAACATCCTTGTTTTGGTTGTGTTGACCTTCTTGGTCTGCCCACTTACCCTTGCCTTTAAATGAATCAACTACCAAATATATGTCCAAAGCCATATATGAAATTATGGATCAGGTGACGACATGAATTTATAGGATTAGTATTTCGTAGAAACTCTATATTGCTGGCAACCTAAGGCATCACAAGATTGCATGATATGCTTATCTAAATCCACTCATCCTTGACTTTAAATGAATCAATTGTTAAATATAAACACAAACCCGTACAATATAGGATAGGATAGCATAAAATTATGAATCAGGAGACAGCATGAATTCATGGATTCATTATTTCATAGAAATTCCATATTGATGGCAATATAAGTATCACAATTATGCACGATATGCTCATCTAAATCTATATTATACCTCAGGTATATTTGCCATGTCTTATGTGATTATGCATTCATGAAAGCCTTTTTTACAATGTTTTCCATGTTAATGTATTTGATTGATGCATCGGCACATGTTAGAGAATAGAGAATTCCATATTGTTCATGTTTAGGGGTGTTAATTGGACTGAATTTGGTCCAATCCGATCCAATCCAACATGAATCCATTTACAAATGGACCGGACCCAATCCGGTCCGAATCCATACAAACAAAGTCCAAATCGATCCACTTAAAATTCAAATGGACCAGATTTGGTCCAATCCAATCCAAGCCGAATGAAACATCAAATATTAAAAGGCCATGTGAAAATGGTGATATTCTGTAGTCTGTACCTAGAAAGCAATGACAACAAAAATAAAAGACAAAAAAAGAGTGTAAAGCAGAAAATGAGGAAACCTGGAAGACAAAGTGGTTGTAGGAGTGAAGCTGACTGTTACTTTTGAATTTGAAGCATCAGAGTCCTCGTCTTGAGCAGTGCCTATGCTTCTGTAACTGCTAGAAAGTCCAGAACAAACAGAATAGAAAGTCCATTAACTTCACCTAAATTAATGGACCGGCATCGCTTCTGTAAAGAATAGACAGAATAATTGTTCTGTAGCAACTGACGTTCCTTAAAATATGCATGTCAAGAACTTGAAATTACAAAAGAAACGAAGGTAGACCATAACAACATGAAAAGGGGTGTCAATGGACCGGATTTGGGTTGGACTCCATCCGAATCAAATGTAATGAATCCTGTTTTGCCATTCCATCCTGTTCAATGTCATATACAAGGCCATCACCCAATGTTGGTCCCAGCTATGTCTACTGTCTTGGGAGGGGTGGACTGGAAATGGTCGAAACCAAACCTTTGGCATTTTTTTGCATAAAGTGATGTACAATGCCATATTCATCAGTAAATTATGGGGACATAAACCATTTCTTACCACTTCCACCTGAGTCCTTTCTGGTCTGCCCCTAGCTCTTCAATTCAACCCCCTTCAACTTGTAACAGATAACTTCTTCTAACAGGCATGTCATTACTTAAATGTAATGAATCATTTCTACAGATCTATTAACTAAATATAACATGAGTGCCACAGATACACCATTGTTGGTCCTGGCTATACAGGGTTTTCTTGGGAGGGGCACAATGGTGAAGGCCAACAAGTGTGAAAATGTGGGTAGAAGTCAGAGAGTACTACATTGTGCTAAAATGATGGGAGTTGAGTCCATATTGTTGATCAAAAAATTGAAGAGTATACACTTCTCTTTTGTAATACGACACAGGCATAATGTACTGTAACTGTCCCTGCTGAATTATATAAATTTATAACACTTCTCTCTTGTAATATGACATATAATGATTATCCCAAAGATCAATATGTTGAACAACTTCACATAATCGAATTGTCAAAATTTCACTTAATCAACTAAAGATATGTAAGGAGTTATTCTGACTCTGTATCTTGTTGGCTGTATTGATATGTTCATTCTTAAACAGTGATTGTTTGCTCTCCCTTTGGGAAACTTGAGTTGTGTGGTAATCCTTTGGATCAAGTTTTCATTACCTTTAAAAAACTTTCATGTATATAGATCTAAATGAATATTTATGGTTTCATCAATTTTCCAGATCCTTGAGAAGCTTTACAGTACCAACCATATTGTCATTGGAAATGAATTGGTTAAACTTGCATCCATCCAGCTTTCTTTGGGCGACTGTACTGTAATGGACAGTATAAATCAACTTGATGAAATATTTTCACTGTATTATGGATCCCATTCAGCCAGAATATTTCCGTATCTGGAAAGCCTCAAGAGAGAAGCTTCCAAACTTTACTAGCATGAGCACTATGTTGCAGCTCTGTAAGGGAGGGAATTGATTGGGGTATGTGGTTTCTTTTCATCAAGACCAGCAAACTTTTTTTTTCATTGTTTTTTTTGTGTGATGCTACTTTGATCTCTATTCACTTAACTTCTGTACTTGTCTTCATTGTTTGACTATAAAAAATTATGTTCCTATCATGTCAAGGATAGCTATTATGGAAAGACTTCTTCAAACATCATTATCAATAGCAACTAAGCAACTACGGCTTGGACAAAGGCAGGAGCTTCAACTTCAACTAATGACCGTCTTGCTAGCTAGCACCCAGGAAACCTCACTGATGTATCAACAAATTCCATTATAGCTTTTGACAGTCATCAGTTGTACCGTCTGTATATCTAGTAATCAAAACTCTTGAAGGAAAACTTGGAGTAGGATTAAGAAATGTATATTAAAGTAATGTAGTTTTGTTATTTTATTATTATTTTTTAAGATATGTATCGTGGTAAACTTTTGAAAGGACCGAAACAATTAGACTTGCAACTATTACTAGGGAATTTTCAACAACTAAGAACAACGTTACTATGGAATTCATAAGCTTAGTGACATCTTTCATCATCATGCCTTAACATCTTTCATCATCATAAGCTTAGTGACATCTTTCATCATCATGCCTTAGCCCAAGTATATGGGGTCAACTACATGAATCTTGTTTTGCCAATCTGCTCTATTTAAAGCCATATCCACTTAAATAATTAGTGCTTAAATCATTTCTTATTATTATCCGTGCAGAATTTATGGTTTATTAGGCTGTCATATGTGATGGAATTTATAATTTTTCCTACTTTTGTTTGAAATTTGTAAGCATGGAATGTGAAAATATACACAATGGAGAGAATAGTTATTTATTCCAAAATAATAGTTATTTACTATCGCCCCCTATTCAGTTTAATTTTCCAATATATATATATATATATAGAGGGAGAGAGTGAGAGAGAGAGATTGCCCCTTGTTTTGCTAAAGTGTTAGTCATGCAGTTAGATGATCTTCACACCCATTGGATTTTTCGCAAGAATTTTTCTGTTAAGCCACATTTCTTGATTTCATTTCTATATGATCGTTTAGTCCCTTCATTTGCCCACTGATTACAGCCATAAGTTTTGCCCTTGTAGGATCTACTTCTATGATCCGTCTCACCTGAACTACACTGTAACAATATGACCTTCATTCCTAAAAACTCTTTCCGTCCTTGAAGGTCCTTGATTAATAAGGCTGTTATCGTCAAAGTTAGGCTTCATAAAACATTGAAACCCCTCTCCAAGGCAAGGTTCAGAGTTCAAAGTTAAAACTATTGATATTAGAAATTGTATTGACATGTTTGTAAGGCTATGTATGGATATGGTGAAAAGGCATGAATACATGTTCAAATGTTAAGAAAATTTTCACAAATTCCATATATGTATATATATATATATTAATAGTATTAAATATGAATTTAAAATAATTATGAATAAGGTATAAATACATAAAAAAACACATAATTTAATATTGTTGCCGCGTGAGTTGGCCAAGGGCAATAAGGTAAATTCACCTTCAAGTTCTGAGCGTTAGCCAAGGACCTCGAGGCCTCGGAAGAGGTTGATCGAAGCCGAGGGCGACAAGCTGAAGTGAAGTACTCCTTCTGAGCACTATGGTAGTCGAGGATTGCTAGTCGAGGCGGGGTCCTTGGTGACCTGAAATGCTACAAGATAGGAAGTGTCAGAAACCTTAGGGTGGATACCTGAGGCAGAGGCTCCGACGCTCAAGTTAGTAAGAGGTGTGAAGTAGGGGAGAGTGCAAAAGTGCTTCTGGAGAGAGTCCTCATATGCATTAGATCTCCCTGAATTAATGCTAGGTAGACAATGTAGGTGTAGGAAGTAAATGAGTGAATGATGTTAGATTTACTCCATTCAAGCCCCTTTTAAGGGGACTTGAGTGTTCTGGTGGCAGGTGAAGATGAACGCCTTGGATGAGAGTTGTACGAGGTTAGGCTGTAGGCCCTGATGGTACGCCAAATAGTTATGTGATTGGCTTTGTACGAAGGCAGCAAGGCTCTCGCCTATTGTGGCTAACGTTAGCAGGTGTTAATGGGTTGGGCCTTCTAGCCCTATGTGGGCTGGGCCAAGCTAACCCACATCACTTGCCCCCCACTCTCAAAACCGAGGTGAGGCCCTGGCTTTTGCCCGTAATGAGGGTGGTAATCAAAGTGAGGCTTCGGCTTTGGTCATTGGGAGTAGTGGTCGTCAGCCAAGGGATGCCCTGTAGTGGCATAGTCTTCACTATTTGTGCCATCACTCTTTAATTCGAAAGCACAAGCAATGTGGATGCCTCGACCTAGCGGGGGTGCCCCGTATCCCTTATAGTGATGAGTTAAGAAGGTTTGCTAGGGTGCCCAAGAAGAATCCGAGGTACATGGAGTGATGCTGGACGTGCTCCTGTTTCTGTCTTTTTTGCTTTAGAATGAGTCAATAACTGGTTGTAGAATATCTCGACCAAATTAGTTAGTTGTTATTGTGTTAGTTTGTTATTTTGCTATGGCATAGGGATCGGCCAAATAGTTTGTTATTGTTAGTTTGTTATTTTGCTATGGCTTAGGGATCGACCAGCTAGTTAGAAGGCTAATCCCTTAATTAGAGGCTATCTTATTTGTAGGTAGTTAATAATTTCTTGTATTTAAACACCACCCAACCAGCTTGGATGGGTAGTTGAAGTTAAATGAAATTATGTGGTTTGTTCTCACCCTAAGAAGAGCATTTATACACGTAGTTGCTGACTGGGACCTATCACACGGGTAGGTCACGTTAGCAGAGCTACCGTGCAGGGGATGGCCGTCCCAGGAGTCTTGTGTTTGCTGGGTTGCATGATTTGTTCGGCGGCCCATGACAAGCAGGCCTTCCGGTTCGCTCGACGAGTTGCTGCAGGTGGTCTTTGCGGTTCACCCGACGTCGTTTCGCCTTCTGAGGGCATGCGCTAGGAGGTGCGGTGAGACTAGTTCACAAGAACGGGGAGCTCCCACGTTCGTTGGATCTGCGTCGATCTGAACCGTTGCTTTGAGCGTCGTTTCATCTTCCGAGGGCCTACACCAGGGGGCTCCCTCGTCCGTTGGATCTGTGCCAATCTGAACCATTGCTTTGGGTGTCGTTTCATCTTCTGAGGGCCTGCGCTAGGTGGCGCATCGCAGTTGGATGGTGGGAGCGGATTGGTTTCAGCCGTCGGATTTAGAGAAATCCCGGCCGTTCATTTTCCTTTAAATAGGGACCCTAGCAGTGCTTTTCTTCTCCATTTGAACTTAGATGCCCTTGCTCTCGAGTGAACGTAGCTCCCCAACTCCCAAGTCTCCAGAATTTTTTTACTTCATTTCTTCTTTGGGACATTCTACCCTCTTTTAATTAATCTTAATCATGTCATTTTCAGACTTTGGTCCCGAGTGCCATGAACTCCCGAACATCTCGGGAGGGAGCTCTCCTACAACCCCCTCTCCCTTGTCTTCTCTAGGCTCTTTAGTTGTAGTCCCCCATCAACAGGATGTGGTCATTTTGAGGGAGAGGTTAACCTTGGAGGGTGTCAAGGGCAATCACCGGGGGAATGACTCTCCCCATGAAAGCGCTGCCTCAGCGTCGCTGAGGGAGCTTGAGGGGTCTCTGATCACCGAGGGTGATGCCGCAGAACTCGTCACCGAACCATTACGGGGGAGTGCTACCCGAAGGGTGGCTGACACTGGTGCCCCACGCTCGGAGTTTGACAACTCCTTGGACGTGTGCCAAGTCAAATCCCTGGCGAAGAGGCTCCATATACCCCTGTCTTACAGCTTGAGGGTCCCCGACGTGGGCAATAGGCTGCGGACCCCTGAGGAGGGGGAAATCTGTGTCTACCATCATTTTTTAGAGTTTGGCCATAGGTTTCCCCTCCCAACTTTAATCTTCGAACTACTAGAGTGGTATGACATCAGCATCAGTCAGCCCATACCTAATGTGTTAGACAGTCTTGTATGCCCTTAGCTTCAATCGGATTTCATGTACTTTTGTTATTTAGTGAAAATAAATTAAAGTGCATTTTTGATTCATGTTGTTTGGTATAATTCTGTGTAAGACCCTAAAACTGGACACTTATAGAAACTTGTGTTAGTTTTAAATGTTCACAGTCATTGGATAAGTATGGGGATATTTATCCTGCCAAGCCTGATACTGTTGTGCCACCAAGTGTTGGGATGGCTTGTTTCGGCCATCAGGGTAAAACCCAAGGCACATGCAGTATGGGATTGCTTGAACCCTTGAACCGGACCAGATTTCCAGTATTGCCCTAGACCTTGGAGACAGATAGGCAAAACTGGAAAGTTACACCTGACCCCTAGACTCGATTATGACACATCACTAGGTGTCGGATCGGGCTGTCTTTAATGTGTCAATCAGTGAGATCCTTAGTGGGGTCAAAAACTGGACATGTTGGGGCAGTCTGAGAATTCATCAGAGTGAGTGGTCATAATGACAGGATCAGCCCCTTTGTCGGACAATGGTAATGATCGGGAATGCACTCTCTTTGATGGAAACCAAACTGCCGGCTGTTGATTTCAATCATTAGAATTTTGTTTTGCAAAATTAATATATATATATACACGGTTTCAAAAGATTTGCAAAAGGTTTTAATTCCCGGGATCCATGTGAGTGGAGAGTGCAGCATTGTTCCTAGCAGCCGAGGGAGAGGTCTTCTCTTGTCGGGCAGTGCTTGATCATTAAGGGCTGAGAGGTTAAGTGTAAGACCATTTAGGATAATACCTGATGGGCTAATCTTGCACCTGCCCACAGTCCCTGGCTTTTTATAAGATGGCTTGTTCCAGGGACCACTTAATGTAAGTGTTGTGCCCATAGGGTCCATGTGATGGGCCCAAGGGGGTCACTGAGTCTTTCAGTGAATTCGGCTGGGCCGAACCCATGTGGCTGGTGTGTAGATCAATGCTTGGGTCCCACGCCATACAAAGAAGCCCAACTAGGCAGCAGATTGGAAACTAGTTAAACACTGAACATTTAATGGGCCAAAAGCCCATTTCGAACTAGGCTGATATGATCACATGTTCATGGGGCGAATCTGAGATTAATGTTAGTAAAATGATTGGGTTTTTAACCTTATCCACTCTAAGAGACCAAATTCAAATTATATTTGAATCTGGTAACCTCCTGATAAGATCAGGAGTTAACTAACTTAATTGTTAACTGCAATTCAGCCCATACACCTAGTAGACATTAATTGTTAATGCTTTAAGTTTTTAAATGGGCTATTCGATGGGTTTTACAGTAGTTAATTGATTGGTTCAATTCCTCCTTTACATGTGATGTTTGGATGTTTGATGTGCTACGATCATGGGCCATAAGCACTTGGCCCGTGTTGACTCGTTAGTGGCTCTTGCGCACACCATGGCTGAATGCACATCATTGCCATGGTGTCCCTTAAGGTCGTTGGATGACCCCCTCTCCACTTGGTGGGCCCCATAACCCTGAAAAGGGATGCATACGGAACCCCTAGCCGATTGAGGCCCACCAGAAATCTGACTTTATGAAAGTCAGTGGGAGCCACTTTGGTTTGACCTAAATCTGACTCACTAAAGGCCTTCTGTCATTAGCACGATGATGGGTGCATCAGTAATGAGGAAACGCACCATAAAATTGGGCTATCCATTTGTTGTTGGATCTGTTAGAGTGTTTCATTAGATGATAGGGGCGTCATAGACCGATGTGGGAGGGGCTTCACTAGAAAATGGGAACTCTCTCACGGTACCTTGGTGTAACCTGAATATGATGGGTGTGCACTCACTGGACAGAAAGGTTTACCTGAAAATGGATATGAACCTTGTCAGACAGAGGCCAAAGGGAAACTCATCTGATGAGTGGATATGATCTGTCACAGAAAGGTGGTGGGGTTATGCAGTTGAAACAGTTGGCTTCACGCACCCTATGTGATTTTCCACATTTCCAGAGACATTCCGTCGTCTCCGTCACTGAGAAGGGAGGGAAAATCTCAGAGATGAATAAATGGGAATGGAACATAGATTAAAAGCCATATCTATGTAGGTAACATGAATCAAACTAAGGTTGTGGACTAACGTTTTTGTTGTTTTATCAGAAAATGGCAAACGGTCAATTTGCAAAGCTTCTAGATAATAACAAGCTTAAGGGCCCAAACTATGCCGACTGGTACAGAAATCTTATGTTGGTCCTAACTTCTGAAAAGTTAGATAAGGTGGTAAAAAATCCTGCCCCGGAACGTCCGGGTGATAGGGATTCTGAGGCCCGTAGGAGGGACTACCAAGATTGGGAGGATAAGAACTCCCTAGCCCGCTACTTTGTCATTGCCTCATTAGACAACTCAATACAGAGGCAGTTCGATTAGATCGAACTAGCCAAGGACATATTGGACAGTCTAAGAACAATGTATGAAGAGCAGAACCGTTCTACCAGACAGAAGGTCCTGAAATTGTTCATGACCGCGCAGATGTCCAGGGGCAGAAAGTTCATGACCATTGTCTTCGGATGATGGGATACATTAACGAACTCGAAGCTCTTGGATCCGGGCTAGATCTTGGCACGCAAGTGATGCCATCCTGAATTCTTTGCCCTCTTCCTTCAATGCGTTCACTATGAACTACAATATGAATAAGCTGAATGCCAGCGTCCAGGAACTCAGCAATATGTTGCAGAGGGCCAAGGATCTTTTAAAGAAGGATGAGCCTATGGTTATGCTTGTTGAAGCTAACAAATTGGGCAAGAAAAAGAGAAAGGCAAAGAAGCCCCAGAAGAAAGCTGCCAAACCCAAGAAGCAGAAGAAGAACAAGGCATCTGATGTCTGTCACTTCTGCAAATAGACCGGCCACTGGAAGAGGAACTGTCCTACCTACCTGGAATCTAAGAAAGGTAACATCGAAACTTGTGTCATAAAAACTAATATGTTAGTTACTTCTGTGTCCTGGTGTGTTGACTCCGGGGCTTCAACTCATACGTGTAACTCACTGCAGGGGTTCAAAGTTAGCAGAAGATTGAGTGATGGCGAAGTGACACTATTCTTGGGAACGACTGCAAGTGTTGTAGCTGCGGCGATAGGAACCATAGAATTAGATTTTAGAGAATGAGTCATTGTACTTAAAGATTGTCTTTATGTACAGAACTTGAGAAGAAATTTAATTTCTATTTCTAAACTGTGTGCTGATGGATATACTGTTTATTTTAGTAATATGATTACTGTTAAACGGAATAACAAATTCATCGCATGCGGGGAACTGGAGAATGGTCTCTATGTTCTACATCCTTCTCTAGAAACTAACCTAACCGAAACTACGTCGGTCGAAAATCCCAAGAAAAGGAATCGTGATATAGTTAATCCCACATGCCTCTAGCATTACCGACTTGGCCATATCGGTGTTGACCGAATCACAAGACTGGTAAAGGATGGTCCTTTGGATTTTCTAATCATAGAAAATCTTCCCACTTGTGAGTCTTGCCTTCAAGGTAAGATGACTAAGCGGCCATTTGACGGTAAGCCTGAAAGATCTGAAGGCACACTTGACCTAATACATGCTGATCCCCTGAGTGTTAGGACACGGAATCAACACGTGTACTTTATCATCTTTATAGATGATTTTTCACGATATGGTTACATGTACCTAATGAGACACAAGTCTGAATCCTTTGAAAAGTTCAAAGAGTTCAGACAGGAAGTCCAGAAATAGTTAGGGAGAGAAGTTAAGGCCCTTCGATCGGATCGAGGTGGCGAGTATCTCTCTGACGAATTCAGGGACTACTTAAAGGACAATGGGAGAGGAGGAATAGGACCTTGTTGGACATGGTCCGGTCACTTCTCATACGCTCAGAACTATCCACATCCTTTTGGGGTTATGCATTAGAGACTGCTATCTACGTGCTGAATCGGGTTCCAACCAAATCAGTTCCGAAAACTCCATATGAACTATGGACCGGAAGGAAGCCAAGTGTACGACACTTGAAGATTTGGGGTTGTCCTACACACGTTAAAAGAACAAGTGCGGACAAGTTGGAATCCAAAACCAGTTGTTGCCTATTTATAGGCTACCCAAAGGATTCAGTGGGTTATCTATTCTATGACCCAAGTGAGCAGAAAGTGTTCTACAGTCAAAACGCCCAATTCTTAGAATCCAAATACATCATGGACACTCACCGTCAGGAAATAGTTCTTGATGAGGAGAGCTCAGGAGCAGTGGGAGATGTCCCACAAGTTCCAGGTAGTGACCAACCTAGAAAGTCCACCTGGGTATCCAGACCACCAGTCCGATATGGTTATGACCAGGATACCTACCTGGTGGAAGCCTTGACTAGTGAAGAGGACCCCGTGATTTACGCGGAAGCTATGTTAGACATAGATTCCCATAAGTGGGTGGAGGCCATGAGAGCTGAGATGGACTCGATGGAGACCAATGGAGTCTGGACTCTAGTAGGTCCACCCTCCGGGGTAAAAGCAATTGGTTGCAAATGGATCTACAAGAGGAAGAAGGGCCCCGATGGCAGGATTGAGACCTACAAAGCTCGCTTGGTGGCGAAAGGGTATACTCAGAAAAAATGCATCGATTATGAGGAAACCTTTTCGCCCGTGGCCATGCTTAAATCCATTAGGATCCTGCTAGCTGTAGCAGCATACCATAACTATGTGATTTGGCAAATGGATGTCAAAACCACGTTCCTGAATGGAGATCTTAGTGAAGATATCTACATGCAGCAGCCGCAAGGCTTCATTGCTACTGGTCAGGAACACATGGTATGTAAACTCAATAGATCCATATATGGACTTAAGCAGGCTTCTAGGAGTTGGAACATCCGTTTTGATTCTGCCGTCAAAACGTTTGACTTTGAGCAGAATCCGGATGAGCCATGTGTTTACAGGAAGTCCAATGGGGATAAGATTACCTTTTTGGTATTGTACATGGACGATATCCTACTCATTGGGAATGATGTAGGAATCTTGACTTCGGTCAAGGTATGGCTGTCACAGTAGTTCTCCATGAAAGATCTTGGAGAAGCTTCATATATACTGGGTCTTTGACTCTATAGAGATAGATCGAAGCGGATAATTGGATTATCCCAGGCTGCTTACATTGACAAAATTGTCAAAAGGTACGGCATAGAAAACTCCAAGAAAGGAAATGTTCCTTTTAGAAATGGAGTAACTCTCTCCAAGAAGATGTCTCCCAAGACTTCTAAGGAGATTTAGGGCATGAGAGATGTTCCCTATGCCTCAACCGTAGGGAGCATCATGTATGCCATGTTGTGCACTCACCCAGACATAGCTCAGGCAGTGAGTGTGGTAAGCAGATTCCAAGCTAACCCAGGGCAGGAGCATTGGACTGCTGTGAAGAACATACTCAAATACCTTCGAAGGACAAAAGAGTTTTGTCTAATATTCGATGATAGTTCACTACAAGTTCTGGGGTATACCAATACCGATTTCTAGTCGGATCCAGATGATAGAAAGTCTACATCTGGGTATGTTTTCACAATAGGATTGTGTGTTGTTTGCTGGAAAAGCAGCAAATAGGGGTCCACTGCAGACTCCACAACCGAAGCCGAGTACATTGCCGCAAATGAAGCTACCAAGGAAGTCGTGTGGATGAAGAAATTCATACACGAATTGGGAGTGATTCCGTCCAGCACATCACTCATCCCATTGTTGTGTGACAACAATGGAGCGATCGCCCAGGCTAAAGAGCCTCGGGCCCACTCGAAGTCAAAGCACATCGAGAGGAAGTACCATGTACTGCAGGAGATCGTTGGTAGAGGGGACGTCCTAATTCAGAAGGTAGCACTAGCAGATAATGTGGCAGACCCATTGACTAAGCCACTAACACAGAAGGTGTTTGAGAAACACGTGGAAAGTATGGGACTCCGGCTTGTACCAGATTGGACCTAAGTGCAAGTGGGAGCTGTTAGACAGTCTTGTATTACATTAGCTACAATCGGATTTGATGTACTTTTGTTATTTAGTGAAAATAAATTAAAGTGCACATTTGATTCATGTTGTTTGGTATAATTCTGTGTCCTAAAACTGGACACTTATAGAAACTTGTGTTAGTTTTAAATGTTCACAGCCATTGGATAAGTCTAGGGAGATTTATCCTGCTAAGGCTGATACTGATATGCCACCAAGTGTTGGGATGGCTTGTTTCGGCCATCAGGGTAAAACCCAAGGCACATGCAGTATGGGATTGCTTGAACCCTTGAACCAGACCAGATTTCCAGTATTGCCCTAGACTTTGGAGACAGATGGGCAAAACTGGAAAGTTACACCTGACCCCTAGACTCGATTATGACACATCACTAGGTGTTGGATCAGGCTGTCTTTAATGTGTCAATCAGTGAGATCCTTAGTGGGGTCAAAACCTGGACATGTTGGGGCAGTCTGAGAATTCATCAGAGTGAGTGGTCAGAGTGACAGGATCAGCCCCTTTGTCGGACATGGTAATGATTGGGAATGCACTCTCTCTAATGGAAACCAAACTGCCGACAATTGATTTCAATCGTTGGAATTTTGTTTTGCAAAACTAAATATATATATATATATATATATATATATATATATATATATATATATATATATATATATATATATATATGTATATGTACGGTTTCAAAAGATTTGCAAACAGTTTTAATTCCCGGGATCCATGTGAGTGGAGAGTGCAGCACTGTTCCTTGCAGCCGAAGGAGAGGTCTTCTCTTGTCGGGCAGTGCTTGATCATTAAGGGCTGAGAGGTTAAGTGTAAGACCATTTAGGATAATACCTGATGGACTAATCTTGCACCTGCCCACAGTCCCTGGCTTTTTATAAGATGGCTTGGCCCAGGGACCACTTAATGTAAGTGTTGGGCCCATAGGGTCCATGTGATGGGCTCAAGGGAGTCATTGAGTCTTTCAGTGAATTCGGCTGAGCCTTATAATAAAGGCTGAGCCGAACCCATGTGGCTGGTGTGTAGATCAATGCTTGGGTCCCACGCCATACAAAGAAGCCCAACTGGGCAGCAGATTGGAAACTGGTTAAACACTGAACACTTAATGGGCCAAAAGCCCATTTCGAACTGGGCTGATATGATCACCTATTCATGGGGCGAATCTGAGATTAATGTTAGTAAAAGGATTGGGTCTTTAACCTTATCCACTCTAAGAGACCAAATTCAAATTATATTTGAATCTGGTAACATCTTGATAAGATTAGGAGTTAACTAACTTAATCTATAGATAGGATTAAGATTAACCCTTATTCAAATACTGATTTGGATTGGGATAACTCCCAAAATATTGGGACGTTTCTTAATCAAGAAGAAAGAGGATAAAACCCTAGCAAAAATATCAGATTATGAACTAGGGGTTTGAGTAATTAAGAAACACATCCTGCGAATTGAGATCAGATCTCTCACATACTCCAGAGAGAAGAGATAGTTCTACCCTTTTCGTCCCTAGATTTCTCCTCCTTCAGTCGTCGCCACTCCCTGTTGGAAGATTGGATATTTGCAGCAACAGGAAGTCAAGAAATTAGTTCTTGACAACAATCTTGCAAGAAAGACAAAAGGATTCGGTGTTCAAGGTTTCCAAAGGGTTCTTGTGAAGAATCCAGTGTGTAGGACGCACCCTGCTGGTTCCATTCCATCCACAGCTGTGTCATCTTCAGCAGGAGCGGATCTTGGTTTCTTTTTTGGGCGTGAACACCAACTTTGGGAGATATTGTTTCTCCGGATCAGGTATAATCTTTTCCGTTTCCTTTTGTTCAGATCTGGTTTGATTATGGTTCAAGTAGAATCCTTGAATAATGTATTCTAAATTTAGGGAATATGATTCCCAGTTGTAAGAAGGGCTCTCCAAAGTGCAAGTGGGTGGGTGTGGCTGGAGAGCATTGCCACAGAGACAGAGAAACGAATGAGCTGTCGAGGCCGAAAAGAGAGCTACCGAGGTGGAGGCGAAGGCTACCAAAGCCCTAGTTTCAGCAAAGGAGTCGAAGAAGGTAGTGACCGAGGCAGTGGAGGTGTTCAAGAAGTCTTCCAACTACTTGGATGCGTTAAAGGAGTATGCTTCATCATCTTACCTCGACAGCATTGAAGATACTAAGAAGGCACTTCTACTGGTGCTTCCGGATTTTGATGTCGAGGGACTGCAAGTGATCCCCGATGCTCCTACCGAGGCTCCCCCAGCTGAAGACGTCGTTCCCCCTCCGGCCCATGACAAGGCGTAGACGTAGACTTCCCCCCTTCTTATTTTGTTATGTTGTTGTAATAGTTGTCATCTGTTTTGTTGTTTTTTTTAACACAATACAAAATTTTGTAAAGGCTATACAAGATCAAAATTGAATAGTGAATGAAGCCATTTTTTGTGTACACTATGTTTTGTGTATGTTGTCTCTTTTCCTCTCTCTTTTTCTCTTTTTTTTCTCTTTTTTTCTCTTTTTCTTTTTTTTTTTTTTGTGTGTGAGAGGTCCTTGTCCCTCCGAAAGGTCGAAACCATGACACACAAGGCACACACGATTCAGTTGTAGCATTCGTTTATTTGCACGCTCATCTCGGTTTGTCGGGATATTGAGAGTCGAGGCAGAGTCATACGCTCGAGGTGGGGCTCGCTTGGCTTCCAAGTCCTGTGCTATCCTAGGCGAGGCCAAAGAGACTTGGCACCCTGGCCAAGGTCTAGGGCTGAAGCCGAGGTACTTGGGTGGATGAAGAGCCACGACGGAGCAGCACCATTGGGTGCAGCTCCCCTAACTCGTTCTTACCAAGTGTTTTCTCTGGGGAAGCCGAGGTGCCCCATCAATGAATCCGAGGGCTCTGTCTCATTATTTTCTTTGCGCTAAGTGTAGATAGCTGAGAGGGTCACCACACTCCAAGGTGACAAGGTGACAATGTGAAGTGAAGAGGAAATTTGCTTCATTCATTCATTACTTTCATAAAAAAAAAAATTACATTCATCTATAGTACATCCGGAGGTTCTCCAAGTTCCACGTCCAAGGGATGGATCTTCCATCAGGGCTGAAGCCAAGGTACTTGGGTGGATGAAGAGGCACGACGGAGCAGCACCATTGGGGTGTAGCTCCCCTAACTCGTTCTTACCAAGTATTTTCTCTAGGGAGGCCGAGGTGTCCCATCGGTGAAGCCGAGGGCTCTGTCTCATTATTTTCTTTGCACTAAGTGTAGATAGCTAAGAGGGTCACCACACTCCGAGGTGACAAGGTGACAAGGTGAAGTGAAGAGGAAAATTGCTTCATTCATTCATTACTTTAATAAAAAAAAATTACATTCATCTGTAGTACATCCGGAGGTTCTCCGAGTTCCACATCCAAGGGTCTTCCATTTAAGTTTTCTAGCCGAAATGTGTTGGGGCTGAGAGCTTGCTAGATCTAGTAGGGGCCTTCCTAGTTGGGGCCCAACTTCCCTTCTCTAGGTTCGGGAACAATGACCTTCCTTAGGACAAGGTCTCCCTCCCTATAGTGCTTGTATTTCACTCTAGAGTTGTAGTAGCGGGCCACTCACTGCTAATAGGCAATCATCCTAATTTGTGCTTGTTCTCGGGTTTCTTCCAGCAGGTCTAAGTTCACTCTAAGCGCCTTGTCATTCTCGTCCTCGGTATACCCTTGGATCTGAAGCATTGGTTGGCCAATCTCAGTTGGGATCACAACTTCCGTGTCATAGGTCAAGACGAAGAGGGTTTCTCCCGCCGCAGTCCGAGGCGGGGTTCGGTACGCCTAGAGGACGTTGTGTAGTTCGTCAGCCCACAGGCCTTTAGATCTATCCAACCTGGTCTTCAGCCCATCCAAAATGGTTTTGTTCATGGCCTCGCCTAGGCCGTTCGTTTGGGGGTACCCCACCGAGGTGTATTGTTGCCTGATGCCAAGGGTGGTGCACCATTCTTGAATTTTAGCGTCATAGAGCTGCTTTCCATTGTCCATGACCAGCATGTGGGAGAGGCCGAAGCGGCAAATGATGTTCTTCTAAAAGAAGTTTTGAATTGCCCATGCAGTGATAGTGGCTAGGGGTTCAGTTTCCACCCATTTAGTGAAGTAATCCACAACAATGACGGGGTACTTCCTGCCTCCCATTGCTTGAGGGAAGGGGCCAAGGAGGTACATCTTCCACTTGGCAAAGGGCCAGGGGGTGCTAAGGGCCAATAAGGTGGTGGATGGTTGATGGCAAATGTTAGCATGTCTCTGATACTGATCACATTTCCGCACCAGCTTGGTCGCATCCTTGTGAAGTGTCGACAAGAAGTACCCCTGCCTTAATGTTTTCTAGGCTAGGGTTCGACCGTCAAGGTGATTGTCACAGATGCCTTCATGAATTTCCCGGAGCACATACTCGCCCTCCTCCCTGCGGAGGCATCGGAGGTAAGGCAAGGTGAAGGACCTCCTATACAACTTCCCTTCTAGCAAAGTGTAATGCGTTGCCTATCGTTGGAGTTTTCAGGCTTCCTTCCTGCCATCGGGTAGCCGCTCCATTAGTAGGAAGTTGATGATAGGATCCATCCAAGATGGTTCAACCTCCACGGGTAGGATTTGGATGTCCTCTATGGAGGGTCGGGCTAGTCTTTCCATGCGCACAGTGCGGCCAAGGGCCGCATCTGAGGCGCTCACCAGATTGGAGAGGGCGTCAGCTCAGGAGTTCTTGGCTCATGGGACTTGCTGCAAAGAGAAGCGCTGGAAGTGGCAGGCTAACTCTTGAACTTTAGCAAGGTACTTAGCCATGCTTTTTTCTCTGGCCTCGTACTCACTGTTGACTTGATTCACCAACAGCTGCGAGTCGCTGAGGACTTTGACGTGCTTGGAGCCGAGGTCTCAGGTGAGCTGCAACCCCACCAAGAGGGCTTCATACTCAGCTTCATTGTTGGGTGCAGGGAACTCAAGTCTCAGCGCATACTCTATGACAACATTGTCAGGGGTGAGGAGAATGAGGCCCGCTCCACTCCCTTTGGCATTGGATGAACCACCGACAAAAAATCTCCAAGCAGGGGGGACCTCCTTGGTTGGTCATGCTTCTTTTGGCTCATCTTTGCGAGGTCGACCAAGGGGCCTGTTGAAAGTGCTTTATGCAACGAAGTCAACCAAGGCTTGCACTTTGATCGTGGGCCTCGATTGGAAATGTATGTCAAACTCCGACAGTTTTATTGCCCACTTAATCAGGCATCCCAAAGTCTCTAGTGGCGAGGACGGCCCTAAGGGGTTGATTTGTCAGGACTACTATGGAGCAGGGCTTGGAAATACAACCTAAGCTTTCTAGCCGAGGTGACGAGGGCATAAGCTAGCTTTTCTACTTCTAGGTAACAGGTCTCAGCATCGCTGAGGACCTTGCTGACGTAGTATAAAGGTCTCTGAACTTCATCATCTTTCACCAAGACCGAGTTGATAGCCTCATCTTCGACTGATATGTACAAATATAGGGTTTCCCCTAACACCGGCCAAGCAAGGAGCGGGAGTGAGGCAAGGTACAACTTAAGCTCGTCAAAAGCACGCTGGCACTCCTTCGTCCACTAGAAATCTTTCAACTTCTTGATGGCGCGGAAGAAGGGAAGGCAGTAGTCTGCTAATTTCGACATGAAGCGATTGAGGGCGGCTATTTTGCCGATGAGCCTCTAAGTCACCTTCATTAACCGAGGGGGTGCCATGTCTAGTATGGCCTATACCTTGCTTGGGTTGGCTTCAATGCCCCTTTGAGTGACGACAAAGCCTAAGAATTTCCTAAAGGTAACCCCGAAGGCACACTTGCTCGGATTGAGCTTCATGTTGAATTTACGTAGAGCATCAAAGGTTTCGGCCAAGTCTAAGGTGTGCGTTTCGGCCTTCAGGCTCTTTACCACCATGTCGTCCACGTAGGTTTTGATGTTCCTCCCCATCTAATTCTTGAAAATCTTGTTGACAAGGCGTTGGTAAGTGGCCCCTGCATGCTTAATGTCAAATGGCATTACCTTGTAGCAATACGTGTCATGCTCGGTGATGAAAGATGTCTTCTCCTCGTCATTGGGGTGCATCTGGATCTGGTTGTACCTAGAGAAGGCATCCATGAAGCAAAGTAGTTCATACCCTACAATAGCATCGACAAAGTGGTCTATCCTCGACAAAGGAAAACTGTCCTTCGGACAGGCTCGGTTAAGTTCTGTGAAGTCATACAGATCTGCCATTTCCCATTAGCTTTCCTTACCAAAACCACATTAGATAGCCAGTTGGGGTAATGTACCTCACGGATGAAGCTGGCGTCGAGTAGCTTATCAACTTCCTCTCCTATAGCCTTCCATCGTTTTGGTGCAAACTTCCTCTTCTTTTGCTGAATTGGCTTAGAGCTCGGGTCCACGCTCAGCCTATGAGTAATGACCGAATGGTCAATTCCGGGCATGTCAACAGCGGACCAAGCAAAGACGTCGGCGTTAGTTCTAAGGAAACTTACCAGTTCAGATAGCCGTTCAGGGGGGAGGTTGGACCCAACCCGGACTGTTCTTTCTAGGGCTGACTCATCCAGGAGAACCGAGATGAGGTCCTCAGCTCATTGGTTCTTCTCGGGGGTCAAGGCCTTCTAGTGATAAGGCCTCCTTATTCTTTCCTTTTAGCGCTGCCGCATAGAATTGACAGGCGATCTGTTGGTTCCCACGAACGACTCCGACACCATGCTCGGTAGGAAACTTAAGGGCTAGGTGATAAGAGGACACGGCTGCCCCTAGTGCATGAAGGGTTGGTCTTCCCATTATCGCATTGTAGGGAGAGGCAACCCTCACCACTAGGAACTCATGCATCCAAGTAACCTGGTGTGGAGCTGTCCCTACCGTGATGGGCAGGGTAATCTTTCCTTCCGGCCTGGTGACGTTGTTGGAGAAGCTGACAAGGGGAGTGTCAACTGACCGAAGTCTCTCTGGCGCGAGCTTCATTCTCTCATATGTGTCGTAGAAAATGATATCAGTCGACAAGCCGCTATCCACCAAAACCTTTTTCACCATAAAATTGGAGATGATGGCTGCGGCCATGAGGGCATCGTCGTGGGGGACAATAACCCCTCTAAGTCCTCGTCGGTGAAGATGAGTGCATGTGGACATCTCGTACTCTCCATAGTACCCGGGTATTTCTGCTTCTTCGGGGCAAGCTCCTGGACTTTGAGCTGCCTGGCGTAGGCTTTTCAACCCGAGGTCGAGGCTCCACCTGAGGCCATGCCCCCGGTGATGACGTCGATGACGCCTGCCACTTGCTAGTGTTACTCCTGCTGGGATGTCGAGGCATCGGCCTCTCCTCCGGCGAACTGCTTGAGGTGTCCTCGGCAAATGAGGGAGTCTATTTCATTCTTTAGGTCGTAACAATCCTCGGTGTCATGCCCGGTGCCACGGTGGTACTTGCAATACTTTGTAAGGTTTCCCCTCTTAGGGTTCCGCTTCAATTTCGTTGGCCACTTCACGAACTTCTCTTCCCCTATCTGCATCAGTATCTGGGTGCGGGTAGAGTTGAGTGGCGTGTAGTCCCTGTAGGCCAGGGTGGCAAGCTTCTTGTTGTCTTTGTTGCCATTGTTTCCAGGGTGGCGCTGGTCTCCACCTTTCCTCTTCTTCTCTGGGTGCCCGTCGTGGCACTCAGCTACCCTTTCTTGGTCGTCCCCGGCCGAAGCCTCTTCAGCCGCAATGTATTTTTGGGCCTATTTGAGGAATTCAAGTTTAGTCTTCAGCGGGGTCTTGGCAAGTGAGCACTTGAGAGCCGAGCCAGGGCGGTGTCCATTGATGGCCGCGTGCATGGAGACCATAAGGTCAAGGTCTCACACTTCGAGCTCTTTTTTCTTGAAGCGATCGATGTAATACTATAGGCTTTCACTCGGCTCCTGTTTGATTGACATCAGAGAGAGTACACTCTTCTGGCATCGTCTGTTGCTAATGAAGCGGGCAAGGAACAGAGTTGTAAATTGCTCCCACGAGCTGATTGATCGAGGAGGAAGGTTGGAGAACTAGCGGCAAGCGCCCCCCTGAAGGTAACCTAGAAGGTCCGGCATGTCAAGGCGTCAGAATAGCCGTATAGTATCATGAGTGCCCTAAAACCCTCTAGGTGGTCATAGGGGTCAGTGCTTCCGTCGTATGTCTCCGGTGTGGGAGCCTTGAAGTGTGGGGGGAGAGACTCCGAGATGAATTCAGGGATGAATGCGTCCATGCGACTGGCGGAGTCGTCGTGACCGATTGAGGCATCGGCTTGGCTCTCCTTGACTTGGCGGAGCTCATCCTAGACGGCCCCAATCTCGGCTTGCAACTCGGCAATCCTTGGGTCAGCACGAGCATGGGCTCTGCTCCTCTCTTCGCAGACCTGATGGGTGTCGACTCGGACTCCCAAATACTCTGAGACAGGGTCGCACGCTCTTCTACGGGCGTGATAGTCATTTAGAATGTCCTTGAGGTCTGAGACGGGAGGTGGAGTGTGATGGCATTGGCTCTCACCTCGGGAGCAAACTCCAGGGTGGCCGAACTGCCCATCATTGTCGTGGGGGGCCTCCCTACAGCGGCGGTGGTGCTGATCCAAAGATTGATGACTATCTTCGAATTAAGCAGGCACACTCTCCCTTCGACAAGGAGGACAGACATTCTTTCAAGGTGAGTCAGGGAGGTGATTATTGCCCAATTCTGATGGTTCGGCCAGCGGATCACCATGGCCGAGGGTCGGTACTTCGATGTTCTCGCATCGGCTCTGATCCTCTAACACCCCAGCGGGGCAGTCACCTTGAGAGGGACCTCCTGCTCGGGGGCAGACTTCTTCCATTCGTTGGGTGAGGCAGTCCAAGCAGTTGAGGATGGCCTAAAACTGTTCGTAGGTAACTAGGTTCAGATTGTTCCTGCTCTCCTCACCATGATTCCCGAGCTTAAAGAGGGTTTGGATGTAGAGTGTTATTATTGTTTATCCTGAAGTGGGGGTCGTCTTAGCAACCAAGCTTCCCACAGACGACGCCAATTGTTGTCACGTGGGTTGGCCGAGGGCAACATGGTAAATTCACCCTTCAAGTTATGAGCGTTAGTCAAGGACCTCAAGGCCTCGAAAAAGGTTGACTGAAGCCAAGGGTTGCAAACCGAAGTGAAGTACTCCTTCCGAGGACTATGGTAGTCGAGGATTGCTAGTTGAGGCGGGGTCCCCGGTGACCTGAGATGCTGCAAAACAAGAAGTGTTAGAGACCTCGGGGTGGATACCCGAGGTGGAGGCTTCGACGCTCAAGTCAGTAAGAGGTGTGAAGTAGGGGAGAGTGCAAAATGCTCCTAGAGAGAGTCCTCAGATGCACCAAATCTCCCTGAATTAATGATAGGTAGACAATGTAGGTGTAGGAAGTAAATGAGTGAGTGATGTTGGAGTTACTTCGTTCCAGCCCCTTTTAAGGGGCAGTTACCTCTTATTTATACTTGAGCGTGTTGGTGGTAGGTGAAGATGAATGCCTTGGATGAGAGCAGTACGAGGTCAGGCTGCAGGCCCTGGCAGTATGCCAGATAGTTATGTGATTAGCTCCGTATGAAGGCAGTAGGGCTCTCGTCTACTATGGCTGACGTTAGCAAGCGTTAGTGGGCTAGGCCTTCTAGCCCTATGTGGACTGGCCAAGCTAACCCACATCAAATATTTTATATGAAAATTTAGTGTAGTTAAAATAGTGAGACATTTAGATATTATACAATAAATTTAATAATAGTGCATCAAACAAGAATTCAATGTGCTAATATTGTTTTACAAATTGTTATTGTTAAATTATTAATTAATAATTTTGAAAGTATATAATTAATTTAAAAAACTATTCTATATTTTATTACTTTTATTTTCTTATATTACCGAAACGAAGGTCAACATAATGTTAAGTTCTTAATATGCTAGCTAATAGTTATATAGCTTCTCAAATTTTACTAATATAAATTAAGTTAAGTTTATAAATAATATTTTATTTGTCTGGATGATAAATATGTTATTATCTGTAACAAAGTATGCCATTAATAAATAATTTATATAATTTTATAATCTTAATTTAAAAAAGTATATCAAGTCCATTAGAATTTTAAAGATACATCCCATATACAATTAATAAATTTTAATTACTAAAATAATTTATTTTCTTTTATTATTTTTATTTATGTATATTACTATAAATTTTAATAGCATTCTTCAACATAAGTATAGCTCAATAGATTTGATAGATCATTCATATATCATTTATTATATTAATATTTATAACTTTGTATACATATGCACCAATTGTATCTATATATTATATATTTAAAATGGGTTTAACTATAATAATGGAAAAACTTGCATCCAATCAATCCACATAAAAAAGAGGTGACGAGTAGGTGGTGTTCATCACAATTCACAAGATGATTTGACTGGTCAAAGTTCTTGAGCAATGTGAAACTTCCAACAACACTAAATAGTGATTGCTACTATTGAGGCTTTGTTCCTTTTTCAAGAACCTACTTTCCAAGGGAAATGCATGTTCTTTTTTATTTAATTACTCATGTAAATGTATTTTGTAGGTGCATTTTTTACCATTTTAATTTTTTCTATTTACCCTCTTTTTGGGAAATTCGATTTATACAAATAGAAAATAAAAAGGTAAATTTCTTAAACTGTCCTTATTGTTTAGCTAATTGATAAACTCCACCCTTACCGTTTATAAATCGTCTTAGAGAACCCACTATTTTTAACAATTATCACCGTCACTTATGTTGAAATGTCCTTTCTGCCCTTCCGTTAAAAAAGAAAACCCATCGTTGTCGCAGCACTCTATTACTCGGTGCTAATGATCACCGCTGCAACGTTCAACCGATGGTTAAGAACACTTTTTGTATTGGATCTGAGAGGTGTGGCGGTGATGGTTCAAGAAGGGATTTTGGGTCCACTAGATCCAAATGTGTTGTTGCAACGACGGTGATGAAAACATTAGGGTGAAGAGAGCGGTGATGGAAAAAGTTACCGAGAACAAGGTTTGCTGTTGAAACAATAAAAAATTTCACTGTTTCCAATTCCAAATCTATAAAAACCTATATTCAAATACCTGATCCCAGCTTCCGACGAAGCCAGGATGATTTTAAGTATGCAACAATGATATTCATCTTAGCTTCCGGCGAAGCCAGGATGTGGGCGACAAGGGAAACGATAAACAAGGGTGACGGTGATGGGGAAGAAATATAGAGATCAAATAAGAAAAGTAGAAAAAAAATGAGAAAAGAAAGATATCACCACCGTTGGTTGTAACTGTAGTGGAAACGCTGAGGTCTCGTGATGAGCTTTTTTTTTCTTCTCTATTGTTTAACTTGATAGCTCTTGTAAAGAAAAGCTTGGAATAAGAGGTCAGATCGGGCATCCAAGTAATGGGGAATAAACTACTACTCAATCCGATGTTTGACGGGCTTTTCTTCCTTTAGGGGTGGACAGAGACCACCCAGCATGTAATCCATTCGGTCCTAACAGCAAGAGCCACAAAGGGGTGGAGTTCCCGAAGAGTGTGGTGGAGGTGGCAGGTCCGGAACCTGTCTAGGATTGGCAATGAGTCTACGTTGAAGGGCTGAAAAAGGCTGGCCAAGATGTGAAGCTCATCTATCTGGAGCATGCCACCATTGGCTTCTACTTGTTGCCCAACAACAACCATTTCTACACAGTCATGAAGGAGATTAAACGCTTTGTGAATTCTAATTGTTAGTACACTTAAATAGACAGGTAGCCAAAGCCATAGACGACGGAAAAGAAGCTTTACATTTCACTCGGGGTTTTTTTCTTCTTCTTCTTCTTCCTTCTCTCGTGTTTGGGGTGTTTGGGTGCACTTTATAAGTTTGTGTAGTAAGGCAACTCCACTTACAATATGCAATGCAATGACGTCTGTAAAGTTCAATGGTTCAGTCGGATCAGAACTCTTGCCACTGAACTTGGGGTGGCTTTGTTATGTGAAGCTATTAGTAGACTACTAGTTTACCACTAACGGTAAGAGCCTTGGTTTGGAAGATTCACCGAGTTAAAAGCTTACCCCTTCTATCTTTTGGATCACGAAGAAAGGGGTGACTGGAGTGTGGGGGTAATGTTTGGTAGGAGCTTAATTGTTGTCGATGTCTGGCTAATTTTAGGGGATATGAGAAAAAAAAAAAAAGGGAAAAAAAAAAAAGAGACTGAAATGGATGGAGAAACATCCACTCGTCCACTGTACTGTGAAAACATGTATGTTATAGTTGTGTTGTAGAATTAAGAGGGTCAGATCTTCTAAAGACCAAAGAAGCAGATGCAAAGCAATAATTTCTGCAGCTACATCGATCTGAACCAGGAAAGAAATAGAGAACAGATGAAAGAGCAGCTACATCGATCTGAACCAGGAAAGAAATAGAGAACAGATGAAAGAGCAGCTACACCGATCCGAATGTGGAAAGGAATGGAGAACAGGGGACGAGAATAAACACAATCTGAAACAAAAACCTGAAGATAAATGATGTCGGAGTGGCTGGTAGCTTTGAGAAGCTAATCAGTAGCCCAACGAATGTCTGTGCAAAGGATTGCCGTTGCCACTAGCTCTCTCTCCCTTTATTATTCTGAATGTCTTTATAAAGGATTGATTTTGATGCTGCTCAATCTGAGGTAGTGCACGAACCAAGAAAGACGATCAGATAAGTTGGTAAGGCGAGGCCGAGCTACAAGGACGAGGCCGCGTTTCAAGATCTGTGATGAAGGAAGCAAATGTCAGAGACCCGAGGAGTTATCCCTGAGTAAGAACTCCGACGCTCAAGTAAGTAGGAGGTGGTGGGATGGTCGAGCCAAGCTATAATGATGTTGATCCGAGCTAAGTGACTATATGGGTCTCAGGAGTTGGATCCCTTACCTCGAGCATGGAGTACCTTTTTATAGACAAAAATTCGTGTCTTGGTTGGATTTGGCTTCTAGGGTTGCCAGGATAAGGTTAGCCGCCGAGGTATTCGGGATAGAGTCCCATTCCCTGGCGGAGTCATCTTCCCTATTCCTCTTTATCTATGGTTGTGCTCATCTACGTGACGTGTAGTTGATGTGGCTAAAAGGAAAAGATGGGGGGCCACCACACTAGCATAGCTCGGCCGGGCTACGCCGATGTGACCGACTTAGGAAGATGTGGCAGGGCGATAGTTGGGCAGCCACATGTCTTGCAGGACCAACTCAGCCATGACCCGATCACCACTCCCCCAGTTCTGAAGGCAAGGAATCAAGTCTCCTAGGTTCATTGACTGGTTGAGGAACTTCCGAGCATGCGTATCATTCGTGTCGTGTTAGTTGTTGTCGAGGAGTCCTCCGATCGTCGGCTGCAAAACTTAAATAAGAACCAAAATTTTGGTTCCCGAACCACTCCCCCAGTTCTGGTGCTGAGGAGGGGGAATGCTTGGCCAGGCCATTGCATAGCCTAGCCGAGGATTTGCGTTAAAGGCTGGACCAGTATGGCGGGTCTCTACGTCGAAAGTTGGACCAGTGCGGTAGCTGAACCAACGCAATTAATGGGCGCAACCGTTGCCTACTGAGGGTGTCGCTTCGGTTTCCGACGCTTCCTTATGCACGCTATTGGTTGTGTCGGTCAGATTACGACGAGCTGGCGAGCTTTGGAAGGGTGTCGGTTTGAGCGTTCTCGGCCCGAGGGATCTGCTGGATGTCGAAGTGCTCGAGCCGCTGAATGAGCTCATGCACCTTCTATAGGTAGTTCACCATAGAGGGAGTCCAAGCCTCGAACTGGCCGTAGATTTGGTTGACCACGAGCTGAGTGTCGCTGAAGGCCTTGACCCATTGTGCCCCGAGGTCTAAGGCAAGGCAAAGCCCAGCAATCAGGGCCTCATAATTGGACTCATTGTTAGACACCTTGAATTCGAATCTGAGGGCATGTTCCAATACTACGTCATCTGGGCCGAGGAGGATAAGGCCGGCGTCGCTGCCTTGCTTGTTCGACGAGCCATCAACGTGGAGGGTCCATGTTGGGGGCAGTGGGGCCGGTTCCTCCACAGCAAACGTACATTCCATGATGAAGTCTACTAAGGCTTGGGCTTTGATCGTTAGTCAGGGGCGTACGTGATGTCATACTCACTCAGTTCCATGCTTCATTTGACCAGGTGGTTCGACACTTCCAGTCTCTGTATTACTTGCTTGAGAGGCTGGCTAGGGAGTACTAGGACACTATGGGCCTAGAAGTACGGTCTGAGTTTCCTGGTCGCGGTGACGAGAGCCAGAGCCAACTTCTCAAGATTGGAGTATCGGTTTTTTGCGCAATTAAGGACCTTGCTGGTGTAATAGATCAGCTTCTATACTCGGTCTTCTTCTTCAACTAACACCGAGATGACAACCTCGTCCCCGGCCGAGAGGTAGAGCAATAGCTCGTCCCTTGGGCTCAGCTTAGTCAGGAGGGGTGACGAGCTCAGATACTGCTTTAGTTCCTGGAAAGACTGCTCACATTTCTTCGTCCACTGGAAGTCCTTTAGGCGTTTGAGCGCTTTGAAAAAGGGAGGCATTGGTCCACGGATTTGGACATAAACCTGCCGAGGGTGACTATTCACCCGGTGAGTCGTTGCACTTCTTTGTGGGTCCGAGGGGATGGCATGTCAAGGATGCCTTTTATCTTCTCCGGGTTTGTTTCAATTCCTCTCTGTGTTACCATGAATCCCATAAACTTTTCGGAGCCAACACCGAAGGCACACTTGGTTGGGTTCAACTTCATCTTGTACTTTCTAAGTGTGTCAAAAACTTCGCAGAGGTCGGCTAGGTGATGCTCGGCCTTTTTGTTTTTTACGAGCATATCATCGACATACGCCTCGACATTCCTACCGAGATGCTCCTTGAATACCTCGTTCACGAACTGTTGATAGGTAGCGTCGGCGTTTTTGAGGCCTAAGGGCATTACCTTATAGCAGTACATGCCTCAATCAGTGATAAAGGTCGTTCGCTCTTGGTCGCTTGTGTCCGTCCAGATCTAGTTGTAGCCTGAGAAGTAGACATGTTCATGGATCGGGTGGCCCAATGGGCCGGGCCGGCCCCCAGACGGGCTTGAATGGGCTTTTTGGCCCGCGGGCTTAACCTCGGGCCAAAAAGCCCAGCCCGCATAAAATTCGAGCCGGGCTCGGGCTTTGTCAAAATAGTCTGGCCCAAGCCCGACCTATAGTTAAACCTAAGTAAAAACCCTATGTGATGTCCATTTGAATAAAGTTTTTGATTTAAGAAGGTTGTTGATTCACTTGTAGGCCCATTGTTCATTTAAATAGGGGAAAAAACATATGAATTAAAATGGATAATGTTCATTTGAATAGGGAAAAATTCGAATTTCTTTTATCAGGTCGGGCTTCGGGCTCAGGCTCGGGCTTCGGGCTTTTTATCAAGGCCGGGCTCGGGCCCAAGTTGTAGGCCCGTTGGTCGGGCCGGGCTTAGGCCTAACATTTTTTTGTTAATAAAGAGTAAAAGCCCGGCCCAAGCCTGTCCCGGCCTGGCCCATGAACAGGTCTACTGAGAAGGCAACCATGAAGCTTAGGAGCTCATGCCTTGTTCTTGCATCGACGAGCTAGTCGATCTGAGGAAGGGGAAAGCTGTCTTTGGGACAAGTCTTATTTAGGTCGGTGAAGTCGGTGCAGATCCTCTACTTTCTGGTGGCCTTCTTCACCATCACTACGTTGGCCAACCAATCAGGGTATTTGATTTCCCTAATGAAGCTGACATCGAGCAACTTCTGTACTTTCTCGGTGATTACTTGCACCTCTCTGGGGCAAAGTTTCTCTTCTTCTTTTTCATAGGTCAGTAACGAGGGTCGACATTCAGCTGATATGTGATAACTTCAAGATCGATTCCAGGCATGTCCTTTGCCGACCAAGCAAACACGTGGTATTGCTCCTCAATAATCGAATAAGGTTTCAGGGTCTTCCTCAACCAAGGGGACCTGGACGAGGTCTTCCACAAGTTGGTCGCGCTGTGCCTTTACCTCATCGCGCAGGTCATATGCTTCCACCATCAATGTCTTGGTAACTAGGCATGGTCCTCGGCAGGATAATTGATAGCAATGTCACGTTGTTTCCTAATCCCCACGTGCCACCCCTATGCCATACTTGGTTGGAAATTTCATGGTGAGGTGGTACGTTGAGACTACTGTCTGCAGGGTGTTGAGGGTCGGCCTGCCGAGGATCACGTTGTAAGAGGAGGGGCAGCATACCACGATGAAATCTACCATGGCCATTGTAATTACATCATCATCCCCGATCAATAGGAGAAGAGTTATCCTCCCCGTGGGCAGAAGGGACTCTCTAGAAAATCCCATCAAAGGAGTGCTAACTGGTGCAAGTCGATCTCTGGCGATGCTGAGCTTTTTGAATGCATCTTCAAACAACACGTCGACGGAACTCCCTGTGTCAATTACTTTCTGTCGTAGCTTGAAATTGGTCACTTCGGCAGTGATGACCAAGGCGTCGTCGTGTAGTGTTTGGACTCCTCAAAGGTCATCGTCAGTGAAGGTAATAGATGTGTTGCACCTCCTCCCACGACATCGGTCATCGATCTCGCGCAACCGAGCATATCTCTTCCGTCCCGAGCTGCTTCCCCTCTGGAGGCGCTTCCGCCCAATATCACATGGATAACGCCAGCTGGGGGGCCACGGGGCAGAGGCTTCCAAGCTTCATCTGCTCTTCTTTCCTCTTGGGTTGACTTCTCCATTCTATCTACGAAGCCATTGAGATAACCATGCCTAATTAGATCTTCGATATGGTTGCGCAGGTCGAAACAGTTCTCTGTATCATGGCCGTGGTCCTTGTGGAACTTGCAATATTTGTCTCGGTTCCTCTTATTGCTTTGTGTCTTCATCTTCTCGGGCCACCTGACATAGTTGCGGTCACGGATTTGCATCAGGACTTAAGACCGTGGAACATTAAGCAGCGTGAAATTCCAATAGGTCAGCGAAGGGGTGCGAGGCCTGTGGTTGGCCTGGCGAACTTGACTCTTGGGATCTCTGTCTACTCTCTCTGACTTCCGTTTGTCGTTCTCTCTCCTTTTTCTGTCGGGCTTCTCATCCTCGTCTCTAAGTTGTGCTTGGGCCTCTTCAGCGTTGATATACTTCTACATGTGGCTCATTAGCGTAGCCAATGTTTGAGGAGGATTTTTGGAGATGGAGAAGTTGAACGGGGAAGGACGGAGTCTGTGTTGTATGGTCGTCACCGTGACTGATTGATTTAAGTCCTTGACTTGAAGCACTTCTTTGTTAAATCTCGCCAGATAGTCCCTAAGGGACTCTGCCTTCCTCTGTTGGATTTGCATGAGGTTGGCCGAGGTTTTCCAATGCTTCTGACTTGTTGTGAATTGCGCCAGGGAGGAGTACCATGCCAAGGCTGGGCCTTGCAATGTGGTTACAAGGGCTTTGCACATCAGTCCCGCTGACACACCATGTAGCATCATCTGGGCTTAGAGCATCGCGATATGGTCGAAAGGGTCAGAATTTCAATCATACTTGTCGAGTTGGGGGGCTCACCATCCGGCAAGGGGTACCTCATCCACGATGTCCTAGACGAAGGGCGGCTCCTTGGTGATATGCGGAGTGGCCTGCACAGGTTGATCCGCGATGGGGATTGCGCTCTTAGGGGCGAACGTATGCTCTAACTCTAAAACGTTGACATAGTTCCTTAATCTCAACGTCTCTGCTACCTAAGGCTATAGTGTGTATGGCCTGCCTTTTGGGCCATGTGGGGTGATCCTTGACTGAACTTGACTCAACAACAGAGACCACGAAGGGTGGCATCCTTTCGCCAAGCCTTTCTTTGGCGGGGGTGCGCACTAATTGGTGTGTCTGGCTATGGTGGTTTCGTCCGCGGGAATAAGCTATGGCGGTGGACCTTTGGGTCATGTTCTGCCTCATGTGCTCAGACCATTCTCCCCTTATGTTTGTTCAGTGCGCATTGGGGTTCTCGGTCCGAGGATCGTCCTTCGTGCGTGTTGGAGCGTAAGGGGCAGCCCGGTTGAGCAGTGCAACCGACCCTAATGTGTGCATAAATTCGAAGATCCTGTCAACCTTTTCCTGCATGGCTCAGAACTACGCTTGATCTACCATGGCCGAAGGCTGTGGGACTTCTTGGTGTAGGGAGTGTCGGTTCTCCAAAGTCGGGGAATGGTTAGTTGATCGCTAGGCTAGTTTTTAGGCATCTTGATTACTTCCTTAATTGCGCGGCGAGGAATGATATTTTCAGGAAAGGCTTTTTATGTCGTTCCCACAGACAATGCCAATCTGATGCTGCTCAATCCGAGGTAGTGCACGAACCGAGGAAGGCAATAAAATAGTCCTTGTTGGCAAGGCGGGGCCGAGCTATAAGGATGAGGTCGTGCTTCAAGATCTGTGATCAAGGAAACAGAAGTCAAAGACCTAAGGAGTTATCCCTGTGTAAGAACTCCAACGCTTAAGTCAGTAGGAGGTGGTGGGATGGTCGAGCCCGAGCTAAGTGGCTATATGGGTCTTAGAAGTCAGATCCCTTACCTCGAGCATGGAGTACCTTTTTATAGCCAAAAATTCGTGTCCTGGTCAGATTGGGCTTTCGGGGTTGCCAGGATAAGGTTAGCCACCGAGGTATTCAGGATAGAGTCCCATTCCCCGACAGAGTCGTCTTCCCTATTCCTCTTTATTCGTGGTTATGCTCATCTACATGACGTGTAGTTGATGTGGCTAAAAGGAAAAGATGGGAGGCCACCACACTAGCATAGCTCGGTCGGGCTACGCCGACGTGGCCGAGATGTGCCGACATGGCCGACTTAGGAAGATGTGGCAGAGCGATAGTTGGGCGGCCACGTGTCTTGCAAGACTAGCTCAGCCATGACCCGATCAGATTTGTTTGTGGTGGTTCTTTAAATGGGATAATAAATAGCTTGATTGCATTAAAAAAAAAAAAAAGAACTTTTCTTTCTTCTTATCTGTCCATTTGATTTAATAGAGGGTGCCCGCATTTCCTTAATCTTTTGAGGGTTTGGGTGGTTGTTGTTCACAAGGAGGAGTGCTTTGATTTGTTGGTTGAGTCATTTGGTGGAGTATCGGGCGACAGCTACGATGATTCCATCAGTTGATGTTGTGAACCACAGAGGTTGAGATTCAGGATCTTCAACCGTAGGTCACCCTAATCATTGGAAATGAATTATTTGAATTGTAAAACGTATAAAGAAAAGGGTAATGTTGGGTTTTAAAAATTTTTTATAGGCCACGTGGTGTCACATGCACGGAGTGTGATGGAACATTAACGGATGCTAACGATAGGGGTAGAGCTGGTCAATTGTCAAAAAACTTAAGGGTACTCTAAGACAATATACAAACAATAAGGGTAAAATTAGTCGATTAATTAAACTATATGGGTAGTTTAAGAAATTTGCCCAAAACAAAAATATTAAGTTTTATTTTTGTTGGTACATTTTTTACCATTTTAAGTTTTATTTTTTAATTTTAAAAAACAAGAATATTAAAAACAGATGTACTTAAACTCTTATACGACCATTTAGAAAAGAGTTTGGATCACCTGCCAACAAAACACATTCCAACCCTCTACCAACATGATTTCACACCACTCATCTCATACATTGTGGGTCCCACTTTATGGGTCCCAATCTCATGGTGAGATGTGTGGTGTTAGATCAAGTTGGTAGAGAGTTAGAACCTATTTTGTTGGAAGATCTCAATTCTTTACAAAACATGTATTTTGATCAATGTTTTTGAATTGTCGTTGACCCAGATGGTCAGACCATTTGGCCCAGAAATCATCCAAGCAACCAGTTCCATTTTACCCCAAACTCGATCCCTAGTCAAAAACCATTGAATTAGTCAACGAACCATTGACCCAAATGATTTAATTGTTGAACAGTTCTTCCTGGAGAACGGTTCGCCGTTTATTACTTCTGACAAGTTAGAACAAAAATGAAAAAAGAGAATATCTATTAGATCTAAGACCTATTGGGGAGAGAGAGAGAGAGAGAGAGAGGAGAGAGAGATCAGTTGAGAGATGTGTGAGACAGTGAGAGAGATCTCACATTTGGGAGAGCAATCTAGACGACAGATCTACGAGAGAGGGAGTGTGAGATCTGAGACTGAGAGAAATCTCAAATCTACTTTCATCGCTAGTTTGCCACCATCACCGCCAATGTTGCCTTTGCAATTCATCATCCCGTCATCATCGCCGTCACTACTATAAGTCACCGTCGTCGTCGCTGCTGCAACATGTAAGTGACCTCCTCCTCCTCTTCTTCTTCTACTTCTTCTTTTCTCTCTCTCTCTCTCCCTTCTCTTCTAAACTTTCTCAACGCCGCCAGCTTTTCAAGTCTCTCTCATTCTAAAACAGTGAAACTTTATTTCTGTTATATTTATATGCATTTTACTCTACTATTCCAATCTAATAAATAAACTGTTAAAATATTTAAATCGTGCAAACTATTTAACCTGAATGATCGAACCACTAATCCAAGAATCGGATCGGTGAGTAGAACGATTTCATTTCCGAGTCTATTTTTAAAACATTGATTTTGATCGCTTCTACTACATTATAATAGAACAGCGCCACCATATAATGAGTATATGCGGATTTTGTTCACCCCGTAGGAAAGGTTGGATCCAATAAAAGACATACCCAACTTTCTGTTATAGCCTGTCCTATCATGGGTCCTACCATTTTTGTAAGACATAGAAATGCAACAGTTGCATTAAAACTCGTTTGTTAGCATTATACCATAAAAATTATGCTACCGAAATCACTTTCTTATATAACATTGTCCTGGCGCAAAAATAATAAATAAATAAATAAATTGTCCATTAATTGCCACATGACAAGTGGCGCTGCCTCATCTAATTACATTAATTGAATTGATAGCATATTTTTATACATTTATTTAAAATAGAATATACGAAGGTAGGTGTGTGTAGGAAAAATGTTCAGCAAGTGGGTTAAGCGGGGAGTTTTCCCTACGTGAATCCACCTAGTTTTGCCTGGAAGGATGTAATGCATGTCCATAATCCATATATTTTATACTAGCAAAACACCGTGCAATGCACGGGGTTATTAATACAGCAATAAAGAATACATCTGAGATTAATTAATTTAAATTTATAGAAGAAAAGTATTCAACATAATAATTATTTATTGCTCTGGATTCGTTTCAACCTTTAATAATTTATACTTGACTCATAAGTTATATGTTGAATTAATAAAATATTTGAATTGCAAAGAAATTTAATCCTTAGGCTGTGTTTGGTTGTAGTGCAAATTTATTTGTACTAGTATAAATGAATAGGAGTGCAAATGTAAAAAATGCAAATTCTTATTTAATTTTGCTTTGAATTTTACTTTAATTTGCTTTATGTTTTAATTTACTTCATTTGTATTACAATCAAACAAAGTAAGCTCAAATCATTTGCACTGCCATGGTTTTGCATCAGTGCAAATTTATTTGCATTGCAATCAAATACGGCCTAAGGCTCATATGAAAGGAGTACAAAGACAAATATGTAGAGTATAAAATCTTATATTTTGTATTATTTTATATATATTTGTATTTAAAAACTTTTTAAACTGATCCTAAAATCCAATCTTCTTTCTGATAGTTATGAGAAGGATTCATCCCTCGAGATGTGGCTAATGGACTGGTTTCCTCATTGCGTCCCAATTCCAATTGAGATATAAGGTGGGTTCAGTCCTATTATAGTAATCCTGTGCTTTTCCGTGCAAAAAAAAGGAAATTAAAGTGTAGGAAAATGAGGGTGAGACTTGAATACTCAGGTCCAAATCATAAATGCAGTAACAACTTCCAAAGTAGAAGATTAGGAATTTAATGAGAAACAGGTATTAGAAGTCTCTCTCTCTGGGTGTTCATGAATCGGTTAGGTTACAAGCATTTTGGCCAATCGAATTAATCTCTTGAGTTGGTAAACAGGTAAATCGAAACCGACTGATCTCAAAGAAAAACCGACATAACGATGAAGGATCGATTTGGATCGATTTCTCGGTTTAATTGAATCAGTCTAGTGGCTTAAGATGGATGAACACTCCATTGGGATGCCGAACAAGAAGGGTGCACATGAGGTCATGGACCTTACCACAGAGAACCTGTGCATATGCTGGTTTGATTCTGCACTTGCTCTTTTTTCAAAGGGATGCCGAGTGACCATCTGCATTACTGGGTAATCAGCAACATTTGCTTACTAGAAAGATGAACATAATATGATGTCATTGCATTGGTGCTATAAAGTCAAATTCATTGGAGAACATATGTGCAATGCAATATTTTAATAAGCAAATCACTGTTTAAATCTCCTTATGGTATGGCCATTAAAAGGCTGGATCCGGGAGAAAATCCCATTCGTTTCATTTTTTCACTATTATTTGATTATCGCTAATAACTAATGCAATAGAACAAGAGAATTCTTCTTCTTCTTTTTTTATGGTGGAAAATACTGTGAACAGGTGAGGCTAATTAGATGGAAAACCTGATTACTAGCCAAGTTAATTATTAAAATAATTCCATGAAAAAAAAATGGAAAAAGTTACATATTAACGAAACATGACGATAAGAAAAGGAAACATAATATAAAGATTAACTTATAAAATTAATGTACTTAAAAAGATTTCACAGGCTTGAAACTTGGGAACATTCAAGAGGGTAAACCCAATGACTTGAAAGTCAAATCAAAGAGAAAACCTCACCAAAGAATTAGAATGACATTAGGAAATGCATGTAGAAATTGCATGGGAAAAAAGACTCCTAGCACAAAGAGACAAAAGAATTACTTTTGGAACCTAGGCTGTGTTTGGTTGCAATACAAATAAATTTGTACTGATGCAAAACCATAACAGTGCAAATGATTTGAGTGTAAGGCTCAGTTTGGAAGGAGTACAAATGCAAATATGTAGAGTGCAAAATCTTATATTTTGTATATATGTGTAATTAAGACACGAAGCAGAATAAAGTAAAGTTTAAAACAAAATTAAACAATAATTTGTGTTTTTTACATTTGTACTCTCATGCATCTGTACTAGTACAAATAAATTTGCACTGCAACCAAACACAGCCCTAAGAAAAAAATAATAATAACCCCTTCACAATTTGAAGTTATTATTGACTTTTCCTTGATTTAAAGATCACCGTATAGATTAGAGGGTCTCGGTTAGAGTATTTGTCCTACCAATTAATGTCCTACCAAGTACCAAGGAATAGTGAGTTCAGAGAATTAAACGAAACAGAAATGTTTCAATCTTGTGATAAAGGAGAAGAATAGTGAGTTCAAGAATATTTCTGAAATTTATTGAGAACAAAATTTACTCCTTTATAATTAAATTTTTTTGATAAAAATGATGACAAATAAGGTAATTGGTTATTAACATTAAATGAATTGAAAAGAGGTAATTTTAAGATACTCAATGTATTCAACTCTCACTCATTCAATCCAACATTTAAGTTATTAACTTGCATTCATGTTCATTGAATCAAATATTTAAGCCATTTTTGTTTCTTCTCATCATTAAATTCTATTAATTAAATCCATACTTAATATATTAATAATTTCAATAACATAAAAACTTATACTTTTAAAATCTATCTATAAAAAATAGTATTTTCATTTAAGTGGTGGTAAGAAATTAAACCATTTTGGATCAAATGGATTAATCCAAGTTGCCACGATTAAATAAAATTAAAAAATAGATAAAATTAAAAAAAAAAATTGGAAACATTTTAACATACATATCAAACAATAATAAGTATGATAAATAAGAAATGTTTTTATTAATGATGGAAATAGAATTTTGTTGCCACAATTAAATAATAAAATGAAAAAATAGAAACTAAAAAATTGGGAATATTTTTAAAATATATATTAAACAATAATAAGTGTGATAAATAAGAAATGTTTTTATTAATGATAGAAATGGAATGTAAAATTTAAAACCAGTTGGAAATAAAAACATTTTCTTATTCTATTTCATTAAAACCTATATTTAAAATATATTTTTCTCATCATTATATTCTTGTAATTAAATCCACAATATTAATTTTAATAGTATAAAAATAAATATTTTGAAAAGTAATTTGGAAACAAAACCATTTTCTTCCCTCTTGGTGGTGGGCAAGCAATTCAACCATTTGGGAACAAATGGATTAATAAACAATGTCATAATTAAATAATAAAAAATAAAATAAATAACTACGAAATGCATGGTTTTCAAAAATGGACCGGACTGAACGATCGGACCGGAAAAATTGGGAACCGGTCAGGTGACCAGTTCTATTTTTCCCAAAAACCGGTTTTTCTACAAAAACCGTTGACCCAGGCGGTTAACCGTTTGAACGGTTTTGACATTTTTTTTGTCAGAACGGGCCAACTGTTTGGTTCGAACAGTCAGACCATTCGACACGATAATCGGACCCCTGATCGGTTAGGTCTCTAGGTTGGTTTTAAAAACCATGATGAAATGTAAGAAGTATTTTTATTAATGATGAAAATGGAATGCTAAGTTTAAAATATACATAAAAATGAAATGGTGTCATAGTCAAATAGTAAAATTTTTAAAAATAAAAAATACAAAGAATCACAAAAAAAAAAAAGATAGAGACAAATTTGGGCTCATATCTAATGTTATATATTTATAAAAAAAATAAAACATTGGGTACATCTCTAATATTACACATTCATTATATTGAACAAAAATAAGTATTATACATAATAAATAATTTTATTAGTGATGGAAATGTAATATGAAATTTAATGTCAACCTATAAATCAAACTATTTTTATTTTTGAGTGATGGGTTAGTGGTTTGGGTTAAATGATATCGTAAGAAAACAAAAAATAAGTGTGATAAGTAAAAAAACATTTTATTAAATATAAATGGAATATATAATTTAAAGGGAAAACTATAGTCAAAGACGGTTCTATATTTAAAATTAGGTTGAGGTTGGTCCAGAAACCAACAAAACTTTAACAATCGGCTCTACATTTCAAATAAAAAAACTCCCGCCATGTCATTGAAGGCTTATGTGGCTATTGTCAATATGGAACTTTAATCCATGTTGAACATAGAAAAAATCCTATATTGAAAATAGGTTTTCATTTTCTCTCTCACTCCCTCTATCCCTTGATCACCCTCCCTTCTCTCTCACTTTCATAGTCATCTCTTGATCTCCCATTCCCTCTATCTCTCCCATTCTCTTAACCACTTGTACAATCAAGTTATAAATTTATATCAAGTTGCTATAAATTTCATAGCCAGGAGTTTCTTATGAGTTTTTATCAAATCAGTGTAATGATTTTTGAACCATTCCAAACTGGTCTCATGTTCTTTTATATGATCTGATTAATGTCATATAAGTGTGTAAAAGAAATAAAAAAAGAACGAGAGAGGGAGCGGAGAGAAAGAGAATGGTCGAGATTGAGGGAAAACGATAGGTAGAGAGAATAAGAGAAATTGATAGAAAGAATGTAAATAGAGAAACCAAAAACCATTTTTATTTATTTTCGAATCATACAATCGTTGAATAGAAAGAGACAACTATGAGAATGAGAGAGGGGGAGAGAGAGAGAGAAGGTAGGGAGGAAGCGTGAAATAAACTAAAAACTATTTTTTTTCCAATCACCCAACATTAAAGGGCAGTTTTGGTATAAGCTTTTTGTTATGTCCAATATGGATTAAGAATCTCATGTTGGCAACAACCACATAAGCCTTCGATGACATGACAGGGGCTTTTATAATTTGAAACGTAGAGCTAATTGTTAGAGTTTTGTTGGTTTTTGGACCAACCTGTATCCTAGTTTTAAATGTACAACCGACTCTGACTATAATTTTTCCTAATTTAAAACTAACCCAAAAGCAAAGCTAATTTCTTATCTAGACGGTGGGTCAATGATCCAACTTTTCAAAGAATCCCATGATGCCATAATTGAATATTAAATATAAAAAAAAAAAGATAGAACACTAAAAATGAAAATGTACAGAATTTTGTCAAAAAACATTTGAGAACATTTCTACAGTTATATATTCATCATATTAAATAAAAGTAATTTTTAAAATAAAAGTTATTTTTATTTATGATAGAAATGGAATACAAAATTTAATAACAATAATAATAATTATTATTTGCTACAAGAATTTAAGTTTATTTTTAATCATATTGTTACTTTTTGTTAATTTTCAATTTTTATCTTAACTATGATATATCTAAAATTCAAGTAATTAATATGAAGAAAAATTCCTCACGTGCAACGCGTGTGCTTAATTACTAATATGGGAAAAAGACAAATCATAAGAGAGTTTTGATGCATGGATGTAGGGGTGTCAATGGACCGGTTTTGGATTGAACCCCATTTAAAGCACAACCAATTTGGACAAATTGGACAGACCAACAAGACATATTAAATTGGACCAATTCAGGCTTAATGGTCTAAAGTATTTATCAAATTGGATTGGACCTAGTCCATCCATAATAAATTTATATTGGATTGGGTTGGATTGAACTAATATTTGGTACATAGAAAGAAAATAAGAATATAGGTGTCAATGGACTAGGTTTGGGATAGAATTAATCTAAATTAAAATAAATTTGAACAAATTTGACGATTCACACATTAAATTAAACTGATCCAAAATTGTCCAAAATATTCATTGGATTGGATTGGACCTGGTCCATTTGTAATGGACTCACATTGGACTAGATCGGATTGGACCAAATCTAGTCCAATTGACACCCTTTAGATGGATGAAAGAGAAACTATTCCATAATGGAAGGGAAATGTTCGAAAGAGAGCTAGAGGATGAGAATTACAAAAAAAGAAGAAATTGGAAAGAGAGCGTGACAGTCATCTGAAGAAAAAAACAATGGAAGAGAACATGATATCTAGCCATTTTAGAAATTGTGATAGTCATTGAATTGAGAGATTTTCAAGTGTTTGGCACTAGTGCATTTTACAAGAGTTCTATTTTTGTTGATGTGTCATGTGCATCGCATCAATAAAAAATGGAACCGGCAAAGAAAAATCACATTTGACAATCATGTTTCTTAGAAAAAAGTTTTTATAATTATTATCCTTGGGATTCAAGAAAGGAGGGATTCTCTTAAAACATCAATTGACATTTCTTGAATCACCTTGGCGATCCTGAATTGTCTTAACGACATGGCACATCTAAATTTGAAAAAGCTCACTATTATTTTGAGATGTCACACAATTGTTATTATAAATATATTATAGTATTAAGTGAAATCACTTTAAACACCTAATCATCTTGCATCTCAATTTTTTTGTATTTCTTGAAAATATAGGTGAAATGAAAAATTTGTGAATTAGGGCCCACTTGTAAAACAAGACGCTTGTGAAACACACCAGTGGCACATCTAAAGAATGCAAGGGGAACACTGTGATGGCATCCATTGTTGAAAAGTCTTTACCATCCCTATTCACTAATGATATGGAATCGCTCATTACTAGGACATAAAAAGCAAATTTGATAACTATTAAAAGATTTAACAAAAAAATTTATCAAAAGATAGTGTTTTGCGAAAAAATAGTAGTTTTGTCTTTTGAACAAAATATAACCACATATGTAAAAAACAAGAAGAAAGAGGGCTATATGAAGTTTGTGGCAAAAGACCCTTAGCCTCTCTAGTAGGGATGGCAATGGGATAGGTTTAGGGAGAGTTTTGTAAATTCTAGATCCTACCTGTCTTCTAAACCTCTCAATTTGTGTCCACCCCAAAATTTGTAGCGGATTGGATTTTGAGAATCCAAATTCTTCCCACACATGAAAATGCAAAACCTCCCTGACCTTACCCTCCCCACATTTGAGGATAAGGTGGGTTGGGTTTAGAACCTGCATCTAATTTTCTATTATTCCTTGTTATATTTAAGAAATAATTAAGTAAAATAACATGAACAAACAAAAATATTCCAATTACTTTATTAAGATATGTAAAAATACATAAGCTATCAATTATTCTTCACATGAAATTCAAAATATTATTCTTCACATAGTTCTAAAGGTGTCTAGGCAATTCTGGGTCATAGTGGGAGTGCCAAAGTCACCTAGGTGGGCGCTAAGTGATAAGATTTTTATAATACAAAGAACTATTTTTTTGGTTAAATTCCCTAGTTTTATATACCATTCATTCAACAAGTATATTAATTGAAGAATATTCACTTTATCAAGAACGTTAAATTTCCTCTAAAAATGTAACAAATCATTACATCTTTCTCATATATTAACTTCATTATTTTCAAAAGTCATATTATAAGTATTTAATATATTAATTTCATATCAATTAGTAGCAAGAGAAGGTTATTACCTTTATATGATAAAGATTCAATATGGAAAGTAAAATAGAAGAAACAATGATGGATTTCTTTTTTTTTGTTTTATTTAATTGAAGAGAGAGAAAGAGAGAGAGTAGGCAATAAATAGGGATGCCTATTTCCCCTATCCCTGACGGGTACATGACTTCCTCGACCTGATGGGGTCAGGGATGGGGATTGCTTTGGCAGGGCAGGGACAGGGACGGAGACGGGGATTAATAGGGATCATCGACCAGGGTTGGGGTTGGGGATAGGGAATGAGGTCCCTGCCTCGCCTCAACTCATATTAAATATATATTATTATATATATGATATTATTTATATTATTTATATATATATATATATCAAAATATATTTAAAATAGTATTTATATTTTAAAATTTTATTAATTTTAAGTAAAATCATTTTTTTAGAAAAATATTATTAACTAAAAAATTTTGGGGATTTGGGTCCCTACGAGGAACCCGCCCCCATCGGGGATTGGGGATGGAGGACAATTTTTATCCTCGATAGGGATCGAGTCAGGGATAGGGAATATGACCCTCGCCTCGAACCTACCCCATTGCCATTCCTAGCAAAAGATAACATCTTTATACTTTTATTCTTTCTCTCCTTTCATAATTATACTATATATACATAAAATATTACTTTTTATTGGACTTGGACTTTAATCAAATAGGATGGGGTTAAATTCACATCCAATATGATTATTAATCAGATAAAAGTTCTAACATCCAAATCTACTTAGGATAATCAGATTTAGAGTTGAATTTTATATTAGATCTCAGAGTTTATTGACAATCCTGTTGATAGGCCCCAAATTAAGTAACCCCTAAGCTCATACTAGAAGTTGCATATATGGTAAATACTATTATATAGTATTTAGATAATAATTTTTATATTAATATTTAGATAATGTTTTATATATTTTTATAATAGAATGAAATTACATAAAGTTTTTAATTTGTAACATAGACAAACCTGTCCTCGTCGCAATCCCAAACAAATATTATTATGCTTGGGTATGTGCCAGGCGGGGCTAGGCAGCCTTGAAAACTATTAATACACTATTAAAATTTGGCTCAAGATCTTTTTTCTTGGGTTCATTGGGCTACACAAAAGGGGGTAGCTGATCCCATATATCTCCTTTAACTTCAATACTAATAATTTGTATCTAAAAATAGTTAAAACCCAAAAATAATGCATGTATTGGTTGTACTTAGTTTGGTTCATAATTGCACGCAATCTGGAAGCTTCTAGCTGGAGGGCAGTTCAAACTTTGGTTGCTTAGCTGACGGGTCGAACAACAAGAAAGGGATGCTCAGAGTACCTGGGGTGGCTTGCCTAGTGTGGGCACTCTGATGCTTAAGTTAGTACTGGGTAGTGCGAATTGAAAGCTTGTATGTTTAGTAGGTTAGTAAGCAAATAATCGCGTGTACCTTATGTCGTTGAAGTTGATGCCCTTAAATAGGTGAGTTGTCGTATGTCTCATGAAATGCCTCCAAGATCTCCTGCCTACATTGTTAGGAATCTGCTTTGCACCAGGAGGAGGACTTCGTGCTAGCTGATAAGGCTTATTGAGTTTGTCCGATCTGGGCTGGATAGGGATAAGACCTACATTTGTTTGATGTGATCCTGGAGAGCTTGGAGACAGTTAGCCTTGCTTCTAGAAGATGGCTATGTGTCACATCGACAGATTGGGCCATCGCGAGCTGCTCGGACCTCGGTCCTGGCCAAGGTTCCCGAGGTACCCGAGGTGACTTGGCCTGCTGAGGTGGTAGAAAGTGCCGAGTAAAGGTCCAATTGGCAGGTTGCTTCCATGTATCCATACATGAGTAGGTTGGGCCAAATCACCCCTCATCGGTTCAGTCCAATTATAAATATCACATTGTTCTTAAGGGTGCAAGTGTGTAACTTGTGTGGGTTGGGTCAGATTGAAGATCAACCAAAGCCCAATCCAAAGTCTTAAACCTCGAGCTTGGGCTTACATTAATTTAATTATGGCAAAAAAGTTAGTCTATAGAATTATGACTACAAACCTAATTTTGTATATTTAATAATATTTAAGTATTTTAAATATTTAAATGATATTTACAGAAATTTATACCATTTAATCATTAATAAAGTAAAATAAACAAAATAGAAAACTAACATATAATATGGAAAAATAATTGTTTTATTAAGTAATTGACAGTAATTTATTATTTTTATTAAAAATCATTGATATAATTAATTCAAATTACTGAATTAATAAATTATTAAAGTAAAAACAAACTATTTTAAATAATATTGCATTTCTTCCAATAGTTATCGATTGTTGTTGTTTTACTTGAGAAATCCCGTAGATTGCACGGGTCCCGCTTGATACGAGTCGCGGTGCTGTTAAACCGTATTACACGTGAAGAGGAAAACTTTGAGGTCATTTGATAACCAAGAACGGAACAGGAACGCTTGGCTAGGTAGAAACGCGGCAAGGGGACACATGGTGGGACCCATGAAAATACGCAGTAGAAAAGGTAGTGTGGGGAGAGAACTTTGCTCAGTTGGCTCTTAATTAAAGCGGAAGGAATCTGGTCTGGTCTGGTCTGGTCTCTCTCCTCTCGCCTCGCGGTTCAACTTTGAACTTGAACTTTGAAGCAAGCGGTGAAGCGGTGAAAGAAGGGAGATAGGGAGAGACTCGGAGTCGGATCGGACTATCCTCTACCTGGATATCGAATTATGGATGGAGCAGCGAGGGGAAATTCGAAATTCGGAGGAGCGTGTTACTGGTGTACACTGTACAGTACAGACTACAGAGAGAGAGAGAGAGATGAAATGAAGAAGGTGAGAGTCGCATACACCCTCCTCAGTCTTCACATTCACCCTCTCCAATATAATATAAAACTAATAAAATAAATAAAGGGATTGATTCGCGTATGGGACAGAGGACGGCTAATTGAAAGGTTTGATATGTTTTTGACCATTGATTGATCCATGCATCGTTGTCCAAATGCCCTTATTTTTATTTGTAATTAATCACACAACACCCATCTAGTCCTTTTTTTTTGCCCAGTTTGTGAAGAGTCTTGATCTAAGACAAATGGCAAGATTTTCATTTTTTTTTAATATTTTTGATTGATGGGTAAAACAAATGGCAAGTTATGAGGTCCAGATCGGTTACGAGTTTACGACAGACCTAAGCGAGTTTTTCTTTCTTTTTTTTGTCTAAAATAAACAAATAATTTTCTTTCTGTATATAATAGCGTGGTAGAGAGAGAAAAGTAAAGGAGAGGAGAGTGAAGTGAGTGTTGGATTTGGGTAGTGGGGTATGCTGTATTGAACGGAAAAACTTCTAAAGATCATCTGCGGCGACGGCGAGGGAGAGCGGAGGGATCGGAGGAGGTGAACAGAGGCGTCGGAGATAGAGACATAGAGATTGGAGGAGGAGGAGGAGGGGCGGAGGGGAGGGAGGCGGTGGCGAAGAATGAGACTCTGGGCTAGGTCAGGGAAACAACAGGAACAAGGTGGAGATGGGTAATTGCGGTACTAGAGAGGAATCAGCTGTTGTTGCTCATGCTCAAGGTACTCTCTCTCTCTCTTTCTCTCCGTCTCTATCTATATTTCTGAACTACCTCTCCAATTCATCTGTTTGCCTGCTGCTATTGGAGATTCTGATTTTTGTGTGTCTGTGGGGAGCTGAATTGCACTTCTGCTTGGTAGTTGCTATAGTAATATGAGATGCATTGCAATTGTCTTAACAGTAGTAGCTTTAATTGAGTTGAATTGGATCCATTTATGATGGGAGGCGGGAACCCCCTAATCCCACCATGCATGTTACCAATTTTTTGTTTTCTCACTCTAACCCTTAATGCGCTTTCCTTGTTTTAATCTAACATATGATCAGAGATGATCGGGACTCCACTTTTATCATTGTATGTAAACAAATCTTTTCAGTAATTATCCTTTTTTTTGAGGGTTTAGGGTTTCCTGTGTTCTTACTTTTTTTTTTTTTTTTTGGCTGAAGAGTTGAAAGTATGCCAGAGAAGGGGTTTCCTTTCGTATCTTCTTTTCACATTTTTTTTTGGAAAATTTAAAATGTAGGTAGGTTGTTTCTTGAGAACATGGCAATTTGACAACATTTGGTAATCCCCACCGTTTCCTACGGATCGTTCATGGCTACATGTACTAAACGTGAACTATAGAATTTATTTATTTACTTTTCTTTGGGTAGGTTTGTCAACTCCTTTCGCCTATTATTGCAATAATGTTTTGAATAACCGGTAAAAATCCTTATTTATATGCTTATTTTCCATTCCAATGATTTCATAAATTTAATCATCTTCTTATATTGGTTGAAACTTACATGTTCATGGGCTATTTCTAAATATGATGGTATTATTTTCTGGATTGAATCGGGGTTTCTTATCTGATCTTTTCCTTTTTTTTTTTTCTTTAATATATGCAGTGCAGCAAGTACCTTTGCCTGCTAAGAACATTACTTCTGAGAAGAGGCATAACCGTTCCTTCTCAGACTTGAGTGATTCTTCTACCCCGCGAAACATTGAGGACTTAAGAAAGAATGCCATGTTATATACCCATGTGATTGCCTTCACATTATTTGAACTTGAGACCATCACTAAGAGTTTCCGTTCAGATTACATCCTTGGTGAAGGTGGGTTTGGGACTGTGTACAAAGGATACATAGATGAGAATGTGAGAGTTGGCCTCAAATCTCTCCCAGTTGCTGTGAAGGTGCTTAACAAGGATGGCCATCAAGGCCATCGAGAATGGCTTGTAAGTTGATGATAGTGGTATCAATAACTTTATGTGATCATTATTATTTCCTTTAATTCTTTTTTTCACATATTGTTGCTTGATTGTCTCTTGTGTTTGATGTTTCAGACAGAGGTTAATTTTCTAGGGCAGCTTAGACATCCAAATCTGGTCAAGCTGATCGGGTACTGTTGTGAGGATGATCATAGATTGCTTGTATATGAGTTCATGTTCAGGGGCAGCCTTGAGAACCACCTGTTTCGAAGTATTTTCTTATTCTTCTTCCCATTGGTTTGTATTTTCAATTATTATTAATCGTCATTGAAACATCGTGAAGTGGCTTGATAGCTTTGATCTTTTTTGTAGTATAATGAGAATTTATTGAACAAGGAAATAACAGAAAGAATGCTAAGAATGTGTAGAGAGGACGCCATTCAAAAGGGGAAAAAAAGGCGAAAAAGCGCTTCCTTATAAGAGACTATACTAAATCTGCTTGTTCTCCCATACATTGTCATTTGCCATTTCTAATGCTTTCCAGAAAATATTCTAGAAAATATAAATCAGTCTTCATTACTCAAGCCATGTGCTTGCAATGAGAAAAAATAAAAGAAAAAAGAGAAGAAAAAAAGTCTTGATAACCCAAGCAACAACATTAGCCAATTCATAAGTATTGAGATTGGTATGTAAATTTCTAGAAGAAAAGAAGTTGTGACTTGCTAGGGAAATGAAAACTGAAGCAGAAGTACAAGATTTTACTACTTGTAATGGTTTAGTAAAGATAGACATTGTTTTCAATATCCATCAATCTTGTAGCATGTTGTAACATTGCAATACAAATGGGGCTTCTATGTCTTATAAATAGAGTAATCTTCTGCCTGCTACATTTCCTTCTAGTTCAATGATGTCAATAATGTAGCTTCCAAGCAGGTCAAAGATGCCATGTTCTTAGTTTCTTTAGATTGGTTTATACTTACACTAATAAAATGCTATGTGAACTTGATAAACCATGACAGAAAATCTTCAGTACCATGGTTTTTACGAACCATCTACTATGATCAAGTGCTAGCATTAGAAACATCTTCAACTTGTTTCAACATTTAGAAGGTACTCAAATTATGGTTGGTTCAATTTATCCATAGACTAAGTTCAAAAGAGAAAAATAATGCTTTACTGGCTATTATACCCATATATCCATATTGGTGCCATGTGTGCTGGATACTCCAATTTTAGTACAAGTTATTTGACAACTCCATCCATGCCCTTTCCATATTGACAATCATAGCTTATAGGCACAAAAGAAACGATCAAGGAATGAAATAATGAAAATATAAAAATAATAAATAATAAAAATTGCCCCATCTTGTTTGTATGTATGTACTAGTTGGGACCCATGCGATGCACAAGTTTTATTAAGTGAAATTGAAGCAAGAGCCCATGAAATTAAAGTAGAAGTTTAGATGAACATGGGTCAAGCTGGTATTGAGCCACCCAACTAATGGGTGGTTTAATTGGTATGGCCGCTAGCTTGTTCTAGCAGATTGGGATTGAATTCTACTACCACCTAGGGTTGTGGGGTTATGATATGGGGGATGGGGTGCCCGCATTAATGAACAAAAAAAAAAAAGATCGTGGGTTGGATTTTCATAGTGTATTAACAATTTTTAAAGCTTCCTGTGCTTGGCCTGACCTACATCCCAAGCTTGATAATATTTGTTTGGGCTAGCGGTGGACATGATCTGAGCTTTTCATGAGCTATTCAAGCTCGGCTTATGAAAATCTCGATTCAGCTCAGTCTAAATTGAGCTTTGAGTCAAGATTGAGCCCAATGAAGCTCAACTCGTGAAACTCGTGAACATAATCAAGCTTATATTATACATAATAGTGTTCTAGCTAGGCAAGGGGTGCAAAGAACTCAATTATATTGGGCTCAATTGTAATATCTTGGGGGAGTTAGCCTTCTATAGCTGTGTTTCTCTTCTCTTTTCACAACGTCTTGTTGTACTGATGCCTAATTTTTATTAATGAAATCATTTCTGTGTTGCTGATCATGTGTGTATATATATATATATATATATATATATATAATATTTTTAAAATTTTATATGTATACTTTTTATTTTTTATATGTATAATATTTTTCATGTCTAACTTTTTATTTTTCATATGAAGCTTGGCTCATCGTAAAGCTTGAGCCAAACCAAACTCAACATATGATCTTTTGAGTCTAGTCGAATTCGATCTCAAGTCTCTAGCTTGAGCTCGAGCCTCATGTTCTTTTTTTTTTTTCCTGAGCTAAGCTTGAATAGCCAAATATTTGGCTCAACCCAGCTTGAACCCACCCCTAGTCTGAGCTTGGGATAGGGATAGGCTTGCCCATGTTTATAAAACTATGAATGTTTACAAATTGAAGTTTTTATTTAGTTTTAGTCAATTATAGGAAAACATATAAAAATTTGTTATCGTTTTTTTTTATCAGTAATTTGTTATCTTCATATTAATATATTCTACCATATATCTATATAAGATTTGTTATCTATATATTATATATAATATTTACAATATATGTATATAACCTCCAAGTCAAGATTAGGGGTTGCTTTGCTTGGGCCTAGCCTGCATTATGTGTTTGCTTCGTGCAAATCCGAGCTAGTAGGCCTAGCCCAAAAGAAAATAGTTGCCTAAGCCCTAAAATGTGTAGGTCTAGCTAGCTTGGTCTAGGTCATAAATGATCATCCCTAAGGAAAGGAGCCTTGTGACATTTCTAATTGGGCCATTATTATTTTTTACTACTTTTATATGGAATGGAAATGGTTTGTTATTTAAATATTATATATGATGTTTACCATATATGTATATAACTTCTAGGTCAAGCTTAGGGGTTGCTTAGCTCGCAGTATGTGTGGGCTTGGTGTGGATCTAAGTTGGGCCTACCCAGAAGATAAAATAGTTGCTTGAGCCTAGAAATTTGTAGATCTAGCTATGCTGGTCTAGCTCATAAATGATCATCCCTAAGGAGGAGCCTTATGACATTTACAATTGAGAGATTATTATTTTTATTGTTTTTACATGGAATGCAAATGGTCTTGTTTTTATTACTTAATATTTTTTACTATTTATTTATTAGTTTTAATTTTTCTATTAATATTAGTTATTTTAAATGGAATTCATATGTATTTTAATTTATAAACTACTAAGTTTATTACTTTCTTGATATTTATTAATTGTTAGATGAAGGCTTGCTAAAGTTTAATACTTTTTATTAATTTTAGTTATTGGATTTTAAATTATAACTTATAACAATAACCAATTAAATCTTTCTCTCTCTCTCTCTCTCTCTCTCCCCCTTTCTCTCCCTCCCGAGTCCTGACAAATGTCCGAAAGGATGATAACTCTTGGCATTCAAACCATTTGAATGCTAACAATTGGTGGGAAACACTTGTGATTGGTTATTTTGGTAATATGACATGAAATAAAAAATAAAAAAAATAAAAAAAATAAAAAAGGAGAAAAAAGCACTTCCTCCCTTGTGTTGGCGTGTGTATAGATTTCTAGTTGGGACTATACGATGCATGGGCTTTGTTAAGTGAAATTGAAGTAAAGTGCCTCCTATGTCCGACCCAAGCATAATGTTTGGGTGATTTAACTATTTATAATATTATTTATTAACTAAGTTTTAAACTTTTGTTTGTTTGTGGGTTGGGTTGGGCTTGTGCTGGGCTTGACGTATTAGGCCCAAGCCCAATCTTGAAATTTGTGGGCTCAGGTCTGGTTCTGGGCTAGGCTTAAATGATCACCCCTAAGCAAAGGGTGTTTTGTTTATTATTCATTCAAAGAAAAAAGAAAAAGAAAAAAAAGAAAAAATAGGCAATGAATTTTAAACAATTTAATAAAGTAATTGAGAGGAGAGAGAATTAGTGTAGTTATTGGAGAGAGAGTTAATGGCATGATTAATGAGGAGAGATAACTAGAGTTAATGAGAAAGAGAAGAGATAGTTAATGGTAAATTAATGAGAGACTGATAAAAAAAATTAATGAGGAGAGATGAAAGTCTTTAAGATAATTGGCTACTTAAGTTATTTTTTAAAATAAAGAAACCCAAGAAAACCAAAAAATAGAGAAGGGGTGGGGAGAAAGGAGAGGCCTGTAGATGTGGCAGGACCGGTTTTTATGTGTGTGTGCATATATTAAAGGCTGCATTAAATCAGTACGCTGTTCCATTCTTATTAACGGAGTGGCCAAAGATTTCTTCCTGGCTAAGAGAGGTCTAAGATGGGGTCCCATTTCTCCCTTCCTCTAGGGGTTGGAGGGTCAAAAGGGACCAATTCTATTTTGCGAGAACATTGAGTTGGAAATGGTGAGAAACCTAAAGTTGCCAATTGAGACCTTTGAGGGTATTTCTAGTTTGAGGATTAATTGGAACAAAAGCAGAATTGCTGGAATTAACGTGGAGGAAGAGGAGCTTTTGAGCTTTGTAGAGGTGTTGGGCTATGAGATTGGAAGTTGATCTTTACTTACCTAGGCTTACCTTTGGGGGGGGGGACCTGAGGACAAAAGGATTCTGGAAGTCAGTGGTTGAAAGGTTTGCAAAATAAACTGTCCTCTTGAAGGAAAACTTATTTATCCTTAGGGGGAAGAATCACCTTGATTAGGGCCACACTAGCAAATCTACCCATTTACTTCCTTTCAACCTTTTGCATCCCGACAAGGATAGCAAGACAACTAGAGAAGTTCACGAAGGATTTCTTATGGAAACCAAGGGAGGATGCATCTGAGATAAGTTTCGAGGAACCTATTTATGACTTTCGATTGTCCATTTGTCTGAGGGTGGTAACTAGTGCTGTATAGTAGTTCAACCCTTGGGCTTGAAAGTATGCTTCCTAGAATTTATTCATAAAGAGTGGGTCCCGGTCGGTCGAGATGGTCTGGGGGGTCCCATGTAACTTGGCCACCTCTTGAATAAAGACCTTGGCTACCAAGGAGGCAGTATATGGGTGTTGTAAAGCCACAAAGTGGGCATACTTGCTCAATTTGTCAACAATCACTAAGATCACTGATTTTCCTCCAGACTTGGGCAACCCTGAAACAAAATTCATGGTGATGTCATCCCATACTTGGGCCAGAATGGGCAGAGGTTGTAGCAGTCCAGTTGGGTGCTATATTTCTGTTGCTGGCACACCTGACATTGCTGCACATACTCATAGACTTTTCTTTTCATACCCTTCCGGTAATAGTGTTGAGCCAACCTCCGGTAGGTTCGTAAAGCCCCTGAGTGGGCTAAGACATAAAATAACTTGAGTAGATCCTGCAGATAGACTGATTTAGCAGATATAACCAAACACCCTTTATGGAACAGTGCATTACCTTGTAGAGAATAGGCCGGATGAAAGGCTGGATCAGCTGAGCAAATTGCTCTGATGTGGGCCAGATCCGGATCCTGTTGGGCTTCGGCCTTCAAATTCTCCAAGAGTGGGTACTGTAGTTGAGATAGGCCCATGATTTGAAATTCTTCATCCTGCGATAAGGCGTCGGCAACAGCATTAGATGGCCCATGATTTGAAACTCTCCAACCATCCTCCTAATTTGAAGAAAACAAAAATCTGTTCAATTTTGAGCACAAGGGTTCCTCTTGAAAATTTGACCAAGTAAATTTAGTTCGTAACAAAGTCAGTACCCTTGATTCAAAGGACTCCATAAAAGGATTGAATTTTCTCACACTGGTGGTGATTCTGTCATTTGGATTGTTTATTTCATAAGAGAATCTAATCACATTGAAGTCACCACCCAAGCACCAAGGCCCGTCCCGAAGTCCTCTTATAGCTGCTAGTTCTTCCCAAAGTTCGCTCTTTTTTTTTTTTTTAATTCTTTTGAAGGGGCTACACAAAAGGGGGTAGTCCATTCCCCAACCCAGGTGCAGGCGGGATTTGATCCCAAGTCTCCCAAAATTCATTCCTTTCCCTATAGGAGTTTGGACTATCCACGCTGCTTAGCACCCATTCAATTCTGTTAGAGTGCTCGAGTCGGGTATTTTGGTCATTCTGGTTTATCTTCTTGAAAGTGAAAGGTCTATTGTATCTGAGTTTAAGTTATGTGTCCCATCTTATATGAGGGACAAAACTGTCTTTCTTGTAAATCCAAGTTTTATGAATAAAATCCAAGTGGGTCGGCTAGGAGAGTGATTTTTTCACATTCTCTCTTTTAGTCTGGCCGAACATTCTTCTCCTTTCTCTTTTCTTTCTTCTTCCTTCTTCTCTACTTTGACCTAGAATCAACTAGGGTTTATTCACAAATTCTATCCTCTTTTCTTTTCAATTTTACTGATACCGAAAATTGGCCAATCAGTTCCTCCAAGCATTGCACCTAGTCATTCTTTGAAAGTGTTAAAATTTTCCAACTGCTTAAGTTATGCATATATGTATGTATACTTATTTACACTACTAAATACAATCTAGAGTTTATAATATGGGCCTACACTTATGCACAGACATGTTGAAGCACACATTTTATGCATCCGTCTTTTTTTTTCAAATTATATGTATGAAAAATGTATGTCTGTATTATTTAATGCTTATTTTTCTTTATTCTATTTCTAATTGGACTGTAAAGCCCAAATGAAAGGCTTAAATACACGATTTTGGCTTTGACCTTGGGTTAGGTCAAGACCAGGGTTGGCCCTGAACCCAGCCTAACCTGCCCAAGTTGCACCCCTAGTATTACTGAATAAGTTATTTTTCTATCCAGCGAGACCAAGATCTTGTATCAGGGCAATATATGTAATATGATGGGCAGGGGCATTTTTTGTCATTGATTTAAACCAAATAGTAACTAATGTGAGATGGGTTGTGAAACCCTAATTTTGCTTCATCTCTTCAACAAATAGGCTTTTCTTCCTCTCTATTCTATTCTCTCACTTTCTTTTCTGTTTTTTTAATATCTATCACATTCTATTTGGTATTAGGCCAGGGGTTATCAGCCACTGCTTATCACCGATCTCTTTCAGATCTTTTCATGTCAGCTAGCTGAAGATGGCATCAGCACCCATCTGGCCAGCAACCAGGGTTTTGATAAAATGTCTATAACAAATTCTGGAGTTTTCTTTTCTCTGTTGTTTTTTTTTTTTCCAAAATGAATCTTCATGTCATTTGATACTGTTTGATGGTTGTTTTGTACTTTCTATGCAACTATAAATCACAAAGTGAAATGTTTTCATTGACAACTCTGAAAATTTATTAATATTCAGAAGAAAGAATGGGTATTTACAGAATGCCAAGCATCTCAAATAATTGAGTGTTCACTCTTTTGAGGCATTTTCCTTACCCTACATTTAGTCTCTTACAACAGAGAACCTGTTCCCTATTCCCCCGATCACCCCTTGCCTAACTATTGCATCGACTAACACATTTGCTGATCTACAGGTCCAAGTGAAGCATACATTTATTTTAGCCACCAAGTTTGTCAGCTCCTTCAAGTGATACCAATATTGCCAAGGGTCTTGCTTGTTTTGATGTAGCCATTGCACCATCACCTTTGAGTCCCCCTCTACTAGAACATACCTCAACTTTAGAGTCCTTGAAAATAGTGCCACAATGCTTCCGTTGTGATCTCTAATAGCATCTCCTATTCCAGATTCTCCCAAATTACCCAAGCTGCATCTGCCAAAGTTTAATTTGACTCAGGCCTGATAGGGGTGCAAGACTACTAGAACCGAGTTGCTTGCAGTTCTACAAGTATACAAATTGCAAGTGAGTTAAGTTTGGAGAAGCTGGTAATTAAAATGGATTCTAAGGTGGTGGTGTGTTGGTTAAAGGAACCGAAGGTGTAATTTGGGCCTACAAGAATGAGATGAAGAAATTTAAATGGCTGACAAGGAACATGATATTGAGAATCCAGTGGGTGAGGAGGACAGCCAATACTTTTTCCGATTCTCTAGCTAAGCAAGGGTTACCAGGGCACAGTACTTTACCTTTCCCAGTGGTCAATGTGTAGGAAGAAAAAGAAGAAGACATACCAGTCATGTGGGCATTGGCTCCAGAGTCAACAATTCATGGGTTATTAGTGGAGAGGCAAGCAAGTGCAGTACCTGACTTAGCGTATGCATTGGAAGGATTACTAGAACAAGAGGATGTCCCATTCTTCTCCAAGTGCAACAAGAGGCCTCTTAGTTTATCCATTAGATCAGAAGACTCCTGAGAGGAAGTCATAGGAACAGGTGGCTGAACACCATTACCAACTACAGACAAGTGTGCATTGCCCTTCTTTCCTGTCTTAAACTTTTCAGGCTTCAGGTGAGGATGAAGCTTCCAACATTTGTCCTATGTCTGGGCTTCTTGCAATATTCACAAATCACATCATCAGACCTGTCAATGATTATAGACTTACTATTGCCTTTCCTGGGCTTAGAGGACATGAAAGCTGAATGTTCGACCATGGGAGATGTCATCATGGCTGCCTCCTACTCTCCTCACCCTACACTTGGGAGTAAGCAGCAACAAGAGAAACAATGTTTGCACTCCGGATATGTTGTCGAGTAAAGTCAAATTCAGAGTTTAACCCTGCCAAAAAATCAAAAACCCTGTTATTCTCAACATATTTCCTATATCGCTCCCCATCTTCTAGATCTTTTCATTCTAAGTCCTTCAAATGATCCATTTCTTCCTACAAGGACTGTAAGGAGGAGAAATACATAGCTATATAGTCCTCTCCCCGACACAAACTGCAGGCTTCCCTACAAAGCTAAGAAATCTAAGTAGTGTTTTTGGCTTGAGAAATGGTAGTCATGACCCTATGATGCTATCCCAAATATCCTTAGCAGTGGATAAGAAACCAGCCATGACATTACCATGAGGTTGTCTTGCTACCATTTAGCAAACTTTGGGTCTTCTAATTTAGGCTTGATTTCCTTTCTGGTGATAAAACCCAACTTACCTCTTCGGCTCTTCCTCCAATGGTGAGCTTAGCATATTGGTACCATTCCAGGAAGTTGGTTCCATCAAGTTTCATAGTGGTTATCATGCCACTAGAGGTATTGATGGTTCCTGGAAGCACTCCGGGAACCGAGTGAACATCCTTAGAAGCTTCCATTCCTTAACTATGAATAATTTTAAAAGTCACAAAGAGTTCCTATGCACCACTGACACACAATGACACAACAAGGCCAAAGGAAGAGCCAACATACGACTAAGAAGCAACAACAGCCCCAAGAATAGCCTAGGAGCAAAATATAGGAAGAAGAAAAAACCCCAAAAAATTCCTAGGCTTCAGAAAATTATGGGACCACTTCCCGTCTTCCTAGAAATATAAAACAAGCCAAATAAAATTGGTTTTAAGGAGAAACAGCCTCAAACTTGAATCTGAGTTTTCTGAATTTCTTTTTGGAAAAATCATAACAAATCACAGAGGTTTTGCACAGAGGTGAAACCTATACCAAAAAACCCCTAAATTTAGGGCAATTTGAACCATACCAATTTCAAGAATGGTTGCCATCGCTTGTACAGGCTGCTGACATCATCTGGCGGCGGTCTGATGTCAGCAGGCTGCCTCTAGGGTAACGGACACCAGCAGAAGCCTACCTTGAATCCAGATGAGCTCTGATACCAAGTTGTTTAAGGTGAAGCCTAGAAACAAAGGAAGAAGAAGAGAAAGGAGAAGGGAGAAGGGAGAAGAAGAGAAATGTTACGAAGGTGCGTCTCGAGTTACTGTTCACACCAGAGACTAAAAATTTATAATGTTGTTGAAAGTACAAGTTTTCCCTTACTTGGGTGCCCAAAACAAAGAGGAAATAAAAAAACCAAAAAAGCCCTTTCATCGTATTGCATATTCTCAACAGTGGCCAAGGGTGGAGGCTTTTAAAAGTAGGGGGCATTCAGCTAGTAGGAAGATTCATTTTATGTCTAAGGGAGGATGAAGATGTTCTTTACCTTTGCTATGGTTGCTGCCATGCGAAGATTATTTGGGGTTACTTCTCCGTGTTTAAAAGAGATATGTGGGATCTAAAGTCACTGAGGTTTTTGCTCATTGGTCAATCCTAAATGGAAGTAGGAAGGTGTAGTTTGTTGCATCACTCCATTTGTGGGTTGTTTGAGTTATGGAAGGAGAGAAATTGAAGAATCTTTGAAGACGGACACGAATTTCATGATCATCTTGCATCATTGGGAAAAGAATTTTGGATTGGTCAGGGTTCTGGTTTTTTGTTAGTGTTGGTGTTGGGTTTGGATTGTGTGTGTGTGGGGGGGTGATAATTGATTTACTTCTCATTGCTGTAATTTCAGTTTTGCTTTGTTTTTGGGTGATTTTTCATCACCACTCTCTTCTAATCCTTTCATTTTAATAAAATTTTCCTTTTTATTTATTCTTTTTAGTTTTAAGTTTTGCTAAGATATTTGGAAAATCCAAACAATCAGGAAAGTTTTCTAGAAACATGGAATTAGTTAATTAACCTCCAAGGAATCATTAGAAGAAGTATAATTGCACATTTAAGGCTAAAAAACCCATAGCAAAGAATTTCATAAACCAAATGGGAGAAAATTAAGATACTTTAATAGATATCTTTCTCTTTGTCTCCCTTTAGTTCTATAGCCATCATTAAATATGCCATTTGCAATTTTTTTTTTTTGAGCAGCAACACAAAAACCATATTCATTCATTAAAACATTAAGAGAAAAGGATTACAACAAGAAGTTGTGAGAAACTCGCAAACCCATTACAAAAAAAGCCACTCAACACTATATTACAATTGGGCCTAGTACATTTGTTGTCTTTGAACCCCTTGTTCAGCTAAACCATATGCCAAGCTGTCAGCAGATCTTCTAACCCAACTTATTTTAACATTCATGTCTTTTGACAGCCATTTGAAACACCTGAATTCATTTCTAAGCTGCCAAGTCACCCCCTCATCTTTCATCAACTATCCCACTACTATCTTCGAATCACCTTCAATGATCAAATTACTAATTCCCATCTCTTCAGCTTTTTCAACCCCCAAAACTGTAGCTAATTGGAAACTCTGATGTTTCTCCCACATACATATCTTTAATTAGGTTCACATACCTATTTGATACCTTTTCTTTCCAAAAGCCACCATATTACCTTTCCAGAGGCCTTATCATACGCCTTTCTCAAATTAATGAATGCACATGAAGACCTCTCCTATTTTTCCCTAAACTTTTTTTATCAATCTTTTCAATTGAAAGCTAGCTTCCATGGTTGACCTCCCTATCATAAAACCAAATTGGTTACCTTATCTACTTGTTTCATGTTTCAATTTTCTATTAATCACTCTCTTAAACTTTAACTAGTGTGGTTCTTGACTTCAGTTTCATGATAATCATTGCAACTTATTTTTGACAAGTTACAGTAAATTTCATTAATTATAAACAGTAATTATAATTATGTACATGTTTGGGCACCATGGTGCTTTTTCCCCATTTGCCTTGTAGATTTTTCCTTTCATTATCTTATTAAATACTTTAGTTAGTCATAAGTGGTCTATTTTATCATGTCAACCTTTCCCAAGACCCTAGATAGTTGGGACCAAAATTGGTATTTGGTAATGGTCTTTTTATCTATTATTTCTACTTATATTAGAGTTATCAATCCCTCCTTCCTTTGCACCCTGTATATGTCAGTAATTTTTTCCTAAAATATTTTTCCTTAATTTTCTCATTCTTTATCAAGGTTCTTTGATCTTCCTTTTTGATGCATCTAACATGATTTAAATCTATATACATATATATATATATATATATATATATATATATATATATATATATATATATATTTGTTTTTCTCATCTTTGCAAGTCTATAAATTCCATTTTTCTTCTTCTTTAGTGCTTATGGTAACACTTCTAGTATACTTAAAATAAACTTTCTTTTTAGCTTCTTTTTTCTGCATTTTATATTTTTGAGTTTCCATATTTTTAGTCATTTTCCAATATTTATAAATTTCTCTTTTTTCTCTTATTGTGTTTGGAACCACTTCATTCCACCATTAAATTTCTTTAGCACATTGCCATTTCTCTTTGTATTTTCCTAAATTTCTTATGCTATTTTTTTATACAACTAATCTTTTCATGAAAATTCTGTTTTCCTTCTACCATCAGTTTGTCATTTACATTTTATTAGTTTCTTCCTTTAGATTCAACCACCTAATTCTTAAGCACCTATGTTATTCTCCCTTTCTATTTTTGTCTTTCAATGTGAACATCTACCACCATTAATCTATATTGTGTGGTTAATCTTTCCCTCGGAGTAACTTTACAATTCTTATATATCATTGTTTTGTTCTAGTAAGGAAAAAAATCTACTTTAAATTGAGTTTGATTTACTTTTAAACATTATAAAATATTCATTCTTTTTAAAGTATATGTTTACTATTTCTAGATCACAAGCTATTGCAAATGCTGTATCTCTAGTTCTCTCCTCAAA